>NC_050471.1:3259807-3631806 GCF_013373865.1 Monomorium pharaonis | reverse complement strand
ATCTTCCCATTGAGATAAATGGTTACTGAAGGAGCGCAATTATTCACCGATTCTAACTATTGATATAAGTCTTTCAATTCGTTTCAATGTACAAAAAGACACAAATAGAATTTTATTACTTCATCTTACAAAGCTAAAGAAAAACAAAATTACTTAATGTCACATCCATACATAACTTAACTTAATGACCATCTAATATATGTACTGTGTTCTTCAATCATCCTACCTTATTTACTTGTTTAACACCTTCGACATCAATATCTCTAAGTTATATTATATTTTTCTTATTATTGTTACAATATTATATTTCTTGTCCTACCCTTTCATTTCCTTTCTGTTCTCCAGCTTCTTCCTTTCTTGATCTTTCCGTAATTTTCTTAATATATTTCTTAATATTCAAAAAGGATGCAAGTAAAATTTCATACACCTTTTTTCCAAAATAATACTTTATATAGAAAATTAATAAATAAATATAAAACTGTTCATTTTATCAAAATATACTAAATATTGTTTGTTTGGTCCATTAGTTCAATTTTCATTTGATATAAAGGTTTTGCAATTGATGAAAAATAAAATTAATTAACAATAAATTTTTACTTTATAAAATTCAATAAAAAATAAATTGGTAAACAACTCAACCAATTAAAAAAAATTTCTAATATCTGTATTCTAATAGCAATGTAATTAGGTAATTTTGCACGTTGTATAATCAAAAGATAATTTAAAAAATCAATTATTGAGGTATAGAAAATATAGTGCACTGTATCCTGTTTAATGTCGACAAACGAAAATTGCTGCTGTCATTTTTTTTAAACCTCTCAATTATACGCGATACGTGTCATTTTAAACGCGTAAAATACATTGTGGAATTTTGTTAATGTGCCACTTTTATCGCTCTTTGTGTGCGTTTCGATATAAATTTTGATACAAAAACGGATTGCAACGGCAGCCAGAAACACGAGTCCCATGTTCACCAGAGACGAATAAATTTGCAGTAGCTAATATTCCTCGCTTTTGACTTCTTTACGCTTCCTCACCCTCAAGAACACGCAGCCGCTCTCGTTCGTTCTCAAAGGGATTTAATATCCAGGGGGGGAAGCGAGGATGAACATTCACGAGAGGATTGCAGATTGCACGGTAATTCTTATTAATTGCACGTTAAATCCCGTAGAAATGGACCACTAGGCCACGGAGAAAGGCCATTATTTCGCGCGCGAGCGCTTACTATTTGAGTGGCGCCAAATTATTCATAAAGAAGGAAACATTAATGGTGCTACCATTCCGACGGAGATTCTGTAATTGACGTATTTCACGATGTCATAATAAGCAATAGTACGCGCGAGCTATCAAATTAATTATAACCTATTTATGTTTTAGAGTACAAAACATAAATAGATTATAATTAATTTGATTGTACTTATATTTTATAATTTTGTTATTTTATAATAATATTATTGAATCGTTATCATTAAATAATATATAATTATGATTACCAAATAAATAAAACTATAATAAAATTATAATATTATTCGACTTTTTAGAAACGTCTATTGTTCGTCCAAACTTTAGACAAACAATAGACTTTTCCAAAAAGTCAAATAATATTACAATTTTATTATAATTTCACTCATTCGGTAATCATAATTATTATTTAATAACGATTCAATAATATTATTATAAAATAACAAAATTATAAAACATAAGTACAATAAATACATATAACTAATTAAAAAAATGTAAAATAAATAAAATTAATTCATTAACAAAATAAATAAAACGTTGCGAAAGAAATTGATAAATATAATATAAAACTTCTTTTAATTTAAAAATAATATATATTAAATTTTATGAAAAAATATACATTTGTGAAATTGTTGGGTTTTCCGTCGCGTATTTTCATGCGCGTGCCACGTGAAAATAGCGCGTTTCTCGGTCAGTGCACTCTCTCCGCCCTCTTGAAGAAAATAGAAGAAGAAACGCAATTTTCACGTCGGGCATTCTTCTTTATCTTTAATACTCAGCACCGGGAGATAACTCGGAACGCTTCGCTGGTGCCACCGCGTATAGCGTGCCGTGGATCGTACGCCGGAAAAGGAGTGAGGGAGAAGGGAAAATGGGAGAGGGGATGTTGCACCTCTCCCGGAAAGATTATCGTTAAAACCCTCGTCGAGGAGCGTCGAGGGCAACCGAAGGGAAGAATAAACCTGGACGTATCAGAGAGCCGGATAGTGCAGCAAGGAGATGCAAACGCGGATGAGAGGAAGGGGAGGAAAATGTGCTGCAGCTGTACGGCACCCCCGTTTTATTTCATGCTCCGTTTCGCGCGGAAAATTACAGCGGTGCTCGCGATTCCCTTTGAGAATGCATTTTAAACGGCTCAGAACGAACCGCAAATGACACTCGCGACTGTACTTCTCGTCAGGCACCCCTCCCCCCCCCCCCGCTCCTAGTCCACCCTCATTCCCGTTAAATTTGGTCTTGCTTTTCCTCATAATATTCGGTCTCTCGAGGGCACCACGTGTTTTCTTAATATCTTCCTCTCGCCTGGTTTCTATCTTTTGTTTCTGCAACATCTATAAATACGAAATATACAAAGGGTGTCGAGAAACATTCTCGCCTCTTCTTTTTTCTTGCCATCATCTCGCGGTGAAACTAACGTCGAGATTGTCTATTCATAAAGATTATCGATAGAAAGCGCTCGTTTCAGCATTACTGTTATTCATCAAGTAATCGCATAATGTAAAATATCAATTTTTAGTTTGCCTTAATGAGAACAATGTGCAAATACGCTGCTTATCCGCATCAATTTTGAAAAAAAAAAATAAAAGAAATGGCGCAATCGGCTCGACAGTTAATCGTTTTTGGCTTGTATTCCGAGCTGCGTGTTTTGCTAAAAGCCACCCGCATTTATATTAAACGCCGGTAAATCCGCGCATTCGCAGCGCGATTATGACGTTTACGGGGATTTTCCATTAACGTAGTACCGCGCAATTCGGGCGGATAATGAAATTAATTCTACGTTACGTCCGCAAAAGAGTTGCTCGCTCGTGCGGAATATAATTATGTATCGTTTTAATTATACATTCCCGCTAATCCTTTTGCGCGTCCGTTCGCCTGTAAAACGCAATCTACGGTAGGAAAATTCTAACATTGAAGAACGCATTAAATACATATCCCTTGCCCCTCAGACGACAAACTTTAATTTTGCCGTTCGGGAGACGCACAGTCGTAATTTAAAAAAAAATCACAATCAAAAACGACACCCGATTAAATCGTTGTTAAGGGCGAGTTTATTTTCAATGCTGCCCGCCGACGATTCGATCGCCGAGATGACGAGAATACGAGTTCGGAGTTTCCGCGGGTATTGCACGTGCATGTTGTTTATATGTGCGTTAGTTATCTCGAAGCTAGATTGCTGTCGATGCACCGTGTATACCCAACGTTCGCGTTTTCCACCGGCGGCGGCCGGCGACGACCAACTCACGAACAGAGCAGATCATTTACCGGCGGGCGTGTGCTTGCGTTTCTGAATTTTACGCCGCGAATTGGTCCGGACGATCGGAATTCATGAAATTCGTGCGAGAGAGGCGGGTATCTGATAGGCAAACAACAACTCGGTTATTCGTGCGCGCTGCATTTTTATAGCAGAGTGAACTTTGTGCAAGCCGCAATAATCGCGTCGGCTTGTTCCCCTTCCCCTCCGCCTCATTGGACCAACCAATCTGATTTTGTTAAAATCATTTTGTAAATAATTCGGGCAATATCAACCTTTAAAAGGTGATTAACGACCGCGCGTTAGAAATAGCGTTATCATCACGTAAATAAAATATTCCATTCGCATTTGCGTATGTGTGAAACTATCCGCACAGCTATCTCTACAATATTTATATATTAAAAACACTGTGAATTCGATTTTCTTAAATTATACATTTTCCACAAATTGATTATAAATTATTACAAATTACTTCAAATGTAAAATATTTGAGAATACGAAAGAAAGAGAGAGAAAAGAAAGAAGGCCAATAATTTTTATATAAAATAAAAATTTAAATTTAAGTATAAAATTACATTCAAATTAAAATATATTAAAATATATAATTCTTGTTGAGAGGATAAATGTGAATTTCTGATACGACAGTTTAACGCGTTAGTTCAGAATAATTCTAGATTGCGGCTGTGTCAAAATTCTCATTTTGCATATTGTTTGAATCAAGAACATAAATTTTGATATACGTTACACAATTATAATTCGCAAACTTCCGCAACGTATATTATAATTCAATCCGCTATCGATCAATACGCGACCGCGCGATTGCACGGCCGAGAAAATATTATTCCATAATTACGAGAATGTTTGAACACGTTACCGAGCTCATCGAAATATTAATCGCTTTTGGCTTATAGAATTTTATGATAGCAATAACCATGTTCGTTCTGCAAAAACAACAATTTAATAAATCGATAGTGAATTAACAATAATTCACGTTTGTATAAATATAATAATAAAATTCTAATATAAAAGCTCTACAGATTGTGTAAATTTCCAGTAAGCGTGAAAAATATAATACAAGCATTTTTGTTATTACGTAATTAATTTTTAATGTCAATAGTGTGTTAAATTCCCGTTAAATCTGATTAATATACCACCAATTGTGTGAATTATTATCGCGTAAATTACGAGCGAAATTTCTCGCAAAAGCGTGATAAAACACAGACGTAAAAAAAAAAAATGAATAAATTCCGTCGCGGGAAATCGATTCGTATCGTTAACTTTCACATTTACCCTCTTAAAAGCGAAACATATACGTGCACGTGTCACGGAAGGTACCGCTTGATAAAAAGCTCGTTAGGATCGCGGCACCGTGTTATACACAAGGATGAGCGGGAGGGACGCATAGCCTTTCGTAAATAATAAGCGCCGCCTTAAAAGGTCCATTTACCGCGTTAAAGGCATGTAAATCTCCCTGGACAAGAGCGAGCAGGAGGCTGACAAGCAAACAGGGCGAGAAAGAGAGAGAGAGAGAGAGAGAAAGAGAGCACACATACGCGTTCCTGGGGTAACGGTAGATGGGAAACGCGCGCATTATGATGCCGTAAAGCCGCGGGAGAGCATTTTACATGCGTTACGTCAAAATGCGGTTTCCTGCTGCCCGCCAGGGTTAATCTCGTCCAAGAGCGAGACGCTCTCTCTCGTTAACCGTCATGCGAAGGAGGTCGCGAAAAATGGATTAAGCGTGAATGAGTGTCGCGCCGCTTAACGAACGTCGAGAAAACGAACTCGACGAGCGAAGGGACGATCCTCATTGCTACGCGACGACAAGTTGTGCGACCGTCTATTTTCTATTTGTAAGCCAAAACGAATATCCCGCTTTATATTATAAAGTCTCAACCGAAATATACAAGTCAGCGTGTCGCCTTCGCGAGTGAGCGCATATGAAGATAAAATGTATCTTCTTTCCTAAAAGGAAGAATAATAATGTAGATACAATTTACACGCCTCGCATATCGATTCATAATACATCCTGTATCCAAGTGAATTGGAGCGCTTGAACTATTCAAAGATCTACGATACGCCGGCTTCCGGCTGTGGACGCGGATCTATCCGCCGTCGTATCATCGGCGAAGGGAAAAGTTGGAACGCGAGGAAGCGCGGTACATATGTTTTCAATTGCACCCTCCCCCCTTCCCCCCGATCAGAATAAACTCGAATCGGACCTTCTCGTCTCCCGAACATTCCTATCCAAGCTGGCGAGTACGTCACTACGGATGAACTGTTTTCCCTCGGCAGTTTCTCGTTTAAGAAAGTCCGCGTCATACTTCTTCCTCGGTGGCCCCTCGCGCATTGTGTATGCGTCGCGAGAAATTACACGCTCGCATTCTTCTCTTCGCTCACGGACGCCCGCATCTCCGAATTCAATATCGGGAATATGCTCTCGCTACGCGCGAAACTTTACCTCGTCTCACTCCAATCTGCCTCCTTCGAGTCATTCGTCCTCCATGAGACACCCCTCTCTCCTCCTTTTTTCCACCCCTCGGGGGCGACAGCCCGAACTTTTCCCAATCCTGACGACGACGACGACGACGACGACGAGGATGCTGCGAAGGCGAGGGATGTATTTATATACCGGTCGCGAAACTTCTGGAGCACCAACACGACGTGCGGGGTAACGCCGAATATCAGCGGCAAACTTTAATATCGTTCTGCTGTGGCCAGATCGTCCCGTCGCGATTCAACTTTCACGGACCTTCACGTGTTCTCAATCGCGTCTCTCGACGAGACGAATCCGACGACGTCAAGAGACATCGTTGGCTCGAGCGAGCAGGTTAAACAGAAATTGCTTTATACATACAATATATATTCTCCCCTGCATTATAATATTATTCTACAACTTAAACTCGAGAGAGCTTTCTCGTTCTGCCGATTTCAAGAAGATAAATCATTTCGCAGCTAATTATCTCTTATCTTTTTTCTGTATTTTTCCAAGTATAAGTATTTTTGAAAATCAAAACGAGGTAACACTCTTGGACCTTCCGTTGCGACGGGATAAACTTTTATGTAGTAAAACTACGTGGTGTGTTCAGCGCTGGAGACGTCAGGACGAGTGTATGTACCGTCGTTCGCCAGACATCGACTTTCGCCGACGAGATCAACGGAGCAAGAAGACGACGACGGACGGCTGAGCGCCGCATCGCCGCCAATGCATCTCTCTGTCGGTGGCTATTAGCTCGCCGCGGTAGTCAGAACGAGCATTTGCTGGGGAATCGCACGACCGGTAAGTACTTCCTGTCATCGGGGCTGCCGACGCTCTTCTCCTTGTAATTTTCCGCGATTACATAACGACGAGTTTGGGCGACAGCCGCAGAGGAAATCCGCGTGGAAAGTGCGTTCCTATCGCATAAGATATCTTGCGAATTCAGTAACAATTTTCTCTCTCTCTCTCTCTCTCTCTCTCTCTCTCTCACTTTCTATAGAAAAAAAATCATTATCGAATTGTACATAAAATGAAAAGCTCGAATCGAATAGCGTGAAAAGCGATAGATGTCTCATTCATAAAAATAAATGTTTTTTTTGTATATTTATATTTTATTAGTTTATTAGTCACGGAATAATTATTACACCGTGCGTACTGCTTTATGTTTCAATTAAAGATTTCTGTTTAACCTTGTAAATTTTTGTGTACCCCACGAAATTGGTTGCAAAGATGACAAACAAGGTCGGAGCCGTTCATTAATATGATTTAGCATAGATTACAAGAGAAACGTCGAGATCGATTGACAGAAAGAGAGAGAGAGAGAGAGAGAGAGAGAGAGATTGAATATTTCGTAGCCCGTTGCGCGTGCACGTACTGTTAACCGTAATCATAGCGGCGACGGCGGCGGCCATGGGTAAAATCGAAACATCCATCATACCTGTCACCGGGCGTAAATGCAAGCAGCGAGCGGCGCAACGACTCATTCCTCTCCATGATCGGGGCTTCGCTCGTCGCTCGAATGTAAATGGAGTCGTAGAGGCGAGATGCGAGGCGAAGCGAGGTGAGGCAAGGCGAGGCGAAAAGCGTCGCGATCGAGAGGCGAAAGGATACTGAATCGGTGCTGAATCGGCCCTTTGTGCGAAACAACTCAGCCACCCACGGGAAAAAAAAATCGAGAGGAGAACATTATATGTCGATATCGGCCTTCTAATGACAGCCTGAATATGCGGCTCTTTATGTTTGCGAGATCATGGTACACTCCGTGCGCAAGCTGTCGGGATGAATAGATAAAGTGAGATATAAAAATAATCGCTACCCTTGGAGAAAGATCAGATAAGCGGGCGCAATGAGATGCAAATGAAAAGTGAATGGCCGTTAATTAAGAAACGAATTGGCTTATCGGAAGATCCCTAATAGTCGAGATACTTAGCTTAAGATAGAGACATAAAAGAAGGCTCGCTCATGTTTCATTAAGCGTCGAAAACATAGCGCGATAATAATGATTTATCAAAATTAGATTAATAAAAAAATAATGATCAATTATTATTTGTTTAATAATAATGATAAATAATTATAAAAGTACTTATACTTTCTATTTTATATACGTTATATATTATTTTAAAATTCATTAAACTTATTTGTTCTTTAATTGGCTCATATGTACATTATTGGCGTCGTATCTGGACTCTCCTTTTAAATTATATGAGATAAAAATTATATAATTTTAATAATAATCTATTATACTATCTTAATGTTATTCGTACATTACAAAAGCAATTTTATATTTAAAAACTAATCAGATATTTTATAAGAGAAATTTAAGAAGAAATTGCTGAGCATAAAATGTCTGATTCTTTAGTACGGATATCTGGATCGTGCGGAAAAAACAGACGCGATGACTTCGAAGACATTTCCGGCGTTCTCATGTATGCATACGTCGTCGATGTCATCGTCGTTGTCGTCGTTGTTGTCGTCGTGCACCGCTTCGAGCACAGCATCCCGATCTCCTCGCTATTTCCGCGCAATCTCACGCCGGCTAACCAGATTGCGGGATCATACATGGGCGCCGAGCAGGACCTAATACCGTTTTCGTGGGATAAAATCGTCTGCGTGAAATTCATTCCGCGACGGCGGATTTTCTTGCGATTTTTGCGACTCCCGCACGGATTCGTAGAAGGCTGCGCGGGAAATGGGGCCACCGCAGATCGCCCATTACGCATTTCTGCATTTCTGTCGTGTTCAACTCGTGTCAAGAGGCGCACTTAACTGAGATGACGCAACGTAAATGAAAAGTTGAACAACGCGTTATGTTATTAATAAATTTAATTAAATAAAGAGAAAACACAATAACATGCGTTTCCATAAATAGCGTTAATGACGATATACTGTACTAACGCTACTTCCGATAAAGGTAGAATCGTTGTGTCAATATTTCATGTTGATCTGCATCTACAGGAAGAGGAAATGCACGGCGGACGATCTATAACAAATATCTTTATCGACATCCTATTTTCTTGGAGAGTAAACCCTGTGTAGAGACCGCGGTAAACCTCTACCTATGATAAAGAGATAACTGCCTCGAGAGAAACCGAGGAGAGCGCGCGTTATCGTTAATAACGAAGAAAGATTGGCCGGGATGCCGGGATGTACAACAACGATGTTGTTTATAATGTCGGCGAGTTTCGGTGTAATGCAAGAGGTAATCATTATGTATCCAACGTACGTAACGGTTCGCTTAGCCGGGCGCGAGTATATCAAGCGACGGGGAGTAGAGTGCAGCCTCGCACTGGCGACTGGTCCAGATATGTCGGCTACGAGTATTGATATGTGAAGCCCGATAGTAATCGATAGCAGTCAGAAGCATACAAGAAGATGGAATGCTCTTGAGGAAAGAGAAAGAAGAAGAGAAGAGGAAGAAGAAAGATATAACCATCACATTCTGTTAGCATATACCAAAGCTCTCTCTCTCACCTTACATGTTTAGCGTGCGCGAAGTCAGAGTCCAGATGGAGAGAATCTACCCTCTCTTATCGTCATGTCGGACAAAAGCCTATGAAAATTTATTACCGACGATGAAATTCAGAGGCCGAGCTCCCCGTCACGCCAATATCTCGAGCGGGAAGTGATTCAATCGAAAATGATTATATTGAAACTAATTGACATGTAATATTTTTGTAATATTTTTGTTTGTGTGCAACCAAATTTGTTTAAGGATACACATAAAAAAGTGTAATAAAATAATTTTTGTAATAAGTATCGACATAAAATATGTTTATTCTGGTGGTAAATTCTGCAAATTTTTAAAAGCTTTTTTGTATTGTAACCTTTAAAAATCGTTTAAAAACACCTAGATATAAAATAATTTTTGTAATAAGTATCGACGTAAAATATGTTTATTCTGGTGGTAAATTCTGCAAATTTTTAAAAGCTTTTTTGTATTGTAATCTTTAAAAATCGTTTAAAAATACGTAGATATAAAATCTGTCTGTACAATCGCTGTACATTGTGCCTTCACAATCAGTACAATATCGATTTCGCATATCGTCCGCCACGAGTTTGGCAAGAATTCAGCGTAATGCGACGGAATTGAGCGCCTGGCACAAGATTATACGTGTGAGATTTCTTGGAAGAAGAGACAAAATCCAAGTGTGAACGATTTCAGCCCAGCGAAATCCGTGGAACGAGAATTCGCCTCGAATATCTGCGATTGAAGAAATTCGTTTCGGAAAACTTTTTAAAAGTGAAGGGTTCTAACACAGGATTTGAAAATAGTCCGCGAAATTTTTATTAGAAATATAAAATAAATAAATATATATATATATATATATATATCACTTTATTATTTATTAATACTGTCGACACATCTATTTATCTTAACAAATATAAAAATTAATGAAAACAATGATTTAAAGGTATGATTTAAAAATAAAATTGGAAAATATATCCATTTGGAAAAGCTTTTAAAAATAGAATGTATGGCGATGTTTATTATGATACAGTGAAAAATAATTCCTGAAATATTTCTTGGCAGAAAGTCAGAAACACATCTGGAACATTAACACTATTTATCATTATTAATGGTACAAAGTTAATATGGTCTCTTTGTGGCATTATGAAAATTAATCAGACTACAGGTATATGTTATACGCGTTCGTTTACCGCAAACATTGAAGTTCAGTTCATAGTTTCTCTCACGGCATATTGTTGCAAATTCGTCGCATTTATCATACACTGCGCCAAGCTTATTAAACACACGTTGTTTAATAAGAGAGATACCAACGGGAATAGATCACGTCAACCTCTAACCACTCCTAATTCTCCGTCGCGCGTACCCGAAACATTTGTACTTTAGTCGTTAATAACCAAGGTGGTTGTCTGCCATGGTCGACGAATGAAATAAACCCTCAATTTACTCGCGCGGTAATATTAACGAGCTAACTCTGAGCTGTAAGCGTGTCGCCATCGTAGAAATTATTTTCTCCGATCCGCAATAGAAAAAAATCACGATAAAAATAAATCTTCAATTTTCTCACCGAGAGCTAGAATTTACAGTATCAGTTATCAATAAATATTATCTCGTAGATATGGAAAATATAAGTTTGTTACGCGAAGAGATTGCATCGTTTCTCTACCTTGTCTGTACATTAAGTGATTGTAAGATAACTCATTTCTGTTCGTTATTCGACGATACATTGGCGTATTGGAATGCGTGCTACGATAAAGAAGTTTGACATATTTGTCCATTTTTCAAGAGGTTTAAAAAATAAAATAAAAAATATACTGTGTCAACGATGAATCTATGTCAACGATGCGAACAATTTAATAAAAATCCCCTTTTTTTTTTTCAATTAGTTTTCATTGCGATGTAATGCATATTCTCAATGAAAAAAAAGTTCATGGAAGTTTCGTAAAAAAACTAATTTATATACCAACTAAAAAATTTCTCAGTTCAAAATTAGATATCGATTCGTTTTTTTATAATTGTTTCAATATTGCTTTTGTAAATAGTAATTTTATCAAAATTAAATTTAAATTGCGCTTTTGCCAGACGTTCAATTTCAACCTAACTCTTCCCATATTAACGGTGAGTAAGCAACTTTCGTCTGAACTGCTCCCGAGGAGCGGCAGCTAATCCCGACTTCTTTCGACCGCCGTTTTTGCCTCAAAGTTGTGACGTTAGCGCGCGCTCGACACGCCGACTTGGTTCAGCCACATTTCAAAAGTTTGCACCGCACGCTGGTTTGGTCCATCTGACGCCAGGCGTATTAGAGCGAGCCGGAATTAGAGGATTCTCCGGAGGCTCGTATCACCGAAATGCTTAGCATTGCAGTGTCCGAAAATTGACGGAATCAGAAAAGGCAAGATCACTGAGCCATATACGTCATATAAATCGCGTGATCGAACAAGAATGGTTATCGGAGAACCATTAATTCTTATCGCGAGCAGGATACGATTCATCGAAATTCCAAGTTTGCAAGTTGACACGAAAAAAACTAGCATTACGCCATTTGATCTCTCTCACAATTGTGCGCAAAAGTTAAAAGATGATAAATAAATTGTAAACTTAATTCAAAGTAAAGTTCATTGTACACGATCTATCATGATGAAACGCAATGAAAAAGAGGACGCGGCAAAATTATGCTGCATTGAAAAATTGAGTACAAAATAATTGAAAGCCGATGGCGCAACATTTCATTTCGTTTCTCAACTTGGCTCAACTTGCTGGTTATAACCGAGCAGCGACATGATATACCACAAAGTAGTCTCTCACAATTCCTGACAATCTAATCGAAACGTCGTAATGGAACTCGTGACGCAATAGCGGATATAGCTGGAGAATGCGCGCGGAAAAGTCTAATCAAAAATCAAAATGAGGTGTACAACGTGTTTAATCGTGCATTCTGGTTAATGATGAAGGCAATCTGTGCAACGACACGTGAAACAACGTCTGTCGCGACGTACTTTTCCGCACCACCGTTGATTACACAGGCGAATCACGCGTGCAGCACAATTTTTTCGCCGCGTACCCCTCCTGCGCCTTAATTGATAAAAGCCATTTCGCTTTAATCTGATTAAAGCAATTCCCGTTTGCGTTCGGGGAAAATTCTCCTTTTTTTTTCATTCGCCGAATCAAACGTTCGAAATGACACGGCGATGCAATTTTCGAGCAATTCCCGAGAGATATTAAAAAACCGGTTAAAAACCAGATTAAAAACCGGTCGTGCTATTATTCGCGCGCTTCATGCGTCAAATGTGCGTCGACGGCGCGGCGATTTAGCTGTCTCCTATAATTAATTTAAATTCGTTGATTCCGTTAACGACGTTTATATCAATTTAAATGTGCACGCACGCTCTTCCACATATTAATCTATTTCATCATATTCATCAGGGACGTATCGTGTCTGAAAATTTCGTGGATATCAAAAAATATTAATCTTCTTTTTCATTACTATTAGTCCTTTTAATAAAACTCATCAAGGCTAGCATCACACCTAGCAAGATGTGCAATAAACTAACAATTTAATAATACATTTATCGATTTAATGTAATGTCCTGTAGAAAAAAATCGTCTAATTTAAAATCGAATAAAAATTCTCTGCACATAAACTGACCCATAAAATTTGTTCTATGTATTCTAGACCAGAAAGCAGCGTCAGAAAAATAATACTGCATTGCGGTTGCACCCTTCAATTTCTGCGTATCGATTGTTTTCTACAAACAATCCAATCTAACATGAACATGTCTTGCTTTCAAACAGTACCCATTCAATCCTTTCAATTCTTAGATTCATATATAAACCCTTTCAATATCCGCTTTAATAAAAGGCAATAAATATTTTATAATTATAAACTTGATAATCAACTAAATAACTCACACGACGATGTAAATGCTACCCTAATTAATTAATTCATTTTAATCCTATTTTAATCTCAAAAAATACGTGGATTTCATAAAAGATGCAATAATAATTCACTGCAATTTAATATTATTTGCAATATTATTGGAAGAAAGATATTGTATTTCAATGGAAAATTTTCCGAAGATCTCTGCCGGTGGCCCGACATCATATGGCATTCACCAATCTCTCTCGCTCTCTCTCTCTCTCTCGTTCTCTCGCTCCTTCCCTCTCGAATTTCCCTTTAATTGCGACACGTCTAGCGGCTTATGGCGCACGGCGCATCCCGTAATTTCGCGGCATTATCCTGGTATGCGGGGGCAAGTGCTCCCGGTTCAATCAATGTCCGCCCGATGCACGGTCCTATCCCTCCACCTGACTGTCTCTCTCGGTCACCTTGTCTTCCTCTTTCAATCTCGAGACGATCTCCCTCCCTTCATCTCTGTCGATCTCTCGTATCTCAGACGCAACGCGAGCTTCTTCTCGCTCGCGTGCACCACGCTCAGGGGCAACCATAGTCTCGCCGACCGAGATGCAAACCACTCAATTATAGTGTGGCCCCGGAGGCGCAAGGATCAAACCGGAGCAACTAGCATTGCTCTGGCACGGGATCTCACCCGGAAATACAGGGTGTCTTTGTGAAATCAATTCAGTTTAACTTGATCACGGTGGAAATGAGAAAAGATAAGAGCGAAAAGTAGTTTACAAAAAAGTACTAGACCGAAGAGATAATTATTTTTAATTTTTCACGGTAAACAAAATAAGCTTTTAATATAAACATAAGAAATAATTTTAAACAGTACAATATATTTTGAAACAAAAAGAGATATAAAAAAATTGTCGACTACATGTTTGAGAATAACTAAAAAATATAAATTTTTTCAACATGTTTGAGAATAACTAAAAAATATAAAATTTTTATCTCTATTAATTTTGTTTTTGAGCTATTTTCTTAATCTACCATTAACATTAATGCCGCGAAAAAATTAGAGCAAAATATGTTCACATTATATTAACTTTTAACTATAATACATATTTTTGTATCTCTTCTCTTTAGTAGAATATAAATTCTGTTGGAAAAAAATTTCAAATATCATATGTTCAGAAAAGAGGGTCGGCTAACGTGCAGAGGGAAATAAAGTGACATTTGTCCGCAAACTTCACCATAAAAAAATGACCTTCGAAAGAGGGGGATGGAGGCAGGAATGGAAGATCCAATTTGTCGAGGACATTTTGGACGGCTCTCAAATTCTATTTGACATCGTAATCTAAGATGCCTGAGTCCGCGCGATAACGGCAAGGGCCTCCAGAGTGCCACGGGGAACAAATTAGAGGGACATCATTACGCGGGTGACGATAGTAGTCACCGACGAAGCGATTTCCGTCCAGGCCTCCACGGACCTACTTCCGACGAACCGTATGTAATGCACGTGGAAGTCGTCGTCAGTCGGGCCATTCAGGAAATTGACCTATCTCACCCGTTCCATCATCATCCGTAACGAATCTGGTGACGGACGCGAAGGGACGAAATGGGTTCTCTTTTTTTTTTTATCAGTGGCATTTCGGAATGTCACTGACGCCGATTGGTTCAAATTCATCTCTCGCTTCCGAGCGGTTCCCGGATTCGCGCGATTAAAATCATTTTTCAGTCGACAAGGTTAAAGTAAAATATTTTCTAACCCCCATTTATTCGCTTGACTATCTTTGAATTCGCTTATATATAATTGGTCCAGATTTCACAATAGACAATCGTATTTACGTCCATGTAAAAATAAACTGCGAAAACGCCTTAAAATATCCTCGATTAAACTTCTTTTCAAAACTCTTGATTGCAAAAAATATTCTATTTTAAACGAGAATCTAATAAAATCTAATAATTGACGATAAATTGGCCTAATTAAATCTTACATGAATGTTTTTGAAATGCCATTCCTAGATACATCATTGATTGGTGCATTGCGTCCTCGATATTGAAACACAGTTTAATATCGCGAACATAATTATATCCTTCGCGAGTAAGAAAGCACGTTAATTGCAGAGATGTTATACTGTTGCACCGTTAGAAAACGTATCACGGACTCGTCATAAATCGGTTACCATCTTGAATATTAATGTTTATACAACACATTTATAAAAGATATGACATATTTATGTAAATTTATGACTCAATTTAGAATATTTATACTTGATTAAGAATATTCTTATAAAAAGAGCAATTGCAGTTTTAGGCAAAATACCTGCATGTAATATCCTTTCTGAAGTTAAATAAACATTGACCAAGATACGCGTATTACGAATATCCAAAATAACAAGCTCCGGGCAGCAAAGTGTGGAAAACTATTCCAGTCTTCACCGATCCGCAGTTTGAAATAGTACGTCGCATTTCTGTCGGCGAACCGCAATCTGCAGAGCTGACAATCCCAGTAATCTTCAGCGGTTTCGCGCGCGCTCGAAATGGCGGCGTTCTCTCGCCGAAAATGATCAGTTTTGAACATCTGAAATAGAACGTCTTCAGCTTAACTGCAAGACGACGACAAGTCCATCTGACTGCTTCAAAATAGAACACCTCGGGAACGTTGAGTTTCCGTCGAGCGTCTATCGCAAAAGAGACGATCTCAGACATTTGAAATAGAACACCTCCATCGAGAGCGGGCGGCTTGTGTCGCCGCTCGAAAGCCGATGACTTCGTGCACATCGTGTCAGTACGTTCTTCCGAAGTGCCGGCTGGTGCTAACGTGGTGAAGACATGGCCGTGTGGACAAGAGTGCACGGTAAAAGGTGATCCCTTCGATGTCTAAAACGTCTCGCAGCTACCGGAGAAGATTTGTCGGCAGCCGGTTGTAGGCGACAAATCTTCCTC
This sequence comes from Monomorium pharaonis, assembly GCF_013373865.1. Lineage (NCBI taxonomy): Eukaryota > Metazoa > Arthropoda > Insecta > Hymenoptera > Formicidae > Monomorium > Monomorium pharaonis. Next base: position 3,615,578 of record NC_050471.1, on the reverse strand, counting down.
GTCCTGCGGAGCTAACAACAACCTCGTCCTGCCGGCTCTCCTCTACGAAGAGACGTCGTCGACCCAGTTCCACGAGAGGAGTTCTCGAGATCGATGCGCCCCGAGCAATTGAAGAAAGGAGGATACGTTCCTCGTATCCTTCTTTTTATTGCCGGATAAACGGACGACGCGTCTTTAAACAGCGACGACGTCGAGTGCGAAACAGCGGCTTAAAATCTCTCGCGAAGAATACGTCGCCATTAAAGTTAAATTACAGTTTTATGTCCCCGCAGTAAATTCGGCATGGAGGTTGCACCGATGTTTCTCTGTTTGGCAAAATCGTTATTATTTCAGAGTATGTTGCGCAATGAATTTCGATATTTATACGCGGCATTTATACTGTAAAGTTAGATAATACAAACTTTTTAAGAGCTGAAATTCTCACTTAGGAATCTAAAAATTGCATCAGTTTAATTGTGTTTATTGCGCGCGCGTGTGTGTGTGTGTGTGTGTGTGTGTGTGTGTGTGTGTATATACGTCTAATCGAAAACGTAGCTTTCAAGAAAATACTGTGAGCTACATAAATCTCGAATTTAAGTTTTTCAAAAAGAGATAAAAACAAATCGCGAAACTCCATATATTGTATATATACTTTTTCATAATTATACATAATTATATATAATTATATTTCTTATAACTTTTATAAATTTATTTTTAATATTTCCTATAAATTTTATTTAATGGTTACACTAGTTCTCACGAAAGATTTCAGTTTTTATTTACGATTTTCCATAATCATTCTACGATTTGCGAACAGATGTAATGTAAACCGTAAGATTCCGCGCAGTACAATCCTCAGCAATTTGTATGTCGGACATTATCGAGAGTTGCGACATTGTTGCAGAGTGAAAAAGGCGATCGAAGTTACAGTGACTTTGCGTCGCTATTGGGATACAATTTGATAGTGTCGCTTCATAAGGAGCACAAAAGAGAGCGCACCTTTTCAGCCAAACAGGAGAACAACAATGCGCTTTGGATGCCGGGGAGAAGTGGGAGTTACACGGATCGGATTTTTCTCCAATCACCGTAGAATTCTGAACTATTGTGACGTCGGACAATTTTCCGCCTGGCCGTATTCGATGTTTAATGAAAGAGCTCCTGCGCAGAAATGTAGAAAATCATAGAGATTTCTCAGAGAGGATGAGAGGAAGTTTTCTTATATCGAGCGAGAGGGATTATGGACCGAAAAGACCTGGCCAACCGAAACAATTGAAAAATAAAGAGTATAAACAAAGACTTATTAACTTTGGAAACCGTTAACTTTGGAGAGCACACCCGTGGGAAGCGCGATTCCTCAAAGTGTCACGAACTACTCTTTTACGGAGACTCATCGGCGCCACGACATCGATAACTGAGTTCAGATTGATTGTTCTACTTGTGCGAATGTAATTATCGTAAACTAAGATTAATTCGATCTTTTTAATTAGTTTTTCAATCAATCGGAATTAAAACTAACGTGATTCTTCTAAAATAAAATATATTAATCTAATTTCGAACGGTCATACCGTAAAAAAACATGTTACAATTATTTTGATTTTAACTTTCATCATATCCCTCAAAATAACGAAAAATAAAATAGATAATTTTAAATTACAATCAATATAAAAATGTCTATGTTATGACTTGTTACTTATTAATATTTAGTATTAATATTTATCCAATTATATCAATCAATAATTAGTAATTATTAATATTTATTAAATTTAAATTATAATTATAAAATAGAAAATTACTCATATTATTTATTTTTTTTCCGTTATAAATTTACAAAAAAATTTTAATAAAAGCTATTCTAAACTTTTAACAAGCAATAAATATCAGTTATCTAACGTTTTTATATATCTTATATAGCTATTGTCCTTATCACACCGATAGATTATGGCTGTAAAAAATAAATTTATCAACGGCTGTAAGACGTCGCAAATAGTAAAAAGGTCTTTTGCAAATAGCGCGCGGCGCGTTTCACCTTACGATACGCGCGATAAGCGTTACAAATCATGCTGCCGACCGGGTGAGAAGCGCGCGTAAAGAGCAGGAATATTTACAATGGCTCGCGGTATTCATAACGCCCGCTCGACGTAACGACTAGCGAACGAGCTATCGCGGTCATCTCGGCAATTACGACGGCCGTTCAATCGGCCGCCTATATAACCGCCTAACGTACACTTGCGCTTCATCGATCACACGCCGGAGACCGAATGCGAGTCGGCGTTGAATTAGCGACGCGTACATACAGCGATACGTTTGCCTAGATGAATCGTCGAATTAGGATCGTGAAACTCCGCCACATAACTTTGTTACATCAAGTAAAATTATTCACTATATATATATACGTATAAAATCATATCTCTAAAAAAAAAAACATATAAATCTAAGATAGAACTTTCATCTAATTCCACCTAAATAATATATATCTCATTCCAACCGAAATGTAACTTTGATTACTAAAATTACAATTATGATAAATAAAGAATTATACTCGCGCACACATATTAATCTTCTCCACAAAAATAATAGTATAAAAATATTTTGCACCAACTATAAGAAAGAATATTTATATACGATCTAAAACATGTACTTTTATTATTACTATTCTTTGGTATTCATAATTTTTATCTTACAATAATTGTCCCAAGTTTATCTTTAAAGATACTATATCATTATTTCTTTTACCACAGATCATTTGAAGATAAACTTAAGATAATCTTAAATATAAAATCAAATTATAAATATAAAAGTTTGACGTTAAAATATTGGCTGCTGTGTGCCCATACAATGAAATAAAGAATATAATAATATAAAGAAGAAAAAATAAATGTTTAATTACAAATACCCTGTTGTGTAAAGAATACGGCTTACTCTCACCAAAGTACTCGCTGCAATAACGAGATTAATGATATAATAATATAGCGTAATAATGATAATCGCTGTGATGAGGAATATTCATAGTAACGGAGGCAATTGTAATGATAATAACCATCGCGTAATGCATCCGATGTACTGTAATCGATGATGAACGAGACAGGTGGAAACAGGTGCGACTAGTCTAGAGCTAGAGCAAAGAAGCCAGGCGCCCGTAGCTGCTCGCTCGTTGAAATCGTTGTAATTATTATGTGTAAACGGCGTTCGCGCGCGCTCAGAACAGTTAAATTGGAACGGAGAAGATCGCGGACTTCCTGCTGGCTTCTCGCGCGCTAATCCATCTTGCCTGTCGTCGTACAATAACTATTATATCCACCGCAAAGTGGATCAGGCCAGGATCGAGCAATATTATTACTTTTTCCTCCTCCTCCTCTCTCTCTCTCTCTCTCTCTCTCTGTTTCGCCTCTTTTCTTCCACCACTCGACTTTCATAGGCAGAGCCTACTTCTCATGAGCGCACGGTCCGCGTGCGTAATTAATTAGCAATGCAATATGACTCCTTTTGCTCATAACGGCGTAATGGCCAAGTGTGTCGGATTTCAAACTATCGATCGTCTTCCAATAAATATTCGTAGGCAGTTTTCTTTTTGTACCAAAATATTATTACAACTCTTATCACATTCGTCGTAACTTTTCAATTTATTATTTTCGATATTTTAGTCACGGGATATCAAAGCAGTTTTTTTTTAATTAAAAATTATTTTAAAAAGTTGTTTAAAAACAACGCAAATTTAATAAACAGAAATTTATTCGAAATTGAAATTGAAATGCGGCATCGATATCTCAATATATTCAAACGATTCATTGCTATTCTTATTTTGATTAAAATTCTGTAGCGATGAATCGATTTACGAGGCAACTGTAGTTTTACTTTCGCGATGCAAATACTTCATTAGGAAACGTGATACTTTTAAAAGTTACCGAAGCAACGCGCGAGAGAAAGAGAGAGAATGATCAATTTTCCCACCTGCCGGCTTTTCGATCTTCGCGAAATTAATTAACACAGATTTAGTAATTACAGCGCTCTCTCTCTCGCTATCCGCTAGCCGCTAGCCAGTTCCAACGTTTTGCGTTCGCATAACGTAATGATAGTCGCTCGCGCGGCATATACTCTGCGTCAAATATCAAATACGCACTATGCGGACGCGTTCTAATTAAGTCATGCCGAAGCATTGCGATGTGGTTAATCACGGTCGTGCGTATCGAGTTACCAATTTATGTCGAATTCGCTCCGTTTAAAGGATGCTTTAATTGGTAATTATCAGTATGATACTAACGTAGTTATTCAGTTCAAAATGAATTATTGATCACAGTCTACCGCAGATGTACATTGAAAGGCTTACAGATTTCAACAATAGTTCTGAAACATTATATTAACATTTATGTTAATGACATTAACGAAAATTTAAATAAACATTTGATAGATACCACAAAAAAGTGCAAAGCTCCATTATCGAAGATCAATGGGAAGTTTATTTTAAGTAGATTATATTGAAGAGAAAGATTCGTAATCAGTTGAGCGTTAAGAGCATAAATTCTTTACTTAAGTCTAAAACAAAAGTTCTTAAAGAAAAATTAAGACATCGATATAGCTGTTAAGTTAAAGACAATTAAAACTCTGTTTTCCACTTAATTTAACGTGAACATTATATACTTTAAGAATTTTAATTTCACGCGTAGTCAAAATATTTAATATCAAAAATGAAAAAGTTACGGAGAGAGAGAAAGAGAGAGAGAGAGAGAGAGAGAGAGAGAGAGGAGAAACGTAAATCATATCTCTCCCCTTGACATTCTTCTACAAGAATTTTCATCTCACAACAGATTCAAGAGTGTATACTACCCGCAACGTTTCGCAGTTAGAAATCACTTTGTATAATCACAGTTGAAGTTTCGAGCCGCTTCCGGCGAAAACGCAACGGATACGACGGTCCGGCCTCTTCCGCAACGGAAATCGTCACATATACGTTGCGGACATGCAACATTGTGAAGCGCGATAATCAGCCTTGTAGATTTAAGCGCTCGTTGCCGTCGCGATTCCCGGTGTGCACACCCGTTTTCTTCCTCTTTCCTACGTGAATACATACACGATAGCGATAATGACGGTGGGACCGCGTTATAAGACGACGGACGTAAAGTATTAGGAATGAACGTGGGGAAAAGACGGCACGCCTTGATCTTGCCCTCATCGCCGCCCATTCCGCCGATAGTGTCTCACTTCTTGTGACCCGTGTAATAAGCGTGCAGCTCGGATTTCTCTCTCTCTCTCTCTCTCTCTCTCTCTCTCTCTCTCTCTCTCTCTCTCTCTCTCTCTCTCTCTCTCTCTCTCTCTCGTTTCATTCCGTGAGAATGAATACGCGGTGTACACACTACACATCTGTCTCTAACACATTCTTTTAATGATAGGTTCTTCCTTTAGCCAATTTAAAATTGACCGTCAATTTCCGCGAAGAAAAAGTTGAGACTTTTAATCGAAGACTTTTAACTTTAATTTCGGAGAAATTAAAATCATATTTTCACTTAATTTTTTTTATTCTCACCTCTTATTCGTGCATCTTGTAAATGAATACGGAATGAAGCTGAGATTTGTCTTCAGTATCATTCATCACGTTTGACACTCCTCTCCAGTATCATTTATCATACCATTAATTTGTCGAGATAAAGTCGAGCCTCCTAACAATAAGTGGTGTCGAAACTGAAATATCACCTACCTCTTCCTCGTGAAACTCGTGATACCTCGTTCACCGAAACCCATATGGTACCCAGAAGAAATTGATTGTTTCCAACGACTCGTCAACGATTCGCCGTTGACGCAACTATCAATTCGCAAACCGCGAACCGTGTAATCTACCGGCGTAACATATGGATGGGAAAGAATCTCGGTAACCGTATTTCGCCGCGGGCCCTCGCCGAGTCCCGCGGTATTCGCTCGTAATTCAACGGACATTCGTGAAAAAATACACGGGTGATTGACGTATTTGGCTCAGGACTGACTGTTGCAAAACGCGAACGCCGGCATTCCTTGCCGCGGGTTGTCGCGGGCGGTCGTGAATACTTTTAGCGGGCGGATCGTATGGCGGATAAGGGGAATTTCGCGCGGCTTTGCTAGGCTCAGGAGGAGACGCGGCTTTCACGTCTGCCTTTCTGAAATTCTGCCGAACGATCGTCTTTTAGCGCGATAGAATCGTTGCCGCCGATAAAGGCTCTCGGGCGCGCTTGACTCCGAACTATAAATCTCGATGTTATCTATCGCTTACTTACTCACCAACTACGTCGGTATAATTCTAAGTCAACGCGCCGCCATAATCCCGGAACAGCTCGTAACTCACCTGAAACCAAGAAGATAGGGTAGCTTTAGTATCGGCGCATGGAACGTGCATGTGAAATAATACAATAGGGAAGCTAATGCAAGAGATAGCAGTGATAGCGGAAATCGATGAATGACCATGGTAACAGTATCGCAAAATATGCGCGAGTTATCCTCGCAAATAAAAAATATTTTCAGAATGCGTTTCGAAGATTTTTCAAATATGTTGCATTTAATATTCCATATATTAACGCGATGGCGACGAGATATGCGGGGTCAAGGGGAAAGAGAAAGTGCCGACCGGCCAAGAATAATTGTGGCACGCACGATTTTATCTGCAAGTATCTACCACTGAAGAGGGATCGTAAATTTATTGTGTAAATGCAAATAATTTGCGCGCAAAACGCGAGAGAAGAATTTTATGTTCATCTTCGAGCAATTATCATTACCGTCTTTTTCGATTTGCAGTGATAAGCAGGAACATTTATAGCAGCGCGGGACATATTATTCAAGAAACACTAATATCATTATTATACATTATTCTGCTTATTCGCAGCTTACTTCATTTCATTTCGCTACGTACATCCCAATAAATATTTTGCTATTTTTCTCTTATTAATTGTTATTTCGCTCGATTTTTGTTTCTCTTCTTTATTTTTTCGACGAAGGATTCGGCACCAGCCGCATTTAATGAACAAGATGAAACCTGTATAACGCAGCAAGCTGAGAACATTCATTAAATTAAAAGAGAGAAAAGTGCTCGCGCGTGCCGATATAAAAAGATAATTTATTTGTCCTCTTGTGTTAAAAAAAAAAAGAATAGAACGCTGGTCGATGAGCCGATTGTCGATTACGGCCCGCTAGATGCAGCGTGTTCGATTATCGCCCGAAGGCGACGATATCGGCGTCTACTTCCATTTTCCGCGTCAGATTTCCTTCTCGGAGAGCGCCGTCGACAAAAGCGAAGAGACGGGAAGGGATGGGGTACGCAGAGGGGGTGCAAGCGATTTCCAACCTTCGCTCTCTCGCCGTTTCCTTTTCTACGTTCTATCCCCTTTGTCCATGTTCACTCGCTCACAGTTCTTCCGTCGTTGTAGTCCCTCCTCCCTTTTTCTTTCGGAGATCCGACACTTCACCGGAGAAGCACATAATAATAGAAACACTATCTTTACTTGGCACACATGGTGCCCCCGAGAGTAAAAATCCTACCAATAAGAAGTTTATTTCTCAGACACTGAAGAAAGTGTTTGGTAAAGTTATCTTTTTATACTTTTAAAACAAATTTTTTTTTTTTTTATAGAGTTTCTTGTATAATTATCTTTCGTGTGACCATCATGCGTATGTGCATGTGTGTGTGCACATTTTGATGGCACCTCATATTTCTGTCTTTTTGTATATGCTTTTAGGGAGCTCGTGTTCCAGAGCAAACTGCACTTTCCTTCTTCTCTCGCTCGCTCGCGGACGTTCACGAGGAAAGCGTTGACTGACGATATTGCGGCGTTTATGAGCTCAGCCTGGGAGCGTCGACACGGCCGCTTTAATGCACCATATGGACCGGTCGCACGTCGAACGAGCACCCGCAGAGACTTCCTTCTGTGCGTCACGGCGCGATTGACGGCCTAATTACGAGCGACCCGGTGTTCATTTATGCCGGACATCTGAATATTCATACACGCATCCGCGGCGTCCCTCGAGTCGCCCGGGCCGGCCATTTGCAATCCGCGCCGCTCGCGTCATTATTCAATTAGCGACGTGCAACGCTACTAAACTCCCGTTCGGCGAAGCAAAAAGACGAACGAAAGTTCCACCCAACCACCGCCGTGGCTGAACTTCGTTCCCTTATGTAAGTCCGGGATGAGTTTAAGGATTTAGAAAATCACTGTTCTAAACACAAACGGGAGTAAAGTGTGACGGAAGCGACCGATCGAGCGAACACCTCGCCGGGAGATACCATTACCGGTAAATCGCGCAGAGCGCGGGAATCGATGTCCGACCCATAAACCTCCTTGGCGATTTCACAGAGTAAATTACTTTATTGGCGCCCGCTCGCGTCCTTTCTTTCCGGCCAATAGAGCCAGTTTTTGCGCGCGATCGATCGCGCCGCAGTCTCGTCCTCTTTCGCGCGCGAGCTCGGACAACTCTGTAGCTTGTCGCCTTGACTTCTTTCTTGCGTTATCGACCGGGAAACCGCCGTCGTCGGTGCAGCGATTCCGTCCGGATGCAGGAGCCGCTTATTTCATAGAGCCGCCCCTTCCCCCCCCCCTCTCTGCACCAGGATCAGTCGATCGATCGATCCCGGTCGGCCCGCATTAAAGCGCATAACTCGCCGATCGACGAAGCCAACACCGATGGGAAGAAGGCGAACTTTCTTGCCGAATTTCTTCCCGCAGTCTCCAACACCCGCCATTTCACCTCATCCTGCCCGGTACACCGCTCGTTTATCTCGCAGCACGCGGTCAAGGATAATGCGCCTCGAATTCCTCCTTCGCCGCCCGTGTCCGCGTCGGGCGGAACGCCCGCCGTCATAAGTCCCGAAGGGCCGCCATTTGTTCGGGGCCGCGAGTTTTTCGCTTAATTTTTCAATTTCAGAACGCGAAGGACACGCCGAGAAAAACGCCCGCTCCCCGGGAGACAGAAGAAAAACGACTGCCGCAAAACGAACGCTCGTGATGATGGACGAGTGCTTTTTTTTTCGTTAATTGATTCCGAAAATGCTGGGTCGCCAGGCCGCGTTTAATTGAACCGAATTTCCGCAGCGGTGATTTTTATGATTCAGTTAGGGCACGATTCTTAATTCTCGACGACTTAAGCATCTAAATAATAATGTTTCAAACGAGCAAATTTTGTGTGAGGTAAGTTTTGCTGAAGAACAAAGTTTTCTGTCTTTTTTTTCTTCTTCCGACAAATCAACAAGAATAATATTTCAGTAAAATATTTTAATTAAGAAGCTAAGTTTTATTATTTACTCTCATATTTCATTGCTTACTCACATTTTTCAAAATCAATAGAAGCTTTATTGATAAATGTTTAAAAATAAACATTACTTTTTAATTAACCAATTAACTGTGTCGAAACTTTCTCTTTGTCGAAAATTATTCATCATTATAATTTGACAAATTCTAATTACAAAAATTATTTTAAAAGATAAAGTTACATTAGTCACTTTTGGAATTTAAATTCGACAATTAAAAAATAATTATTCAGAAATCATCATTTAATTCTCAACAGTTTTAATTTCCTCGTTGGAGAGCTTTTCAGAAAATATATCTAATTTAAAAATACAAAGTTAGCCGAAAAATATACTTGTGCGTTTGCTATCGACTGAGAAATCTTTCGAAAGTGTGACTACCCTGTTACTCGCAAAAATTGGGTTCTAAAGCACCTTGAACTTTAAAGCATTCGACGTAATGTACTTGATATATATGAATGCCACAATCGAGCCGGCATGCCAACAAGAGACCTCTAGGTCAGGGGTCACGGCACAGTAATTTCGGGCAGTCTAGCTCAAATTAAAAGTTGTTGTCACGGATTCATGACGCAGGCAAGCAGCCGCGCAACGGAAAATGAAACATTAATATTTTCGCATTTATAAAAGCGCGCGGCGCGGTGACACTTGGCACGCAACGTAAACGCGGCGAGTTTATAAAACGCGCATTTATGGGGACACGAAGGCGATGAATTCCACCCGTACTGGCACAGAAGAGGGCAACTCGCTCGTTATTATTTCCGTTCTAGCTCCTTTAACGTTCCCCAAGAGCGATTCGCGCTCTTTCACGCTGTTTAAGTACACGAACGAACGCAACTATTACCCTCGACCCACATAAACGCATCTGCTTCTGCCCCGATCTGCAGCGAACAATTGCGACCGTTCGCTTTACAATTCATGTCGTCGCAAATGTCCCTCTTAGCGGGATAAGAGCGTCACTTGTTTATTCAGTTTGATTAAACGTGGCCAAACTCGGCACGTCAATGTCTGAGAATCGCTTGTTCAAAACAGGTAACTTTAGAAGTGAAAAAAGTTTAAAAGTAGCTACCTGATCTATAATAATAAAATCAATTTTCAGAAATGGCACAAACATTAAATTTTCCATTTGTAAGAAACGATGGAGAACATTGTAAAATCAATTGTCCATTAGCTGACACTAAATTAAAGTGAAATCTTATATCCAGTTACCACAAGAAAATTCGCAATTTTCATTCGTTTCGTTGCTCGCGTTGACGACACCTACCGTGTTAAATTACAGTAAGGTATCACATATCGATCTTGTTGCATGTCGTAAATCCAAGGATAGTTCGTCCCTATTCCGATCCACTTCGCGACCACGCTCTTGTTGTACATCCGCTCTAACTAGCATTCACCCCGGTTGCATCGCGACACGGATGGAATTCGAATTGCAACTCTCCCCGCGAGTTTCATCCCGCGGAACTTTCTAACGGCCAATCCCTCTCGTATAACGAAAATCCCCCTCGTAAAACTAATAGAGCAACTATTACGAAGTCCTACATCTCCATCCGTCCCTCTTTCTCTATGACTCTCGTTCTGTCTCTCGCTCACGTTCCTCAACGTTGTGAAATTTAATCAGAGTATAATAACCGTGACGTTATCGAATGCCGGGCACGCAACGGTTGCTATATGGAACTGAACGAATTGCAACCGAACCCGGGGTTGCCGGGGTTGTTGGTCAACGTTGTTGGCGAGCGAACGCCTCATTTCGCCGCGTTTCGCCACAAGACTTTCTCGCGCATCGAATCCACAATGGAATTGGCTTGGGTAATTGAAACGTGGAAGCTGTTCCTCCTGTTCCCCGTCCAGTCAAAGGATAACGTCAACTCTGCAGGGAAGATATAATGACATTTTGTTTACGCGTTTTATCACATTGCAGTTATTACCTTCTACACGCGAAACGTACATCTCTCCTCATCAAACGCGTGAGATAATCTCACTGCCGTGTACAAAAGTTTACAAATTAACAAAGAGAGTAAAGAGAAAAGGGGGGAAATATTTAAAAGCTTGCACATCGTGAGTTCGGCGTCAAAAGGATAAAGTTCAGTAAAAGAGGTGTCGCAAAATTTTAATAAAGTGTGCGTGCGGCTTCGGCGGACGCAATGCCAACAACGTTCGTTCGAGAGAGGCGACAGTTTTACAACTCTCGAGAGCGAAGGTAGACGGATCATTAGCATTAATAAACGGCCAGCCGTCGAACTTCGCGTCGTTTCGACGGCAGATGCTTTTAGCGGGACGCTCTCCGTCGCAAAGCCGACACTGTTTTGTCGAATGATTCTTCGGTAAGTTGCACTCGAAACCGCCACGCCGGCGGCATTTATATGCAACCTTGCGGTGGCTTAATGGCAACGGTGGTTTCGCGAGCGGCGGCGTGACGCCGATTTATAGACCGTGCAAAAAATCGTTCGCGCAAAAACAAGTCGCCCGAGAAAATGAGAAATGTAAGGTCGCGAGTTTAACTGTCGCGGCTGATCGGTATTTGAGACGCGCTTAGGATTTAAGGGAGAGAAAAAGAGATATTCAAAATCCTTGCATTTGAAAATAAAAATCGAATACTAAAGGGAATTGGTTTTGTACAATTTTTCAAGCAGACATTTATGTATACTTAATTCGCGTTCAGAATGCACACTTATTGCACAATTCTGGAGCTTGCAGGTTTCATGAATTGTTTACTGTTTCTTAGATGCAGCGATATATACGTCGACATTGATTTTTAAATGAGAGTTTGGTCTGGTACAAACTGCGATTCTTGCGCGCAAGCTTCAATTGTGCGAAAAATAAAGGAGTCGGGATGCCGCGGTCCTTAAAGTGCTCAATGACAGAGTAAATGGGACAAAGCTTTTAGAAGCCCCGGCAGCGGGCTATTTAATGGAGTTCTAATCTGGATACATGTTCTTTTATCAGGATCTCTTGATATCTCGGCGATCCCATGCGACAATTCGATTGCCGCCGCCATCCCTCCGAGATAACATCTAAATGGAGTTCCATTTGTAGACGGAAACGTAATCCGCGTAATCGTGTCGCTAATTAAATTCCGCGAGCTTTTTACGCTCATGTTTGCAGGCATCCACTGCTGACGTCCTTAATGAACGAACGCATTTAGGAGTTTGGTCATATCAGATCCCGCTCCGCAGATAGAACAACTTGTCGTATGGTAAAAACTTGACTAAAATTTATGAGAGCTTCATGTCTTTACAACAATAATTATGTTAGAGTTATAGAATAATTATAGGAAATATTCATTTGCACACGAAGCAATCAATTTTAATTTTTAACAAAGTTTTTAAACAAAATTATAATTTTTAATTAAAGAAATCATTAATTCAATCATTTATTATTAAAATTAATCAATTAGTTATTAATTTTGTCGTCCATTAATGATATAAATAATTGAATTAATGACTTGTTAAAAAATTATGCTGTATGTGTAATATAAATATTTATCTTATTACATAATTTTATTATCTGTCACCTTTACTTACGTTATTATATCCTGATATAATTTCTATCAGCTGAATTACAAGCTAATATCCCCTTTGCGCTTCCTATCATAAATTCTAGTTAATATTTCAGCATTCACTTAACTTACGTCAGCATATATCTCATATTGCTTTCCAGCTCGACGGTGCATTACCCGGATGCACTCTTATCGATTCGCCGATCTAAAGAGCCAGATTTTGATCTCCGCACGTAACTGCGGGCACCCACATTATTATACGCACTAGCTATCTATCACGGAGCAAAGTTAAACGCGTTATGTTGCAAGGCGGAAACAGAATATGGACCATTTCATTGGCCGAGCAGGCGCAATAAATTCGGGCGAGCAAACAGCCGGCGAGAGGGAAAAAAAAGGAGCCTCGGTGCAATTTATCACTCAGTCATTGACGGCAATTAATCTCTAACGACTGCGACTAATATTTATATTCTCGGGAAGAAACGTTCGGAGGTGCGCAAAAAAAGAAGTGGAAAAGGGGAGGAAGGAGAAATAATGCGTTTCGATCGCGACGCGTTTGTCACCCGGCGCGATCGATAGCTCGAAAACGACGGAGATTTTTCTCGCGCGTGCCTGCGTTTCGTATACGCGTCTCACGATGCATCACGGAGTAGAAAGTCATGCTCTCTCCCTCTCTCTCCTTCTCTCTCTCATTCGTGTACCAGGTCTCCTAAACGGCGCCTCATCGCGATGTTTCCGCACCTACTTTCGCGATAAATCGCACGGCGATAATGCGCGTGCCGCGTTTTCCCTCGCTCGGATAAACGCGTTGAAACGTGGTGGTTTCGTGACCTGGAAAGAGTCTTTCTTTCGCATTCGAATTCGCGACTGGGTGAATTCTTCATTACATGCGAGATGGGATTTCTTCATTTATTCCATCGACATTAGACAGAATAGTTGAACACGCAAAAAAAATCAGAAGAAAATAACAACGTTGTACACATCAAGTCGTGCAAGTCAATAAATTTTTCATAAATACGCTGTTGTAGTCTATTTCATCAATTTTTTTTTTTTTTTCAATAAACGTTTTTATTCAATATTTTAATCCTAAAAAAGAGAACCGTGTCGTCCCTGCAGTAATTGTGTCAGCAAACGGTTTTTTCTCGTAACACCATCAGCGAGATCGGGATAATCGATATACGAGTTTCCGGTACGCCAATACGTAGTTGAAGTGACGTCAAAGGACACGCGGGCTTCGATGGCATTACATATGTACTAGAACGCTGTGCACGGCGATAAAATGCTTTGTTTGGTGCACGCGAGAAACTTCCGGGATTTCGAAACGACCGCGCGAGTAATCTCGTAACGGCCCCATCGAAGATGAGGGACTGGCAAGCGTGTCGAAGTGTTAAGTCACGGGAACCGCGAATTTTACACAGGCCACCGCAACGCCAGAAACACCATAAATCATTAACTCTCAAACTGGTCCGTGACCGACATTATGACATCGGCGATGTTGCACTTAGTGCAAGGTCTTGTAACTTGCATCACACGTAAGTGTATTTGGATATTACAGGCGAACTAGGGCGAACTGACTTACTACCTTGGATGCTATCCAGTTGTGGCTGCAAATAATTCTGCCACTTAGAGAAGAGCATTGCGCATAATTTTTATACTGTAAAATGAAAGTGCATTATTAAGCGCAATTACGACGTTAAATTATATCTAATTTTGTGCGTTCCACGTTAAGCGCAGAGATAATTTAACGAAACAAAAGAGCAGCGTCCAAAAAAAAATCTTCAAAATTCTTCTAAATTCCGCGAACATTGTTCATCTCGGGCGCGCGTCTATTGAAACGCCATCATTAGCATATTCCGAGCTCTTCGAGTCGTAATTAAACCACGCTCAATACTCGCTGGACTGTGCAACGTCGAGGCGGATCGACAACGCATCATGCAGGTGCTTCCGTAAACAGGTGTTTTTCGAGCCATCAGTGCATTGGATCGTAATTAATATCGACCCCGGTGGATACGGTGTCCGTGCGAGCTGGCCAATAACATCAGCCGGCCAGCGATAATGGCAGCTATCTTACTGCAAATAATGCACAGTCCGCCGCGCTCGCCGCATTGTTGACGGATGGGAACGCTGAAAAGTGGGAAGGAGGAGAACGGAGGTGGTCGAGAGACATAATAATGGAAACACAAAGCTCCGGATCGACACACAAATACACGGGCGCGTACAAATGAGAGCTACGAGCGCGATGCGATCCCGTTCCTCGGTTTCCTCGCCTCGTGACATATCACGAAAGGTTTCGCCATAATACCGACTATACACCGCGCGACCGCACCGCTCTTATTATAGCGGTCGAGTTAAAGGGCAATCCTCCCAGCGCGCAAATTGGAGCACTTTTGCGAAACCAATTCGTACCTCGAGATAGCAAATCCTACTGTCGCACGATCGCTGGATGTTACTCGACTACTAGAGAGCTGTGGACAACGTTCCGAAAGCTTGCGCGCTGAAAAAAATTCCTAAATAAAAGAACTATACTTTTAAATAAGGCACGTCGACGATATAAATGATGAGACAACGAGATTTGTCTTAGCGAATTAATGAGTTATAGATACCGTATTTCCCACCTCAAAAGAATCGTTTCAATATATCTCTCTGCTAAAAGATCATCCGAGAGAAAAACACTTGATATATTGAGACGTGTTCAATTACCTTACGGATATCTGTTGGACTACGCGACTTCGCGCGTATATTTGCATATTATACACGAAGAAGAGTAGACGCTCGAACACGTTAAGAGCGTAAGGGTTAACGAGCCTCGCCACAAATTACCGGTAGGACGACTAATAGCGTCGAAGGTGAGTCGAAGGTAGGACAGGTGCACGTGCAAACGGCTGTGTCTACGTAGGAGTTTTAAGGATTAGCCTGTCGCAAACGAGACACACCCTGATCTGCGGTATCTTCGAGAGCTCTCTCTCTCTCCCTCTCCACGGCGGAATTTGTACCGCGCAAAGAGAAAGAGAGGAAGCGAGATCGAAGGTAGGGGCATCGAATGAGTATCGCTTTCTATCTTTAGAATTATAAATTAATGACACGCGCTCCTTCGTCGATGATAACGGCGATTTACGAGCGGTTCGCGCGCGCCGCGAGTGTGTTTCGACGTTTTAGATACGACCGGGCTTATCTGCAGAAACGCCCGGTACTCACCGGTACTCGGGAATACGCAGCGGTATTATCGCGCCGTTAAACTACGCGGGAAAGTGCCGCATTTGAAGCAACGACGTAGCGAGAAGAATTATAGCCGGAAGGACGTCCGGATTTTTCAACGAAGTTTAAATTAGTCGAGAGTCTCTCCCCGCGTTTAATAATAGCAATAACGCGAAAGTAAACTTTAAATTAAAACTTTATTTCTAATACATTATTTTCCGAAAGTTATTATCCCTCAAATTATATATATTTGTATATAAATAGGTGTATTCTTTTATATTAAATACTCTCATAAATTATTTTCTCTTTGACTTTCCTGCAATTTTGTGGAAAGTTTGCAAAATGGTTTGCAAAACGATTTGCAGACGGTATAAACGAGAGAGAGCTCATCAAAATGTCATAATTCATCGAGGTATCAAAAGTACGATTAACGAGTCGAAATAATTCACGTTTTTGAGGACGCGAATTTTGCATTTCTCGGCGAATTTGCTTTTTTGCGAGCGCCGACGCCGAATGACTTTCCAATAATTTTGACGGGTCGGATTATTCAACGCGGGAGAAGTTACGAGCCGACATTACACAGGTTTTTCGTCGGCATATTCCGAGAGCGTAGCGGTGATCGTGCAATATTCAGAGACGCGGAAAAATCGCGCGAGCCGCGCGTGTGGCATACGGGAGAGCTTAAACATTCAGTAATTACGCGCTTGTGCTGCGCGCGGTATTTTATGACACGCGCGCATTCTGCATCCAGCAACACCCCATCGACATAACAGGCGGTGCCGACCGCTTCGTACAGCCGGGAACGGCCGACTTGCCGTCATTTTTTAAAATCACGCAAGCTTAATCTCGAAACACGTCCGAGACTTTATACACTGGTCTGTCAGAAAAATAATAAAAATAACCAATTCTATCGTTCGAGAAATAAGACTTGTTACTCGAACTACAAATTGAGTTTCTTCCCATTATTTTAATGGTTCGTAAAAAATTATTGGAAAGTTCACGATCGGAGCTCGCCCACGTGCACTGATCCTGAAAATATAATTACGAGGGGCTTACTTTCAAAGTTCGTCCTAAGCTATTTCTAATTTCGTTAGGAAGAAGCGCAATTTACTTGGTCGAGGCATTGATATTTAAGTTCGTCTTACCCCGTTCTTACACCATCTTCATGAGACGCTATGAAATCTTGTTTTCCGACTGTTAAGTTAAATAAAACCGCTTTGTTTTTGGATGAGCTCTGAAAGGAGCGAGATAAAGTGATACTTTAAAGATCGGCTTGTGCTCGCATTGTATGTCCGTAAACTCAGCCCTCTTACTCAAAAGCTCATCGTAATTTCGGGCTATGCGTACTGTGCATCAAGTAATGACTAACAGTAAGCAAATAAAGCATGAAAAACGAGAGAAAAGGAAAAGTAAGATAATGATTATATAGTATTCTACGCTCGAAATTATGACAATCAATTTTTTCAATGCATTTTTGATCTCGTAGATTTACTTATAACATATAATTTGTATACATTCATACATTCCGTAAAAAACAAAAGAATTTTTAATATAAATCCGTTATTAAATCTTTCAATACGTTTCTGTTTAATTTTTAACGTCATACAATATTTATAAACGTCACGTCTAAATAAGCCTATTATTAATATAAACTGTCAATTTGATTATCGTTCAAATTTAAATGTCATTTTAATATATCAATTAAACTTCAGAACGTAGGATGACGCATCTGGAAAGTTACTTTTTATAACCGCGTGAAATTTGTATTCGTTCTGAAAGGAGGTGAGTGTCGGATATCCTGGTTCGTCTCATTTTATCGATCGTTATCGTGGACGGCTCGACCAACATTCACCATTTAGTACGCTTCTATCTTGCACGTGTAAATTACGAGGACGAGGACGAAGAGGACGATGACGACGACGAAGTGCACCGTCTATTGCTTATGCAGAAGGCGGACATGTACGTGACCGCGGCCACGTCGTTAATTTCGCTAAGTACCAGCCAAAGTCGGGCTATACACGCCTACATTGACCGCTTCATCTCGCGTTAAGTAATTGCCAGCCGATGGGAATTACAATCGCAGTCGTTCATCATCGTCCTCGAGCATGACATGCGAGAGACATGGAAAGAGATAGACAGCCGCGGTTTGCAACGTTCGCGCGACTGTACAAGCATGTTCGGCGATTGGTTGTAGTTACTAAATATTCCTTGCCGACTTTTTTTAATTTTAACAGAAGTTTTACGATATAAATAAAAGTTAAAGAATATATATGTTAAAAAAGGTAATCCTTAAAAATTCAAAAATAAACAACGTTGATACACTTCTCTTTTTTTTACACGTAATTTTAAATAAAAGTTATCATAAATTCACGATTAAAAAATGTATCGTGTGTATCAAGCAATTCATATGGTCTAGTAAGCTTGAAAACTGTTAAAAGTACAACGCTCTGCTATTTAAATATTCTTACTCTCTTTTTTTGCGTAAAAAATTTCAAATGAGGACATAAAGCTAAAGTTGCAAACAAAAATAATCCTATACGCGATGCGATTTTAAATTTACATCGCGTGATGAGACAGAAATGTTTCATTTGCGCCAATATTAATTTTCCGCCAGCTAAAAACACGTTTTGTTACACTTTCCTACAGTAAAATCCATGTTGTAACGTTTGCAACGAAGGGAATATAAAGGCCTGTCCGCGTCTGCCACGGCAGCACCCCGTATGTGGAACGCGCGATAGCTGTACACGCGGTTATTATGAGCGAGATCTGTGCCCATATACGATAACTGTGCCGCTCTCCAGTTATGCCTCCTCTTTCTCATCATAACCGCATATACATATTTATATTGCTGTCTAGCTGCGTACCGATTCGAAAGAAGAAGCAGCAGAGAGGAAGAGAGAAAAGGAGAGAAAAAGACGAGAGATAAGAGATGCGGAGAGATCAATGATTTAATAGATATTTATTTTATAATGTAGATTATGGTCATTCTCTTTGTGTTGTTATATGGGAAAGTAAAACGTGCAATGTAAGTATCACAGTATAGGTAGGTACAATTACATAACAGGAATATAATAAATTAACATAAGAATAAAAGCGAAAAGAAGAATGAAAAGGGAAAGTTTATTGTGCTCTTCAATTAAAGGAGTTTTATGCTTCAACTATACATCAATGAGAATTTATCGCGATTCTTTCAGAGCCTCTTACGTGACGGTTATTTTGAAGGTCTTATTACCGTTAAAGGTTCTCTCTCGGATCGTTTGATTAATTATTCGAGCGTTGAATGATGTAAAATTAAAGAACCAGTACCAGCGTGCGCTTTTGCATGCAATTTACCTTTGTAGATCTTAAAGACGAGCAAAGGCCATGGCGAAATCGCTCAGCCGTCCCGTTTCATTTATTTATCACATCCACTTTCTGTATACGCAGCAGCGCCGGGAAAAACGTCGGGAATGTCGTTCGGAATTACGGAAAACGCGTTCTATCCCGCGACTGCGAAATGCGGCATCACGGGCGTGTTTTATGTACGAGGGTGCGCACAGAGTAAAACGTGTTCGTGTACGTACGCGTGGTGGCGCGTGCACATGTCAAGAACCTAATTCAGAACGCGCCGGAGCGTGGCTTAATTCTCAGCGCATACTCTTACGGAGGCGTCCGCGCTGAAAACACACGCTTTTACACACGATCCGCGGGGATAAACGAGCTGCCGGGATACATAAGAGCGCATGCACGCGAGAATAAAGTTACATGCATAAACGCCGCTTTTTCGACACTGTCATTCTTCAGCTCGACCAAGTTATTAGCAACAGGTGAATAATGAAAACTACCTGCCAAGAAATTTCACCTTCGCGTCGCAGTCCGTAACGCAATGATACAAAGTATACTAAGTTTAATAAAAACTGTACTGTGTAAAAACGAATTTGCATCGAGATGCAAAACTGATTTTTATTCAATGAGAATCCCAACGTTAAATCGCAAAGAAATTAAAACGATCTAAAACCTCTGAGTAGGTAAAACAAATATTTATTTACCTACAAATTTCAACATGTACGAAGGTCTTTTTACTTTTAATACAAAACATAAAAACGAACTTTTTTATTTCCCAAAAATTCTTGTTCAGCCAGAAATCTGACAAAGGTTCCGTTCTTAAAAAAATCGTTCATGTAAATTACATTCATCAATATTATTAACCGACACACATTCATGTTGCATATAGACGGCGAAGCTCGGAATGCAGATTGCGAGATGCTGCGGGCTATTTCTACTGTGTAATGCGCGCGCGTTAATTAAAATAAATGGCCACGAAACGGCGTTTGAATTTTGTGCACTGTTACGCAATTAATGTCGAACAGCGGTCGGTCGATAAAAGCATGGGCGCACATTAATCAACGAAATTTTCAGAGAGACGGCTGCTACACGCGGAAACTTAGATTTCACTCCGACTTGCACTCGGCATGCAAGAACCGACTCACCGACTATAAAACGTCGATGTTGCTTTGAAACAGGCTGCGCGTGGTCGAATGCATTTCCGTCTACACCGGTGCATCCACTCTGTTGGCGCGAAAGCGAAACCTGAACAGTTCCTGCGGACGTCGTAAAAGAAGGATGAACGACGAAACGCGTTGTAATTTTTTACTCGTTGAAAAATAGAATGCACACAGTATTCTGCAATTATTCTTTACAAATAAATACATACTTTTATTATATTTAATTTACCTCTATTTAATTAAATTTTGAAATGTAACATACATGATCCGCATTTTTGCTAACTATTTATTTATTCGTTTACATTAAGCAAAAACTTCACGTAAAATTCATCTTGCTGCCACGTATACAACTCGTGATAAAAATGTTGGAACGTTAGAGCGGTACTTCGCTGTCTATTTGCATTACTGGTCGCCTACATTTTTTGCGACACCGGGCCACTCCACGTGATTTCTTATTCATATTATAGCATCTTAACCGCATTCTCATTTCTAGACGTGAAAATCTTAGAATCCCGAAGTATCCCGATAATAATCATCTCGCGGGAAACCAGCGCGTGTTACCGGTATGAAGATGCCGAAGAGTTCCTTGCGCCTTTCTTAATGCGTCGTTTCGACACTAATAGCCAATTTTCGCAAGAGCAGACACAATTTTCATAATGTGTGCAGAATGTCTCCGGGATTCTTTGAACATACGTCTAATACTCTTTGAGGGAACTATTTTTCGTGCATATTTTCCATTCGGAAACAATACGCATCAATTTTTCGAGAAAAAATTGCATTGAATACCGTCGACCATTATTAATAAGTTGTAATAAATTTTATTTTACCTCAACGCGCTATTTTTTCGAGGGAATATCTTATTAACGCGTTTACATTTTCACGTGTTTATTGCAGTAGAATCGTTTCGGAAAATTCTGCGGAAAAATATCAGCGAGTTCATCAAACGCTCTTACGTTACGTAGCTAGTGACCGCTATGTATACGTGCGCGCTCCTATATAACACAAATATTTTGCATTCGGTGCTGCCGCGGTATACGTTCGGTCGACGGCAATTACTGAATTTACGTAACTCGGCAGTCCACAGCGCCCGCGCGCACGTGCAATATATTATCGTCGCGAGAAGCTCCCGTCCGCGCGGCATTGCGCAACGCGCGTGCACTCGAAAACCTGATTTTCCTGTTTAAGGCGACCGCAAAGTGACTTACGACGAAACTGGACGCCACGCCGTCGTCGTTTAAAATCGCCGTCACGTAACGTAACATCGGTAGCGGACGCCAAAAAAAAAAAAGAACAAGGAGAACAAAAAACGCCTTCCATCCTCCGCAACTCCCTACATTTTCGTTTCGCGAATAAATCACTGATATCGTCCCCCGTGTGTCACGATCTTTCTCCACATCTTCCTCTAATTCCTTAATCTTAATCCTCATTAAAACGAGAAAGTCCGTGTATAACTGTACTCCCACATATTTAAATCAAACGGACTCCTATTAAGTGTGTTTGGAATTTTTTAATTTTAGATATCTTTTATTCTACGTGTGTTGTCCACTTTATTTTTTATTACTATACTTTGTTCTATTGTACTCTATTACGCTTGCCTGCTGTTTCTCAATGTCGGGGTTCAACAACATACTTCGTGGGGTTGACGCTCTTACCGTATTGCAAAGTTTGAAAGTAGCACGGCAACAACGTCGTCTTCCCAGATTTCCCTTCGGTTACAAGTTGTTCGTAATCAAGGCTTTTCCACAATGTTAACAATCGTCGCGCAAATGTGACTACAATGTATCGGTATTTGCTAGAAAGCGGCGTAAGTGCCCGGATAATTGCCCGGTAATTGTAACGCCCCCAACACGCTTTCCTACTTCGCTGGAGGGACGCGCGCGCTCAAACGATACGCGATTTTGCCTCGGCATCGCGGAACAAGACGTCCTGCAAAAATCACAAGAGTGAGCAATTGGTTTAAGGAATTCTTTTACAAAGCTGCAACGCTCACGCTAATGGCCGATCAGGTTTACCGGTTTAAATTGAGATCAAAGCCCGCAATTGCTTTCGTTTAATCAGACCCCACGTATCTCGGTACGCTACTCTGTATCACCGAAACGGTCTGCGTGATCGTACACGCACACACACATCGAAGACACAA
This sequence comes from Monomorium pharaonis, assembly GCF_013373865.1. Lineage (NCBI taxonomy): Eukaryota > Metazoa > Arthropoda > Insecta > Hymenoptera > Formicidae > Monomorium > Monomorium pharaonis. The sequence goes on along the minus strand of NC_050471.1, from coordinate 3,593,037 downwards.
CGTGAAAATCGAAGCACGGAATTGCTTAAGCAAAAGTCGCGGAAAAGAAGAAGGAGAGGGAAAGAAAGAGAGAGAGAGAAAGAGAGAGAAGGAAGAGTGAGATACTGTCTTGTGCTTCCTCACGACGTTCGCCACGCTCCATTAATTTTATTACGGAGCCCAGAGAGCGCGAATTCTCGTAGCGATCGACGTAGAAAGAGTGCAGCAGTTTTCCCTCCTTCCATGTATTCGCCGTTTCCTTACCTCTCCCTCTGCTCCGTTCCTTTTCCTTCCTCCGCCCCGCGAGGATAATGCGCGAATCAAGCGCAACCGAATTCGCGAGCGAATGGAGAATCGCGCGATGTCGCTTAAATTTCACGACTAACTGCTCGGACACGACGTAGCTCACCGCCGAGCAATAATGCCGGCGTATAACGAGATATTGAATTATTAGCATAAAAATGTCCAATATTCATTCACGTGTTCGACGTCGCGCCCATTTTTGTCCCGGTAATGCACGACTTCCTGTTGCTGCAGCGCGCAAAATATGTCCTTCGGAATTACTGGATATAATTTTAACCGCTCGGTTATCCTTAAGATCAGCAAAAAATATTGGATCTCGCGATATGCAAAGTAAAAGAAGCAATTAGAAAGATCCTACCATAATTATTATTTAAAAAAAATTAACCACTCAATTATTCCTAATTACATATATTATATCAAGTAGAGATTATTAAATAATGAATTATGAATCTCAAGTCTTTATAACTGTAACTATGCTTACAAAGTGAAAAAGCTTTGGGTACGAGACGACGCGTTCATTTTATATTGCGAAAGAACTCGTTGGGGGGGGAAAGGGAGAGTCGAGAAGCGACTGTCGATTACGGGCGGCAAAGGTGGAGGATGCACTTTAACGTCGCGGCTTTAAAGTAAACGCGCTCTCATTCGCGCGCAGATTTATTTGACGGTGCGCCACGCGGTCGTTTCGACGATATACGAGGCGATGATACGCCCGCATTAATGGACCGATATCGATATAAGTATCGGCACTGATTGCTACACGTTCCCGCATAGCGGCCGATGCTTATCACTTCACCAGCAGCGGCTGCTGCGACGGGCAGGTGCACACAGCTAGGTTTGTGTTTCAACTCGCGCTGATATAGTCGGTAACGCGTATCACAGTGCGCCCGGTGTAATGCACGCAAATCACGTCGCGCGGATAAAAAAACTTTTATAATCGGTATTGATGGACACGTCCGGCAGCGTGTGTCACCGTCGCTTCCCGCGTAACGCGATATCTCGTATTTTGACATGCCCGTTGACAGTGCGTGTTGATCTACGATATTCGATAACAATGTAGACGTAACTCGCCCGTTGAATCGCGCCGATTAAAGTCGTAGATGACGATTGGCTTTTCCAGAGCCGAGTGCGAGAAGACGCGTCGAGAGAGAGACGGAATTTGTGAAATTTACAGCGTTAACCTTAATCTGTACAAACCTAATATTCAAACCTGTTCTTACTTTGTGCGGCCAGACATTCTACTTGTATCGTCGAGACGTCTTTGATGCTTTGTATGTAATAAAATGTCTATATTCGTTTCTGTATAAATATAATAATAATGTGTGTTAACAGATGCTAGATATTTCTATGTAAACACTCCTACTTTAACGGGTCTTTAATTTTTCCGTTTTTCAACAGTAGGTTCAACGTTTTTTTATCCCGTACGAGCTGAACTCGAATATCTACTAGAAATTCTTTCGCGGAATTAATTCTGCAATTTCTGTTCGTTTAACGCTGCATGTGCAAATAAAGCACTCACATGGTAATGGGATTCACGGTGGTGCCTACCGGAAGCCGGGATTATTAGAAGATGCAGAACGAACCACAAGAAACCATCCTCTCTATCTATCTATCTCTCGGTCTCCTTCTCTTCCTTCCTCCCTCTGACGAGCGCGTGATCTATGATGGCTCATCGTGGAAACGTAGATTAATGGATCTCGTTGATAAGCACGCAACGTACGTGCGATCCGCAAAATCGAGAGCTTGCCCCTCGTCTTATCGTATTTGTGTTGCTCGTTACCTTTCATTATACGTTTCTTGCGAATGATACGTCGAACGAACGGCTCGACCGCTGCGTAGCGGAAAGTAGCCGAGGAAACGTACAGTAATGGCGCGTAAAAGGGATTGGAGTACGGGATTAAAGGGCTGAAAAAAAGATACAGAGTGACTGAGCATAACCGAGTAACCGCCGCTTCCTGGTGACCTGCAGGGTTAACGGAATGATTCTCGAAGTGAGCGCGAGTGAGTCAGCAGGTGAGTGCTCAAATTAGGATCCGATTCACCCTCCGATTGAACTTGACTTACGACGATTATTACATATACGGGATAGGACTCCGTGTCCAGTATTCGCGATCCTAATCTTAATCGCCGATTCTGTGAGCAATGATGCCTCGGACAGATCTGATTTAATGGTGAAACGACAACGGATTGTAAATCTTTTCTTCCGGGTCGAGGGTTACTGCAGTAAATAAATCAAAGTCGGCAAGGAATTTGTTTAATTGAAAGATGCAATAAAACATATCTAATGTAGATCTCCGGTCTGAAATCTAGCTGGAAGTATCCAGCAGCCACATTTGCCCGCCATATTTGCAAGCCGTTTCAGGGAGGAACTGGAAAATCGTTAACTAGCAGACGGAACACGAATGCAAGGCGGTATATTTATAGATACGGCTGGCTATTTACTAGCCTGCGTATTTACATTTCCTACGGTCTATGTGAATATGCGAGCTCTACTATTTTCAATATTACCCGACTTATACTACTCGTAGAACCATTATGGATTTCTCCGCGAAGGCAATTTCCTCGCCATTACGTCCTGTCATTTATGAATCAATTTTCAACGTCTGAAATATCGCTTAGCAACCGGTACCGGTACATATTTTTTAGTTTGTCCATTAGCTTTCAATATTTGATAAAAAGAACTTGGGTCCGCTCAATTTATTGAAAAACAAATGTTGAAAGAATTATCATTATTATAATCATCATAAAGTAAAAACTTATTGACTATTTCAATTAATAGGTTTGACTGGTAATTAATAACATCCAAGTTGTCTGCGTTTCGTTTCTTGCATATTCTCTATAAAATATGATTCGTGGAGCTTGTATTACGTTCTATTCGTGTATCTATTCATCTACTGTATTCCAAAGAAAATCGCAGCTTTTGAAAACCAGCGCGTAATAAGTAATAACTATATGCCGTACAAAAAGAAAAAGCTCCACTATTCCGGCGCGTCACGATAACGCAAGATAACCCCGCGCGAGAAAATATTCCATTCGTATATTTAAATGAGAGCATTCACACATCATGATGGCGGCGGAATGGGATAGATCGGGTCAACGGGAAACCGGACCGATTGGTGTGAATACTCCCTCATTTAAATATACGAACGGAATATTTTATCAACCATTATCCTACTCATCCTATCCAGTCTCAATGACAAAAATAATCATGACGTAAAGACGAAATCGCATTATACTGATGAATCTGATTCAGTCGGTATAATTGATACCTTTCACGTAAGCTCGCATTAGATTCCCTTAATGAAGTATCACAGCTAAAAGCCAGACGTAAATTCCTAATTTGCCTAATAGTGAAGAAATATTAAAATAATAATTTCGAATATTCTCTTTCAAGGAATTATCTTTTAATTACTACAACTGCACTAACAAATTATTAAGTGTACTTATAACAAAGTTCTTAGAAACGTTTGGATCTATAATTTTATACTAATTTTGTAAAAAAATTATCATACGAAGTATTCATAATAAAATTTACTGAATACAACATGTATCATAAAAATATAAACTAAAATTGAAATAAGAGTTAAATTTTGATCAACCAGAAGCAAAAAGTTAACGTTAATTACTTTCTACAAATAATAAATTCTAATAGTTCTTGTTGTAAAAATCACTCTGCCTCTCTCTCATTCCAGGGCGGAATTTTTTTCCTCCCGCGTGAAAGCGCGGTGAGATGCAAATGCGGTCCCCTCGGTCGAGGAATTCATCGTCTGTTAAAGCGGATTGGATCCACGCCGTCGTCGGCTGCCATCGGCGATGAAACACGAAATTGCCGCTGAATGGAACGGTAATGAAACGAAGGTGATTGCGCGCGATACGCGACGAATACGGCGAGAAAGGACGGCGACGACGGCGGTGGCGGTGGTGGCAGCGACGACGACGACGGATGCTGCACACCTGATAATACGAGAAAGTACATGCGAAAGAATGATGCGCGACGCATGATGCGTTATCGCACTTGTAGCTCGTCTCAATAATTTGTTCGCGCGAATTATTTACCGCGGTAGAATGTTACCAACGACGACTCGATGTATTTCTCAATATCGGTGAGCGGTGCTGTAAACACTGTCACGCGGCGTAATAAAACGCTGCAAAATAACGAACTGTGTTTTCCCCGCCGTTGCGAAAGACGTGATAAGATACGATTAAGCACACGAGCACAAATCATTTCGAGCTTTGTAGATTAAATATACGTAAGGGCAAATATGTATCCAAGTCGGATCAGAAAACTATTTATAGTTGGATAAATATAACTCAGTTTAAGAAATTATATTACTATGATTATTGTTTTTTTTTAAACTGCTCTTTTTGACTCAGACAACTTTTTAACATTTTTATTCTCATTTCCTTTTTCATTATAATATAAATATGTATAATATAAATATGGCAAATTATTTAGGAAAGCAAAACTGTTCTAAGAAAAATACAAAAAGTTTTATGAAAAAGTTAAAATGGCGAAATGCGCGAGTTTCTCATGATTTTCCCGAAAAATAAAATTTTTCATTTCGATAAGCGCTGCCTCGAAAAATCTTTCTTATTTCGGTGAAATAACGTGTATCCGCTCGCGTGTTAAGAAATACGCAAGGAAAGAGCCGCAGGGACGCATTCGAATTCCGCACAGGGCGGTTTAGAGGCGGCGAGCACGTGTGGCGGGATCGAGAGGGAGAGGGATTAATTAAAGCGGAGTTTTTCGAGCAACAGCGAAGAATTACAACGAGAAGAACGCCCTAGGAGCTTTAAGAGAAACGGCGCGGCGTAAAGCTCAGTGCTTTACTGTGTCTGCCAGCGGTGTTACGGGCAGACGGGGAAGTTATACGTACTTCGTCGACACGGAGAAGTAAATCATGGCGGTTACGTTATTGCGATACTTTCTCTCCCAAATTTTTCAACGTCGAGGGGAGAGGGGAGAACTTTGAGTCAGGATTAACATGAGCGTAATTAGCAAAGAAAAGCGCGTGATTAATTTTTCGTCGAGATAATACACAAATGTTTTATAAAGTTTATATCGAAAATTTAAAAAGAACTATAAAAGACATAATAAAAAACATATTTATATAGAATTACGATCGTGTGTATTAATAACATATTCGCAATTTTGATCGTTATATACTCCCTGTCTGACGCTTCTAGTCGATATTACATACCGCACATTACGTCGCGATGCCCACTTGTTATTAAATGTTGCACGATCGGCGTGTGTAGACATTGTTCGATAGAGCCAGTCGATATACATCGTGGCACGAATAATAAATAACCTATCTATCCGCGCGGCGCATTTAACATTTTTCGCGTGCGCGCTCGCCTGAATAAAACATGAGCCGAGGCATTAGCGTACTTAAAGTATAATGCTTTCTCGCCGACGAGCGGGCGAGTAGTCACACATGGAAAGCCAATGATACGAAGCAGCAGGCGGAGTGTCTACCTTGTGGTCGGCACTCGAGTCGACGTTTCGTTGAATCGACAGACAGAGAGAGAGAGAGAGAGAGAGATCCAGAATCGTGGCGCGAGATCGACGCGAACCGTACGACGCGAGTTAGCATAAATCTTTCCCCGACGCAGCCTCGTCACGATTTGCATCGCGTCGCGTCGCATCCGATGTCTGATTTCAGATAATTCCGATCGAAATCCAATCCAAAGTAAATAAGTCGATTTATAACCGCGACAAGCGTTCGCGAATTTTTTTGCTTGGGCGAAACGACACGTGGATTTCGAGGGGAAGCGGCTCTCCCGCAAAAGTTTTGCAAAACGAATTCGTTACGATTGATAAACGCTTATCGCGCGCGTTTTGTTTTTTAACCTTGGTAAAGTCCAATGAGGTGTCCAATGAGAACGCGAAATGAGTTCGCGGGGCAAGTCCGTGGGACGAACAACGCGAATGACGAATTAATAATAGCTACGGCGTTTTTGTTTTCCACGTGCGGCTCGCTCGCGGTCGTAAATCCTGTGTGTGCGCACGTGCGTCATGCGAAGACGAAGAATTAAAACCTCAGTGTCAACGACGGCACGCGCCTCGAATAAAGTAGCGCGCATGCCATCGAACCAACCGGAATAATTCAGCATTTGCTGTACGTCTAGATGTTCTGAAGCGCCGAATAAAATACGAATGGAAGGCAGCGGCGATGTTTTTTCCAACGTTCACCCGGTTTCGAAACACGATTCACAGGAGACATATTCGCGTTCATTTGTAATGTTACTGTGTCTGCCTTTTTTCTGTTGATCGATTACATTTCAAAACGTCCGCTTTACGCGAAGACCTTGACTGTCAAATCGAGGCACTTTTTTTTTAAATAAAGTCAGACAAATAGTTAAGAATATTTACTGCATAGAAATTAAATATTAACGCTTTACAAATTATATGCTTATTATTCATGTTACATAAGCATAATCGTTACCAGGAAGTTCAATCAACTTATCAATTGATTTATTTTGCTCTTTTGCGCCGCAGTATTAATTCGTAAAAGATTTACTAAAGAAATTTATGTTTCAACACATAATACAAGTGAGGAATTATTTATATTACCAACCTGCACGGGACCTTCGATCCTTCAATAATTCACTCGGCTTCGGAATCGGGTTTCCTAATAATAACCCGGCCCATGAATCATCGACGAGAGAAAGCGCTTGCGATTATTTATAGAGCACAAAGTACGACTCGCGAAATGGGAGTAACCGATGAGTACAACATAATAGTTACGTAACTCCGCTTTTCGCAATAGCGTTACCTTTCTCTACCTAAGAACAAAGATTTCATTGTCTCGGGAATCCACCGTTATTGCATCAATATGCAATCATCGTTCGCTTAATCAATTCGAATGAAAGGCGGGTATTGTTGGCGAAGCCGGCAATGCAAACGCGCTTCACTTGTCCCCCGGATCTCACGGGAAACGGACAAGCCATTTCTCAAAATTAATTCCTCGAGTCATCCCTTACTGATCCTAAAGTCTGTCTTCAGACGGTCTGATATAATCATTAGTAATATGCGTGGCGTAACATCTTCGATATATTTACATTAGAGAGACTACAGACGTAAATATAAAAAAATTAGTAAGGTAAAAAAATTTCAATAAAAGAAATGTATGTGCAAATAAATAACATAGATCTGACGTTGATTCAGTTTATGTTTTAAAAAAATGCAAACTGTTTATGTGACATTGCAACAATTATTTTAATATGGTATCTTGACACATTATTTTATTATTATTTTTTTATATTTTTTCATTCATCTATTGCAAAACTTGCAAAGTTTGTTTTCCTAATTATAATAGAATATAAATATATTAAATTGATAATTTTGAATTAATATCTCATCTAACTCATCTGAGGAACTAGATTCTCCGCTGTCAATGTTGCGACGCCTACTTCAATATAATTGGCTCAAAGTCTCGTTTTAACGTAATGATTAAATTCTCGGTTTAATAAGCTAGACGATATTTTCATTACCCGACGATTAGCGTCATTCCGGGGACAGAATCCGTTAATAAAAGGCACAGGTAAATTCCAGAAGAAGAAGAAGACAGGCTTGAAGCAACCCGAGTGCTGCTCGAGCAAAAATGAAAGAAAAATACGACAGGAAGAGGAGGAGGGAAAAGAAGATGAAGGTGAAGCGCCTGCGTGCGATAACCAACCGGTGCGACGCAAAAGTCTCGTGTTATCGCCGGAGAGAAACCCGAAGAAGGATGTGGCGAGTTGGACAAACGAGTGCAACGAGTCCGCAAACGTCAGAGGCGGCAACGACTGTGAAGCGCGTGAATTCACGCGCTCGGCAGGATACGTGCCGAGGATCAGGATCACGTGGGCTAAGAGATCGGCAGCTCTCTCTCTCTCTCTCTCTTTCTCTCCTCTCTTCGCTCTCGAAAGCGGCCTCAGATAATGGAGCGGTAGAGACGCGCACAGAGTCGAGAGAAATTTTCAGTCCCACGTCCCGCAGTCGACTCTGAGAATTTTTGTAACTTTTACGCTTGTCGTCGACACGCAGAAAATCGCGGAGAAAAGAGGTGAGCATTTCCAATGCCGTCATCTCAAACAATCAAATATCATGAAATACATTTTATAAATGTAAAGACTAATATGACGTAGCGATAAAATTTCTACGAAAGAGGCTTCTATATTTAAGAGCGCTCTTTGCCCTGCTTTCCACTTAATCAAGTTTCCTTATCAATTTTTCGGCGGTTGGTCCTGTGCCAACGGTTCTCTCCTCACATTGCTATTTTCATCAAAAATATTGTCCCTCCATTGTTATATATAGAATACCTAGAATTTATGGAAACGCGCTGATAAAATTCAATTACAACGTGTTTCGGCCTCAGAAGCGATCGACATCGCGAAAAAAAAAACGTCCGCCGCAGTCTTCGAGGACTATAATCGAGCGGTGCTGGATCGTTACCCCCGTTTATACTTCAGGCAGGGCGTAATGGCCGCTTTTAATGTTCCCGGAAAAATTCTACGCGACGACGACAGCGGCGGCGGCGGCGGCAACGACGACATGAAGAGGAGGCATAATAGTCTAGATAATGTACGATAATCTGCATTCAAATTGGTGGCGGAACCATTCCCGAGGCCAACATAGTATAATGCAAAGTGTTCGCGGATAAAGACAGGCGGACGATTATTATACACAGAACGCTTGCAAAGTCCGCGCGGCTCAACACACATACATCTGTCGCAGTGTTTTATACATCTGCTTTAAATATTTCGGCGATTAAACGACGCAGCATTTGAATTCAGGAAGAACAGAATTCCAGCGCGCTTCTAATAAATTTCTCCCGCTTGTCGGCGTCTCGGTCTTGCGCTCTATTTGCGAACTCCTCTCTTTCTCGAAGCAGGCGCACCGGCTTTCGCTCATTTGCCGCTGGTAAATGAGCCGCACTTGCCAAGGTGGGGCCAAGAATCTGCTGCAGCGCGCGCCCACGCGTCTAAACTCGTAGCGCGACCTCAAGCGATTTAATTAACTCGCTGATATATCCCTTCACTTCCCTCACCCTTCTCGTTTACTTATTGCCACCTCGCGTTCCTTCGCAGGCGACTGTGTTTGCGCAACGATTAGTCGCGAGTGATGCCCTGGCTTATCTCGAAATAAATGACTGTTAAAGAAGTCTCGGAATAAAAAAGTAAAATCAATACTCTCCAACTTTTTTTTTTTTTTTTTAATTAATTTTAGTCGCGCAGTATTTTAAGAAAATTTTATCCAAGATCTAGTCGAACTAATTTATATGTAAAAAAAAATTTTTTTTAAAGTAAGTTTATTCAATTTATTATCGAAAATAAAAACAGCTTAACGATCTCGCGTTAAGCTTTCACCGAGGGAAAATCGATTTGACATTTGCCAAGGGATTAACTAAGTGGATTCGACAGAAATGGTAGGCACTCTGTACGCGTATCTCTCGCGATAACGTTAAATTGCATAGGCAACAACTCCCGATAATGCAACTTGTTGGTTCCAGCAGCGGCAAACAATGCGCAGCCGGAGTGGATTGGTAATCTGGAGATCGTCGGGTAAATGAGATGAATATCAGCCACTCTCGGCTCTACTAAACTCGGCGCATTGTGTAACGGCATTGCCACCGCTTATGCTAAGCAGACACGAGCGGAATTAAAATTTGATCAAACGGGAGTGGTCGCGTTTACGATTGTAAACCTCCGTTCTGTTGCCGACATTTCCCACGATATTGCCCTGCCGTTTCTCGACCACGATTTCGACAAAATCGAATATCGAAATACTCGTCTCTCTCTCCTCTCTCTCTCTCTCTCTCCCTTGAATCCGTGTTCGATTAATCCCCTCGAATCGTGCGCTATTCATTTTCGCGTTATCTCGTTTTGTAGCAGAGCCGGTCGACGTTTGGAAATATTTGTTTGCGCAAGTTTACATCAACCCGACAGCACTCATCAAAGTTGATTGATTATACGGTGTCCTAGAATCGACGAAAAGCAGGCAACAAGCGTTCGCTCTTGTAAAATCTGCGCTTAATTTACCGCAGAAAAAAAAACTCCACAAAAAAAAACCGACATTTTGTTTTTGAAACTTTTAAACTTGCAATATTAGCCCTTGTCTACAATAAAAATTTAAGCTTTAAGCCGTAAGAAATTAACCAATCACAATCGAGTATTCTTATAAAAATCTACTGTGATTGGCCAGTTTCTTACGGCTTAAAGCTTAAATCCATCATTGTAGACTAGGGCTTAAACGCCTTAATGACACCAACGTTTTTGTTTGCTTCGACCTAAACGGTAAATAAAATGTTTCGCTCTTCTATTGTACAATAAAACTCATTTCTCGATAAACCCATCAATCTCAATAACTCGCGAAACGCGAAAATTACCATTGCCTTCTCGCTAATACATCGAATAACGATACAAGTTCGTTTTTAATTAAACGAAAAATTACGATTCCGTAAATTTTTGATACGCCCAGAAGCGAAAAAAGTACATACGCTACGTAAAAGGGAGGAAAAACAAAACACGGAGCAGTTACGAAGCGAAAAAGAAGAACAATTTTATTACTTCGATAGCCGTGCCACCTTTTGAATCGATTATACCGCCGTCGTCGTTCGACACACGGAAAGGAAAATAGATATGCACCGATGCATATAAACGTGATATACGATAGAGTGCCTCGGTAATAAAACGGCGACGAGCCCCGGCGCGGCGCATAAAAGCGCCCGGTATGTATATGCATATCTCCCCGCGTGCGTACACGCCTGTCCTTTATTTTTACGGTCTATCTACAGAAGCGAGGAACGATTAACACGCCGAAGAAGAAGCCCCGTACGCGCCGGACGGCATGACGCACCATCGTCCGACACTTGCCGGAAATTGCGGCGCGATGACGGCTTTACGTTTCGTTTGCCGAGCGCACGGATTTCGAGACGCAACGGACGTTCCTAGGCATGTAATCGGACCGCGTTGCATTCGCGCCTCCTCGATAATTCAACCGCCGCGCCGTGTTAAAAAGCTATTCGGCCGATTTCCTGATCATTCCTCGCCCCGTTATATGCCGCGGATGCCGCAGAGAGAGAGAGAGAGAAAGAGCCGTCGCGGGAGAAGGACAGGACCTCCGCGAGCCCTTGGGAAAACGACGACCCGTCACGTCGCCTATCTCGCGTCCCGAGCGTCGTCAACGAGCTGCCGTAAATCCCTTCGATAGGGGATTCCGTGAAGGGGGAAAAATGTAAAAAAAGCTCGTGAAAATAAAAACATTCTCGCCCCCGGTTTCTTCCAAGAGATTCTTCGTCGCGATATTTTCACAGCCGCGTATTCCAATCTAGGAGACATAAGACATTCTTCCCCCCCTCCCTCCCGACACAAAATTGAAGATGACAGTTTCACTAAAGTATCATACAACATTTCCTTAATCTCTATCGTTATTCTCGATAAATTTTCCAGACACTCGTCGTACCAGTGGGAACAGATACGTCGAACGAGACTATCGCGACGCATTGACGGATTCGTTATCCGTTGGACGATGATTCACCGCCTTCGTAATTCCCCCGATTATAAATGGCTTGCCACCTTCGCCACCGCTTTTCCAAGCCCACTGAATTACGAGTCGCGGTCATAAATCCTCGGCACCGAGATACTCGGCGCGCAGGTAGCATTTCAAGAAATACGCCGCCGATGAGAAACTAATAGGCAGTCGGCGCGGCACGCGGATTCAATCGTTTGGAAGTTACCAGCGCGGAGAGGCCACACGTCGCTCCCCTCGGGATGAGGAACAGTCTCTTTCGTTCTCTCCTCCTCGTCCCGGGCGCGGGACTTAGAGTGTAATCGATGGGTTACGAGAAGCGTAAGCCGCAAGTCACGGGCGTTCGATACGCGCAAAAGGGAAATAAACGCCTACCCGCGATATCGGAAAGGAATTAAGAGACCGCGCGGGGGAAGGGAGGGGTTACCGACGATCATAAAGTTCGCGCCACCGCCGTTAATTTTGTTGCTACCTTGTGTTAAGGAAGATACATTCCCGCGGCCGCGAGACTCGAGAACCGTAAATTCAGCCCTACGGGTGTTCCGGGATGACCACTCGCGTGCTGCACGAGGCGAGAGACAACCGCTAAGTCGCGAGAATGGCTGGAAAGCCGCGCGAGACTTCGATGCCGACAATAGCGGCGATTAATGCATAAAGATTGCGCCGCGCGCGACGACTACCGACGACGCGCTGGGAAATGCGGCGCGGAAGTGTGTTGAGTATAATCCCCGTTGATAACCATTGAGAGAGAGAGAGAGAGAGAGAGAATCGTGGAAAGATAACGGTGGGACGATAGGGGAGCGAACCGCGACAAAAGCGGAAGAGGAGCCGGACAGATTTTATGGCATTCGCAGTAACAATGACGAGGATACATTACGCCGGCGAAATGTGACGTATGCGTCAAATGTATCTTGTGTCGCGTCCTATGCTAATCTTTCAGGTTTTATGGCCGCTAGAAAAGCAACAGGAATGTCGTGGGAAAAATAATAATAACACGTATCCCCGGAATTAGCGAAACTATACTAATATCTTTTACAAGCGTGTATACGTGTGATATGTATCACGCATTGGGTAACTATTCTTTCTATTCTCCCTCTTTACCTCGTATATCCAGTTTAACGTTGGGAATTTACGAACGGAATGACATAGACTATTTTTAGCCGTAATTTAGTGGCGTGCAAGAATAAAAATTCAAAGGCTCATTTCTAAATCGTCGAACGTTCAAGTTTCAGAAATACACTGTAACCTATGGAATAATATTTATTTCTCGAAATGTAAATTCGAGAACTCGTTTTATTCGGAGAAATTAAAGTTACCGAGGAAATTACCACGCGAAAAGAAGTGCGAGTTATCAAAGCGTCTTCGCTCTTTCGGCTCGAAAGGGTCGCTCGTTTTTTGCCACTACAACCCGATACTTCCAACCGAGCGTTTTACTGCGCGCGGGATGAGAAAAGTTGACGCGAACTCGAGACACTTTTACGGAATCCGCAAGCGGACGCGCTGCCCGCCGGGTATACGATTACAGGCCGACATTTAAAGTGGCCGGAGCGACAGCGATGACTCCGTTTTCCCTGTGTGATGATTTACGTGTGACGTGCCACCGGCAGAGAGAAAGAGAGAGAAAGCCAGGTGGTTGGAATACCACGCGAATACGTAACACGATAATCCCAGCGGCACAAGTGCGGCGCGATGTCAACGACGACCAGACGGCCGACAACGCGACGCGGTCCATCCACTTGATAACGTTACGCTGCCTGTTAGTTTACCGCGCGTGTTGTAATAACACGCGCATCATCGCGCGCACTCGTAAACTATGTCGCGGCGTGCTCTGTACAATATCGCCCAATGACGCTCGGCCATGTGATATCACCGGGCCACGTAACGTTGACTCATTCAGAACTGAAAACTCGTCCTTAACACACAATCACCATTCGCCCGATTTGCTCGGTAGTTTGTTAGTCGCCGAAATTGAAATTGTTATTAGCAAAACAAAATCAAATACGCGTCTATAAAGTTAGCATAAGCTTTCTAAAAATCTCATAATTGTATATTTATTTCCAAGTCATTCAGTTAATGGACTCTACTGCTTAAATGATGACACAAACGATTAAAATATAATAAAATACTGACTATAATAAAATTCTTAGTCAATAAGAAAGCCAATTTTTATGAGAAACCATCACGTACTTTCCATCGTTCTTTCAAGTTTACAAAAATAAACGAAAGAAATTTATTTGCTGATATATTCTCAGATTAATCCAAATTTCAAGCATTTTAAACAGAATTCAACTGCAATTCAGATAGCGAATCTGAAAATTTTTTAGTAGGATATATTCACAAGTTGTTTCTCGCATTGTAAATTCCGCGATGAAATACCTAAGCCGCTTAATTCACTATTTCTCAACAATTGAGTCGTATGTCCAACACTTGGATTAATACCAACGCTCTAACCCACTTATCTGCAATTATAACAGACTAAATACTGACTGTAATATCTTGTTATTAACTTGTATTCGATATACGTAACGTACCACTGAGATAGAGGCCTCGAGATGTGGGCATAGATACAGCCTTAATCAAAAGTGCAAGGGCCCTTCGACAAATCCCAACGAGACGAAAGTCAACGTTATCGTAAACCAAAAAGCGAATTACTTTTTAAATAATTGCGTTTCGATATATGTTACTTAGTACAAAATCCCATTGTACTCGTTTGACTCGCGAAATGGATTATCTCGGGCTTAACACGATTCATCCAAGCTACGAAGTACTTCTGGCCACGGCTGTATGCCGACTTGCAGAGAATACTTGCCGTGCAACGTTAACCGTGGTCGATCTACTTAATCCGACGGCATCCATTCGATACTATCTACGGTAGTGGTACGGTATCGGCGAGTAAAACGGGCAGGAATTACGGGCTTTGACGGCTCCATCGGCGAATCGTTAAAAACTTTTCAATACTGTTAGACGAACCTTATTTTTACAAGCCGCGCGAAACAACAGCGCGCTTTCGAACCTGGTAAAAAAAAAAAAAAAAAGTTAAAACCCGACTACTTTTTCCACCGCGGGCTCATCGAACGAAATTTCGACGAATGAACGCGCCCGTTAAATTCGCGATTTATGCCAGCAGCGGCGCGGTGGCAATAAATTTTACGCAAAATCCCCGGGTACAAGTTTTCCCCCGGAGAAATAACACGTTTGCGAGGAGTCAGCGAAAAAGCTGAAAGTTACAACAGGTCTGCACTTTAACTCGGTACAGTTAATTTATTTAACAGTCTAGTAAACGTGTAACGATAATTAACACAGTACGCGAACGAGCATCGATGGTAATTAACAAATGTGAGTAACGTCTATTTGAGTATCTTAATAATCAGAAATTAATAAATATAAGCAAAAAGCGTAAAAGACACTTAGCGAAATGTAATCTCCAATATATTTTCTCTTTAAATTTTATTAATAGATAAAACAGAATGTGACAGCAGCCGCGTCCAGAATTCAATTTTGTCTGGCAATCGCGAAGCAAAGTGCGGGGCTGAAGAAAAACGTCGCGGCCAGCGGCACCAAAAGTTGTAAAGCAGAACCGGATAATACTTGTCGATTATTTTATGACGGTAAAGCATTTCTTCGGCGACCGCCGCCACTTTGAGATCCACCTCGCGCAAGCACCGCACACTTATCGCTCTTATAATAATTGCCGCTCGTTACACGGGAAGCCTTCTTGCGTATATTTCGATTGCGGTGCGCTTGCACGAGCTGTCCCAAGCTGTAAATTTGCCGGACCGTTCTGCATATTTATTGAAAGCAATTTATGAAAATTAAACTTTCAAAAAGATTGGATTACGTAATATCTCTTAAAAGAATAAATCGCGATGTGATTCGCCGCGGCGCGCCTTTTTACATCCGCGAGCAATAATGATATGATAAATATTTATGGTCCGAATATATCATTCGAGTCAACAATAGTTGTTCAAATAATTAGAATAACTAATTGGGTATCAATTATTCGCGAGCAATGCCTGAAGCGAGCGTTGTGAGTTTTGTGAAACGAAACAATACGGATGCGTATCAAAAAAGCATAAAAATATAAAGGTGCGACTATCCATTATTAAATTAAAACGTAAAATAATAGCGAGATATACCTCTGCGAGAAATGCTATTGACTAACAGGTAAAATAAATCCGTTAAAAATCTCAATAATTAACTTTCGAAATCATCTATATATTCGTAGCCTATCTTGCGAATTATAAATCACGTCATATACATTATCGAGCAACCGCTCTTTCGTCTTCGGCGAGATGCTTTCGTTCCGTATTAATAGTCGTAATTTAAGAGCGACCGTACGGGCGGCGGAACAACGACGGTGTTCTCCAAGGCACCTTCTGCCTGTGATACACGCGACAAGGTCACGTATGCAAAGTTCAGGCCATTATGACGCTCGTATTCAGATGCAAATTGGCTGGAAATGGCGCGTCTCTTAAAATATACTTACAACGCGCGCGAATGCGTCGTCGAGATATGGCCCTCTCTTTCTCGTCTTCTCTCACGAGTGAAGACGAACGAACGAACGAAGACGCACTAACGAGTATAGAAGGTGCCAATGTGGCGATACAAAGTGTGCGTGATTATGACGCTGAGGATGAAAAACAGTAGTACGTTGTGCGGTGCAACGTCGGTGGGTCGCCTGTGCCCTCGGGTTTCGCGAGCGTCTTAATGACAGGCCGCATAATTAGCGAGAAACTATGCCAGCGCCGTGAAACCTCGTGTAACGATTCTCGAATAATCTCTGAGTACGTATGCGTAAGCATAAATTTCGTTTTTCTTCGAGAGAAAAAATTACACGCAGAAAGGATACGGTAAAAATTTCAAGATTATTAATTCTTTCGATAAAATTTGTATGTATATTATGTTTTATTTTAATAATATAATTAGGGATATAATTAGGAAAATTAATTATATACCTGTATACGTAATGCTCTGTTCGTAATGTTCATTGATTTATCAATTACAATCATTAAAAATAAAAATTATCAAGATAGAAAAATTAATGTGTAAGTGTAAGACAGCAAATTTATTCAATTTATAATGAATAAGAAATTACTAATAAAACTTTTTTCAGTTTTTTTTTAGATCAGCCAAGTAAAAAAAATTGATAAAAGTTTCATGCTGATAGCATGCAACAAAGTCGAAATATGCGACAAATGCCGTGCAATAATATTAAAATATAGTTTAAAATTATACGCTTCCGTGATGAAATATGAATCGACTATCAGTAAATGTCGCTAGCAAATTACACAGGTGGAGTAGAAAATTATTATATGTCGCAATGTTTAAAATTCTCTGCGTTAATATCACTTTTATGCAATAAATATAAGTTATCTTATATAATTTTCCTGTTAAATTTTGATGACGAACTTACTCGTTTTTAGCACGTTTATCCGCACGATGCTCATATACAATCACATACCGTATAATGTAAAATATCGTACCATAAAGAATACTGTGATGCAAAGCGCCAAGTATGGTAATTAGTTGATCAATGGCTGAAAGATGCACGAGTAAGAACGAAAATACATATGTTACGATACACGATGCGTACGTAAAGTAATGCATCGATAAATTAATCTGAATTGCTTTAAAAACTCGCGTATAAATTTAAATCGTGTATTAATGCACCAGGGTTTCATCATCTTGTTTATTTAAATCTACGACGTTGCACAAACTACCGTATCGCCCTGCACAAAACAGGAAATACAAACCGCGATAGTACGCATCTTAATCTACTCCCTGAATAATTTGATACGATGTTTTTCTCCCCTTACAATACTTTTTCGTGAATCTTTTCACGAGCAAACTCGAGCCAACAGATAACTCGATAGCTCGAACGGTTCTGTATGCACCACACGATAACACACGATGAATTGCAACAATCTCGTGATTAGCCGTTTGCAAACTTCGACGCTGCGATTCATTCGATTGACTCTTCCTCAGAAGAATCTGTCGTAGACATCGGCATACCGGTTCCCGATGTCTTTCTTCCCTTTTTTTCCCCCCCGAATCGTGATTGACGTCTCTAATCCCAACTGGTATAATTCATCACGGACAACGGCACACGCGATAAGACAGACGGATTACGTCGCGTATACACACACACATACGCGCGCGCGCGCACATACTCGCCAACGATGGCTAATTCAATCGACACAGCATGCCGTAGGCTGTTAGGCAAAGCGTCGACCGGCTAATGAGGTGTCATTGATTACGAACATTCATTTCGGCACGAGGTAAGAGAGTCTGATCATAAGCGTGACCTAAATCCGGCTAAGTTACACAATTGTTTCTTATCTCCAACAAGAATTTTGAGAAATTTTTCAAAGTTCCTAATGTAATTCAGAGCGTTAATACACAAAAAAAAATTAAGTAATATAATAAAGTAGAAAAACTGCTTTTTCTTTCTCTCTCTTAAATTGAAAGAAAATAATTTGTGAAAATATATTTTCCTGAGGTAAAAAGTAAATATCTTTTGTGGTTTTTTTCTCTCTTTTCTGTAAACAAAGTTCAAGAGAGGCAACAAAGTCTTCTAAAGCTTTAAAAGGCAAAGGATTCGCAATAATTATAACAAGCAAATCATAAAGATAAACCCGGTCGTAAGAACCGTCAATGGCAAAAAAGGGGGTGTGGTAAAAGAGATGTGTGAAGAACGAGTGTTAACAGCACCAGGGATGCGCGGCAACGTGGGCGAATTATAACAGTTTACCGACTCGCACATGAACCGGGCAAGAGGCAATTACTCAATTCCGAGATAAGGAAGAGGAGATCGTCGGATTACGTTCGCCATCGTCGAACGACGATCTGACATCGGCCAAGTGCACAAACCAATTCCGGGGAGGAACCAAGAGAATCGGTGCCTCGCCGACGCGGAGGCGTTCGATGCAAGAGCGACGATGAAATCGGCAGGATTTCTCGAGAAATTACGGCGCGTAAACGGCACTCGAATAGATAACATCGTACCACCCACGGAGAAGGATCGCAATTGCGCAATCATCACGGACAGGTCGGTATTTCTAAAAAGAGTAATTAACCAATTTAAGAACTCCCTCCATTATAGGTAATGAAATACAATTTCAAGATCTATGCTACTTGAGTTATGCACGATCGATAAGAGATTACATTAACATAAAGAACTATCTGAAATGGCTGATACAATTTACATCCTAATAATAGTTGACATTTTTAAATTTAATTCCCACCGCTCGCTTAATACCCACGTTACTTTGTGCGCTATATGTTTATGCTGGCCGTAATGTCGGGCGATCGTGACTTAAGTGTTTTATATCATTACTCCTGTCGGAGATATTAAATCGCCGCTCGCGTAATAAATCAGCTCGCCAACGGGATACATATAATCTTAAATACGTATCAAACTCTGTTACCGTACTTACCATAAGTCAAACTCGTTATAATACGCGCCACGTCATGCGGCTCTGTACATTTCGTCGTGTAACGAGCGGAAGGCAAAATTGCCGTCTCAGTAATTTTCATCTGAATAAACGAGTAAATTGAACGCCCCGCGTTATTTTCACTCAATCCGCTCGCTCGCGAGAGAAAGAAAGAATGAATAAAAAACGCATGGAGGAGATGATTGAGTTATCCTTGCGTGACTTTGTTCTCCATGAACGAATGGATGCTCGCGAATCGGAGGCCCGAGAAGTAAAAGAAAGATACGCGGTAGCTTAATTTCTGCCCTTCAAAATTAGTTCAGTCGAGAAAATTAACTGTAATAAATTACAGAAAGAAAAATCTATGACAGATTAATTAGTAACACATGATATATAAGAACAAATTAATACAAAGATAGAATAATAGACTAAGAAACATTTACAAATTATATCAAAATCAATATCTATGAGTTTAACATCGCATTTAAATAGTAACGATAAATTATTCATAGACCTTTCATCCATTGTATAATTAATAGTATGAGTTCATAATGGTCTTTTTACACACATATGTATTATTTCTAAAGAAGACATTCGTGATATCGACATATCAATATAAATATTTTACATAATTTATTAACCTAGTACGGATTAAACGGGACGCAATAAAAATAACTACCACGAATAAATTAAAGACGTTTTTATTGAATCTTCCAAACAGTGTGATTCGAGTTAGTGCAACACAGCACTAACTAGGCGACGCTGGTAGGTCGGCTTGGTTGATCAGTCTATTATGACAAAGCGGAGCCGAGTATCAGTGTGTGTATGTACGTGTGTATGTCGTGTATTATATCGTTGCATTATCACAATACATTATTAACGTCAATTGACGATGAGTGAAATAAATACATAAAGGAGAAGCAGGAGGAAGAGAGAATCAAAAAACGATCGACGGCCGACATGGGGAAAATTTAAAGAGATAAGACAAAGAGAAGAGAACCAATCGAGAATTATTGAACTGCATTTATTGAACTCTCCCTCCATTTCGGCTGTTTTCGAGTCTCTCCCTCTGTCTTCGTCAGAGATCAGATCAGACGGAAAGCACGATTTCTGAAGCGATCACATTGGACGAGCGATCGGGAGAAGCAAAATCATCAGAATTAAAGGACATCCTGGCTAGGTAATGTAAAAACTAATGCATGTCGATGATCCAGCGCGAAGCTATTCTATATATATATATTTTTTTACATAATTATGTTTCTAGAGCTTTAACTGAATTTTGCTACAAACGCATAGCAAATTAAATCATGATTGTCGCTCAAGAGAAACAGAAAAAGTGCATTTGTTACGGATTCTTAACTTAAAAAATTTTAACGTCAAATTTTAAGCTTCCAAAAATCGATCAAGCGTCTCGCTGCCACACATTTTATTCCCATTAATAGTTCCACATTTTAGTTCCATCTTTTTTCTTAATCCTTTCAATGTTCCTTGTTTGTCTAATATTTACCGCGGTTGTTTCCCTCAATATTTGCCATTCTTCGTTCTCGTTATTTCCAGACACGTGCGATAAATACAAGTAAAAATTGCAAATATTTAAAACTATAATTTAAAAAAAAGGAAAATTTCTTTCGCTCTTTCTTCTTTCACGTACATTCGCGATATCCGGGCGGTCAACAGGTGGTGAAGATTCCGTTCGAAAGTATCTTCAACAATATTAGGATTGTTCTTCAAAAAATAACGACTGTACGCATCGTTCTCTTTCTCTCTTTTGTTTATTCGTCAATTCTTATTTCTCTCGGCCATGACATTCGCATACGCGTCTTAACAAATTTCTTAGGCGCTTAGAGAACGGTAAATAAATTAGGTCACTTCCGCCGACGCGTCTCCGGAAAACTGCTCGTAACAAGTTCCGCGGTTAAATCACCAACGCCATTCACCATTCCTCTCCGACACGTCGGGAAACACTTGTATCTTCTCAGATCAAAGTCGTCATTTCTCGCGAAGAGGTCGCACATAACACAAACACGCTATATTATCTCTCCATTTCATCTTACAACAAAATTTTACGATTGCTGTTTGTCATTTG
This sequence comes from Monomorium pharaonis, assembly GCF_013373865.1. Lineage (NCBI taxonomy): Eukaryota > Metazoa > Arthropoda > Insecta > Hymenoptera > Formicidae > Monomorium > Monomorium pharaonis. The sequence continues at coordinate 3,571,724 of NC_050471.1, read as the reverse complement.
AGAACGGATGCGTTATCGAAGCTGCATATTTTTAGTACTGAAATGCTATAAACGCTATAAAAAGCTATGCCGTCGAGCAATCAAGATTGCCAAAAGCTTAAGTCGAATGAAGGAAATTTGTACGTAGGAACGCCTGGAGTAGAAGCGACAGCTTGTTAAAAACGAGTTTAATTGTAGCAAGTGCAGTACGTATATAGAACACGACGCGTGATTTTCTTCCTTTAATCCTTTCATTCAAATCTGCCAGACGACTTGGACGACGTGTGTTCGTTAAAAAAACCCACGGTAAGAAAGGCCGCTTATACTTATAGAAATAAGAACGACTTGTACGACTTAAAATAGGCTTGCGCTGCGGTCGCTCGACTTAAATCAGCCCTCGGCGTGCTTCACTTTACTTAGTCCGCATTCACATGCAGCGACATTAAATACAACCGAAAATACAACGGCGTCGACAAACATCGAATGCAATCGGATAAAACATGAACGAACATTTTCGAATGGCAGGCCTTTTTCCCTCGGATGCGATTTGTAGGAATCCTCCGAGAAAAAATATCCGACGACGATGTTATTAAAGCAACCTTTTTCTCTCTCTCTCTCTCCCTCTCTCTCTCTCTCTCTCTCTCTCTCTCTCTCTCTCTCTCTCTCTCTTCTCTCGTATGCGATTTCCTCGCGCACACATTGCATGATTATGCATCGGTGCGTCGCGCGCGCGCGCGCGCGCGCGCTCCGCCTTAACAAGAAGCCAAGGACAATATTTATCTGTCGCCACTCGGCAATAAAACTTGCCACGCAAGGTGCGACTCGGCGGCAAGAGAGAAATATTGCTAATATCATTCTTCGTGTTCTCGCGCTCGGGAAACGCGCGCGCGCGCTCGCGCTCGCCACGTACGTCAAACTCGGCACAAAGCGCGCGCCTGCCTGTTACACAGTCCCAAACGGACATCGTCGTCGCCGCCGTCGTTGTCGAATTTTTATGGCCTGCCCTTCGTACGCCCAACATCGCGAGAGCGTACTGAATACTAACAGGATTTCATCGGTTTCCTCCTAGATTAATCCGCGCGCGCTTCTTTTTGGAGAAACGGCTACTATAAATATTCATGATTAATTCAAAACCGCGCTATATGTCTCCGGAAAACTGGAGCGCCAAGCCTGTGTCCCTCCGATTGCACGTCTGACTATTTAGTAACTGTACCACTCGCGTAACGAGAAACGCGACACGGTATTCTTTCAAATTCAAACCTCTCTCTTTTTTTTTTAGTAGCAACGAAAAAAAACTTACATCATTCCTTATTTGCGAATGTATTTCTCTCCTCCCGTTTCTCCAAAACGAGACGCGTATCATACGCAAAAAACATCCATTGAAAGTACACCACCCATTGTATACTCCCCCGATCATACCTCGTCATTATCGTCGTATCGCTTTTCCATCGCGCGCGCTCCGAAATCGTGACAACAAAAGGCGGGCCCGTCTTCGCGCGACTTCTTCTATACACATATAGACAACGGAGATAATAATCTAAATGGGATCGCCTTAGATTCTAGACTTACGGTCTAACGATAGGTGGTTTGCCGTGTTGTTTGTTGTGTGCATGTGTGTTACGTGTACGGTGAGATGATGACGCTTGGTGGCATGTGAGATGATGCTGGGTGGCTCGTAATATGTATCTTGTCCGTCTAGTTGACGTATAATGTCGCGGGAAAACGGGGGACAGGTGTCGTATAGTCTTCGTATATCGCATACAAAACAACGTAGGATTCGCGGGATTCGTCGCGCGACCTCGGTCATCATCTCGACCGAGGCTCTTTCTCTCGCTCTCTCTCTCTCTCTCTCTCTCTCTCTCTCTCTCTCTCTCTCTCTCTCTCTGTTTTTTCTCTCTCTCTCTCTCTCTCTCTCTCGATCATCAAGCGCAGATTTACAGAAGAACGAGTCGACCTATCACGACGCGGCTCGCGATAGACACGGCGTATCTGTATGTGTGTACGTGTACTTTGTAAGTGTGTGACCGGCCGACTCGCTTATACGTTTACTCGCTTCTACTCGCTCTGTGTAAATCTGCGCGATGGCCTTTCGCTAATGTAGATATATAGTGTATATCTCGGGTATAGAATGTGCCTGATCTTATACCGCGTAATTCCTTGCCGCGCCTTCCACCCTCGCTCGGTCTCGAGCGCTTCGACCCGTCGCATTTCGATCGCGCCGCGATAATCGAACCGTGGCCGATCGATCATACCAACGTAACTGACTCCCGAAGAAAAAAACCTGACAAAATCTAACGAACTAATGATGGGATTCCTCACTGTGGTTATTTAACCGTAAAGTTAAATTCTCTGTCAGCGGTTTTAATTCTGAAGAAACGAGTTCCAATTTATTTAAACAAGTATATGGGGTACCGATAGCGTTTCATTGTTGAAAGCCAAAAAAAAAAGTCGAAATTCTGAATCCCAAATATCCGTAAGACTCCATTTGTACAGAACGAGATTACGTTAACTATAATTTAAATCGTAGGAGACCCGAGGACGAAGGGAGAGAGTGAACGCGATACGAAACTTCGGAGCTGCCGTTACGAGTTAGACAGTTCCCGTAACGGAACGTACGACAATATCGGCGATCCGAGTCTGGATGGCGAATCGAGAAGGAATGACGGCAACGATAGTTCCACTTGATTGTATTGATATTGAACAAATCAATAACGCGTTTATCTGGTCCGCATGCCGTTATTTAGCAGAGGCAACGGTAAACGGCATGCGAGAGCAGATAGGAGAGAATAAGGGGTGGAGGGGAGGGAGAACACGAAACAATGTTACGAACTCGGCGAGCCAGCCGCCCAGTTATCGGCGCTCGATTACGAGGCTGAACCGTTGCGCCGAGTTATCCGATAAAACGCGGCGATAGCGCGCGATTAAACGCAGTTACCAGTACGGACGGTAGCTCTTTCCTTTCACGCGAGGCGAGCCCCTTACGCGGGAAGAAGACGATGAAGATTCTCTCTCCAGCTCCGGGGGAACAGCTCGACCTACTATCGCGAGCGATCGGGCGCGAAGGGAGAGGCGCGAGATGGAAGGCGCAGACGTTGATTACGATCGGCGACGGCGGCGGCGGTCAGCAATGGATCGGACCGTTCATCGTTCCTCCGATTAATTGCTACGTTACGTTTTAAACGGTCACGTCGCCGCTACTTGTCTTAAATTGGCGGCGGCGACGAGAAAAATGCCGGTGTATGTCGCCACCAACGCGAGCGTGTCGATGCGTGATCGAACGAGACGCGCGTGAGCGTGCATCTTAACCCCCGTAGTTAACCCCCCTTGCGTTCGGCACGGATCGAATCGAAATTACCTTCTCGCGAACGCGCCTTATAGACGCTGCGCACGACGTCTCGCGTTTCCGTTATGAATGGCGCGACGCGCAATCGAGAAGTGTATCTCGAGTTTCGCGCGGCTAAAACGAGTCCAGTCGCGTTAACAGTGAATTAGCTCGACAATTTAGCGTTTCCTAATCGCTCGAGCCGCAAAACGTTTTAGGAGGATGTTGGAGTACGCACGTATCCGGTCGTCACTTCGCGAATCGAGGAAAAAAAAGATAGCCGCTGCCTAATTACGCGTGAAGCGATAGTTTAGTATTCTACGCGTCGATCTCGGGTATACGTCGGAGCCAAGATACAATGGGGTATAAGAATTGGGCGTGGGATCGCGGAATGAGATAGAATAAATTCATGATAAGATAATCATTGTGTAGAAGCAATTGATCGGAAAACAGATATAGTCGAAGCATAAGAGATGAGAGTGGTCCCACGTCTACAAAAGGGCACGGCGAAGGCATTCCGATATTCCAATTGGTAATACATAAAATATCAGGAACGTTTTATATATATTATATTTTATTCCTCGTCCCTTCCGCCTTGCTTCTGCGTTTCATCGTCTCTTGGCTCGCAGCTTCTTTTACGCATGATTAGGTCGTATCACTAATATTGTTGCAGCAATGAAAATCAAGAGAAAGTGGCTAAATCTTCGTGCGTGATCAACGTGATTAAGACAATCAGAATTATCTAAATATTTTATCTAGATATTTATAAATCAAACAATATATATAATAACAAAATTAATCGACTAGTGTTCTCCAATCCGACGAAGCAAATTGGAACGTCGCGCGTTGGACTGATTATCTATGATCGACAAATTGATTTTGAAAAACACATATCGAACGTGTTATCATTCTCTGGTGGTTTCCGTCAGTAACAATCTCTGTTAACGTTCCGCCATTTTCGTATTTTCCAGCGAAATTCACATGCCAGAGAGAAGAAAAAGACACTCGTGAAAAATATTGCCGATTAAATAACCGACGAGGATCGTCGGGTGTCATAACTTATACTACGAGAAAAAAAATTCATGCGCTAAAAGAGACCCGATAGACACGGTCACGTGCGTTACGCATATCCAAACACGCTCGCGTGTAGACTCGTACAACACACACACGCACACACATACACGCACGCATGCACGCACGCACGCACGCTCTTCCGATCTCTCGGAGACTAACACGGTCGTGACGAGGCTGATCGACAACGGCGGTTTCTTGGTCGCTGAAGTCAATTCACTTCGCTGGACGCGGAACATCAGATGGAGTGCCGATGCGACACCGTCGCGTCGCGTGCGGCATTGCGTGCACGCGCGTCGCGTCACGTCACGTCACGTCACGTATACTACGAACACCGTTAGCGATGAGAGGCCCCTCCTCGTTGTCGCCTTCGACGCCGTCTTGCCTAGGCTTAAGTGGTTCGCGCGGAGAACGCAATGGCTTGGTTGTCCGACCCCACCCCCACCCCCCCTGAGATCCCGGACCGCCCGTAAAAGCGACCACCGTGAAACACGATCGTGAGGCGAACGTCAATCGAGTCGTTTGCGCGCGACGAGCGACGAGGAGAACCTCGCCCATATTTCTCTCGGTCGTGTCACTTGGTTTCGGAACAGGGCCGAATACCTCGTCAACGCGCCCACGCGCGCACTCGCCTCCTTTTCTCCGCGTTTGTTCCTGTTCTTCGTCGTTCGCCGTTTCGCTCTCACTTTACACTCCGTCGCGCTCGAGAACATCCTGGGGTTAGATAACGACGATCCATCACTCTTCCGCCTGCAGCAGCGTACGGAAGTCCTGCTGCAGCTTCGACTCGTGGTAACTCCATATATCGCTGAAGTCGTCGTCCCCGTTGTCGTCGTCGTCGGCCTCTCCGATGAGACTCGACGACGACTTGTCCTCCTCGACGAGACGTTCGGCGGGCGACGGCGACGAGTAGAACTTGATCTCTAGATCCCGATGGCCGTTGGGCGACGTGATAATTTCCGTGGACACCTCCAGACCTTTCGGGGACGCGGTGGACCCGCCACCGGCGTTCGGGCCCACGGCGTTCACGTTCGCCGGCGAGCTCGGTGGCACGCTGCCAATGCTGTCGCCGCGCCAAAGGGCTCGCTTGTGTTTTCCACTTTCGGATTGACCCCCACGGTCGCCGATGACGCCGACGTCTCTCGTCGGCGCGGCGATCTCCTCGCCGTAGCTGAAGTAACTCGTCGGGTCGCTCCAGCTGCGCCTCAACACCACGCCACCGGGCTCGGCGATTGATCCCGCGTCCCTGCAGTCGTCGTGTGGTCGAGAGTGCTCGTCGAACAGTCTATCGAGCGCGCGTTCCGGTAGATTCGTACACGGCGACGTCAAGAATAGCGGCGACATTTGATGGCCGAAATGACCACCGCGACAGTACTCGACGCCGGACGACGACGATGACGACGACGACGACGACGACGACGACGACGACGACGACGGCGGCGACGACGACGATGGCGGCGGCAGTGGCGGCGGCGGCGGCGGCTGTGGCGGCAGCGTCGTTGTCAGGAACGGCGAGTAGCCGTTCCGATCGACGTCCCAGATCAGACCGGCCGGGTCGCAGTATCGACACTGACACGGACCCAGACTGTCCCCCCTGGCAGCGGCCTCGCAAACTACGGACTCGCCCGTATACTCGTGAACGTAACGTCGCGCCAGGCTGCCGCTACAGTTGCCGTTATCGTGATGATGATGATGCCGGTAGCCCTTGGGCGGTGCCGCGGCACGCATCGGCGCCGCGATCACGTTACGGTTGTCGTCCAGCACTTTCACTTGCACATGGTGCCGATGGTGCGCGTACCGTTGCTGCCTGACGTCCGCCGCCATCTCCGCCTGCATCGACGGCGCCCTACAACCGCCGTAGATATTCTCACGATGGCCACCGACCGGTGGCCTCCGGTAGTTCCTGAGATGTGGCGCGGCCGATTCGTAGATCCTTGCCTGCTCGTAGCAGGTCGGCGCGTACGATTTCACGCCGATGACGGCGCACTGTTGTTCCCCGGTTGCGGCGCCGCAACCGGCAAGTTGCAGTTGCTGCTGCTGCTGCTGCTGCTGCTGCTGTTGCTGCCGCTGCGCCTGCGATTCATCCGGTTTAGCCGCGTCGACGCCACCCGCGCCCACGACATTGTTCGGCGGTTTACGGTCCTTCTTTCTGCGCTTGCGAGGCTTAATAATGCGGGGTAAACTGTTCTCCGAATTATTCGAGCCGGAGCTCTCGTCGCTCGCGATACTGAGCGAATCGATGTTCGCGATGTTCGAGGAACCGGCGTTCTCCTTTGCCGCACCGGCGGAGGAACAGTCGGCGCTCGTCGCCGTTGTCTTAGAGTTCGAAGGCACCGTCGTCGGTGGTTTCTTGATGGCGGCCGCCTCCGGCGGCCTTTGAGGCGCGATGCGCGACGTCGGGCATCTCGTCGCGCTGTTCACGTTGCTCGTCATGGACGGGTTCGCGCTATTATGAACGTAATTACCGGCAATGTTGCCGCAAGGCGGCGCATTGGTGATACCATTAGAATTGTTACCACCGTTACCGTTGTTGTTGTTGTTGTTGTTGTGCACTTTGCCGCGATTGTAAAATCGCCCGGCTAGAATCAGGGGCGCGCCCTGCGTATGAATCGCCAACCTGGATAGGGGACTTTTGTGCTGATGACCACCCGGTGGCACCTGCTGCTGGTCACCGCAAGTTTGTTGCTGCTGTTGCTGCTGCTGCTGCTGCTGTGGTGACTGCTGCTGTTGACCGAGCGACGGCGAGGACCGCTGATTACACCTGCGCGGACTCGACGTCATTGATATCAACGGCGCACCCGTCCAGCCGCCCGGACCGCCGTATTGCACCTGACATTGCTGCTGATCGGCCAGCCCGGGGTAACTCTGCCCTCCATTGTAACAACCGCGCGCCTTGCCACCACGTATCGTCGCTAGTTGCTCCTGTTTCCGACAGACGGGCACGGGCTTGCCGTGCAGCCCGGCGCGCACGTTAGACGAGATGAGGCAACTGCCGATGTAACGCTCCACTTCCAGGGCGCCCTGGGAGGCCGGGCTCATCTTACAATACCCGCGGACCGTGCCACCAATACTGCCAGATGCACGATCGCGACGCTAATCTTCAGCGATACGGAATAAATTCGACACTCTTGCACTGCCACTCTGGCACTGACAAGCAACTCCGTTCCGATTCTTCTCCTCTACTTGCCGCGACACATTACCTCACTCTGCGGATCCTCCAGCGGATGAGGAAGGCCGTGATCTAGCCCATGTTCATAACGATCCTCGACGACGACGGCCGGTGCGACTAGGTTCGGCGCGAAATCGCAAACGTATTCCGCGGTATTCGAAAGTAGGCCGGGACGAGAGGCGGTCGCGGCGATGCCGAACGAGTGTAAAACTCGCAATTCTTCGCCAAGAACGACCTAACGAGACCGCGGCCGGAACGACACTGAAGCTGGTGGTGCTGGCCGGAGCAACGTTACACCATTCCCGATACTCTGCGACGTGGAGGTCTCCCTACCCGCTCTCGTTGCTGCCACCACCACGAGCCACCAGATCCCCTCCCTTGTCGGCGATGGCACTTCCACACCCCACCATCGTCATCTCCCACTCCTTACCCCCTTTCGATACGACGGCGCGCACATCGGGTATATACAACGCGCGGCGTGGTGTCGTATCCTTCCGGCGGACGACGACGCTGTCACAATTCGGCGAGAAGATCTTAGGAGAAAGCTAGGAGACCGAGAGAGGTAGAGCGGGGATGAGACGAGTCGGGGAGCATCGTCGTCTACTCGTCGCAATGCTGACTGACAGAGACGAATTTACCTGCCTGCCTGCCTGCCTGCCCGGTGCTTATCCGGGTTTCTTATACCCTGACTTAGCATAAATTTCATAAACAAATCCTGAACCTGCTTTCGCCATCTCTCTCTTTCTCTCTTTCTTTTTCTCTCTTCCCTCGTGCTTGCTGCAGCGTGAAATATGAGCGAGTCTAAAACAGTAGATTACAAAGAGGGAAAGAAGAATTTTTTATGGCTTTCTGATCTTACTTTCGAGCGGATAAAGTCTAATCAAATTCCCATGGGGAAATGAATAAAATAAAAAAACTTCGTGACTTCCTCTTAAAAAAAAACCGGCTTTTTATTACAGACTACGTATTGGATAAATGTATATTTAGATAGGCGCGAGGAAAATGATGTAATCTCGTAGAAATGTCAAAAGAGAGCGATTGGTACGTTCAAACGTATCTCAACGTTCCACAGAAACCTACATGCCATTACATAAATTCCTCACTATCAGGGCTATTTTTACAAATGATATAGTAATCTACATCGGATAGTGTTGATAAAGTATCATGCGTTCCACCGATATCACCTTCACTTATACAATGAATCATAAAGGAAAAATGGAGTAACGATCGTGTCGATGATTCATCGAGCGATAAGTCGCTCGTTTAAAATGCACTCCGCTTAAAATATCCGCGGTAATAACTCTTCGCATGCAAAACATCGTCTATCGAAGGATGTTTTTTTCTCATTTTACGTCGGTTTTAAATAGTTCACGTCGATCGGATCAGATTAATAGCATGATGCAATTTTAATTCTATGAAAAATCACGCAAACTCATGTTTCGTCGCGTGATACAGCATAAAATAATTAACACAACGGGTCATTAAGTGTTTATTTCTAAAACATAAAACTAATACGACAGATCGCTCAAATTGAAGAAACGAATCGTTCGCTTTGAACGTGACTCAAATATTCATTACATTTTAAATAAATGTAGAGAAATAGAGCACGTTCGGAACTTGACGTGTTTCACTTTTAAAACAATCGGCTATCAGTTCCTAAAAATCTCGTAGACTTAGGTCGCTCCCGAGAAGAAACGAGATCGGCCATACGTTCTCGCTGTCAAAGCGAACTAACCGACTACTGTCAGACCGCGAGGCGGTCGAGACTGGAGAGAGTGGAGAGAGTACGGAAGAGGAGCACGCTGGAAAGAGATAGGTAGGAGGACTCCGATATCTTACATCAAGACACCCTCGCATCTGGGTCACCGGCTCGAAAAGTAGGCCACAAGTCATCAATCGCCCGCGGCACGCCACTCGGGTCGTGCGCGCGCGCGCGCACACACACAGATCTCTTTCCGCCCACTCTCTCTTATCCGAAACGTCTGGTGACGGCGAGGGGTGGTGTGTTCGATTCATTCTTGAAAGTCCTGCCGTTAGACACATCAGGAAAGTTTGGCAGCGCGTTTCTCCGCGTTATTACACGTATTAAAAGAGTACGAAGAGCGTGCATCAAGAGGAAGTTTTAGGACCGCTCGTTTGGCCTGTTATTACCACACTTGTGACGAAAGAGGCTCGGAACTGGTTCTCTCTATTATTAGATACATCGGGAATGAGCGTGTTTGGAACGATCTCTCTATTATTACGTGCGAGTCAAAGAAAAGTTTGGAAGAGCGCCTCTTTCTCTCCCCCTCAAACAAATAGCACGCTTATTACACACGTTCGAAAAAAAAAAAGTTTGCCGTGCTTTCGCTTTATTACACTTCTCGTTTGAGCAAACGCGAATGAAATATGTTGCGTGCAAAATTTCTAAAATTTCCCTCTTAACTCAAATAAAGGCATTTCTCCGTTAGCTCCGGAGTGAATCAATTTTTTTCTGCGGAAATATCTTCTATCTAGAAATATATTAAAACTTCGCCTATATTTAACGTAATATATACATATTCCATACATTCACTTTATTAAATATTTTGTTAACTAAACAAAAAGTCTTCTATCAACTTTTACAAACGAAAAATATGTACGCAAGGTTTTTTCTCAATCATTACGTATGATATATAAAAGTGAATCAAATACACATATTATAAACGAGAAAAAATGTATTGATTTTTTTTTCGTACTACCTCAATGATAAAGTACACCTGTCTAAACGAAATGGAATCTAAAGTGGACCTCTCCCGACGCGATTAGGGTCAATGCGTTTCCTGGTGTAGGATAGATTGTGTTTCTTGATCAGAGATAAGTCGATCGCGATGCACGAGTTATCGCGCGTCCCGATCGAGGATGCGTCATTAGCGATTGTTACAAACTGATTTTGATGTCCCGTCGCGCGATCGGTCGTTCGATAAAGTGGCCATCCGCGATTAGCACCGCTATAGATTGGCGTTATTGTGAAATGTGTCGAACCATTAAACCGCAACACAATATTGTTGCCGTCCCATAAACGAACAATTGTAATAATAATCCTTGCTTATTCTTTTATTTGATAAACTGGCTGAAGTAGTTAGACATAGGTATACAGCGTGATAAATTTATGGTTCCTAAAAAAAGCATAAAGCACATAAACTAGAGAAACAGTTTGTAGAAACAGTTTTGCCGCATATGTTGTTATTGCTGTCAGTTCTATTACAAAAACAAAAATAAAGTCTATTTAAAATTTAAAAAATATTCAAAAAATATATGGATATATTTTTATAATATATTTTTATAATTCTACCTTTTGTTTTTCAGTAAACATTTAGATATGTTTCTAATGCCACAGAATGTTAAAAATTATAAGTAAAATAATTAAGACCTGCCATCAATTAGGTTAATTAAAATGGCAGATTCTAAAGTTGAAAATTTTTAATAAGGTTAAAGATAAATATGACGATCTTATTCTCAGTTAAATTAGAAAAACTCGGACTGAAATTGAGAAGCGTGACTCTCTATCACAGATATTCAGAATGAAGGAGAGACGCGGAGGCGCTTTTCTTGCCGAAGGTAAACGAAGCGCGTCGGGAAATAATGAAAAATAGACGAAGCGCGACGTGAAAGTGCGCTACAAGCGCACTTCAGAAAATCTTGGTCGATAAGTACGCTTGAATGAGCGATTCCTGAGTGAAAGCGACTACAACAATGATTTATACGCGCGATAAAAATCCGAAGGAAAAAAGATAGAGATATAAAGATGAACTGAAATAATAAAACGAAGAGAGGCTGCTTCAAATTTTGAGATAAATTTCAATAAATAATAAAAGAATTGTTCCAATCAAAATAACAAAATCTACTATTTACACGGCATCTCGGCAATGCAGCAATCTTATTAAATAATAATAATCAGATTAATGAGAGATAACAAATGTTGATAAAATATTTCAAAACCTTAAATTCGCCAAACATTAAATTGAGACATCATCTTGCAAAAAAAACTCTGTTTTAAATAGATGAAAGCAACGATTTTGCACAATCGCGATAGAAGCGACAATGTGCACAAGCATAAATAATCGGGGAGAAGCGTTTAATAATGCTTTACGACGGGATATTCCTCGCCGCGGAATCTCGTAATAGCATCGCGCGTGAATGTACAATACATGCATACCTGAAAACGCGGCCGCCATCGCAGATAAACATCGAACGGTTTCGTCATACCGAGGAATTTGTCGGCGCGAGACGAGATAATGGCGAGAAAAATTCGCAACTTCGCTAAAGGCAGGAACAAAAACAGTTCAGGCAAGCCACAATGCAGTTCGTGCACGTACCGCGGAAAATGGGGTTGCTTTGATCTCGCGAAATGACTTTGATCACGCAGCGATATTTTCGAGCGATAATTTTTTTTTTTTTTTTCGACGTCATACAGTTGCGGTTCGCTCGCTGGAAAATACATTGTGCCGAACACAAATGGCAGGAATGTCCATTATTTCAAGTACGGAAACCTCATTTAGGAATATTGATGTCCAACGAAAGTAACTTTGTCAGTTCGAAACGATTCCAATATAATCCAATCCAATTCCAATTTCGAACACGATATTGACCGCAGTGCATATAGCGGCTACAAATTTGTAAAGAGCGATTTGCAAATAATGTTCTTTTTAAAATCGGGGAAGCATCTAAAATCTGTAGTTATATATTTGTTCGCATGAATATAAATGTTTAAATTTATTAACGCACGATCGCCCGATTTACAAAAAAATATATTAAAAAATCAAAGTAAAGCAACTCTTTTTTTTTTTTAACTATAACAATGCGCGACACATTCTCTTTCCGAATGCGTTAATTGTAATGACAGTGAGCCCGTATGACTTGGCCCACTTGGAAATGAAGATTTCCGATCGACATGCTCGACCGATCATGCCGATGTGAACGCTACGGATACAACGCGCTCGACGATCAATGGGAAACAGCCAGCAGGAACCGATGCTTTACCCACGCGGTAATCTCTTAGCATAATCCGAATTAGGTCCTGCACTACGTGTACAATGTCCCTTACGATAACAGAGCATAAATCACGGGCATCGATAATGAGAAATCCACTGTGCGCATTATGGCCGTGGCATGCACGCGGGCATCTCTGTAATGGGAATACGTAACTAACATCCCGTGCCCATTACGTATACCTGAGCGCGTGGAAGTCGTTTTTCTAGATCATTACATCAGGCTCAGGACGCCTGGAAAATTGAAGATTAGCGTGCACGTGAAAAATTAACGGCAACGATAGAGAGTAACCAGTGGAAGGCGGATTACGTGATTTGTAAGTTGTCGATTATTAAACGGCGATAATCCGAATAATTGTTATATAATAAGACACGACGCTCAAATCTACAAGAGGGATAAAGCGCTCGTGTAATATTCTCGCCTAAAATTATCAGTTTTAGGCAAATGTGGCAAGTTGGAGAGAATAATTCTAAATAAGTTAAATTTAATGAAGAGGTGAGGCAGTAGTAGTGAATGATTAAACTGCCGCATTTAAATTTATACAACCGAGGGACTGCGAGGACAAGTCTGTAATTCGCAGATTTAATTTCAAATGTGACTTCATTTTAGATTCGGGAGTGCAAAGTCGAATCTCGATTCTCACGCATTATGAGACTCGCTTCCCGTGACGAAGTCTTCGATTCACGCGGGTGACTGCTCGGATGTTAAAATGTACACGCAACACACGCGACGTGCCGCCGAGAGCTTCGGCTTGAACCGACAAACGTGGCACGGACACGTAGAAAAACAAACGTTTCCTCGACTCTAGGTGAAACACGCAATTACTAGTAGCTGCTGCTGCTGCTACTGCTGTTGTAACCGTCGTACAGCCAAGTTGCAACAAAGAGCGAGGAGAGAGCAAAAAAATCAGCCCGGTTTCGTATCCCCGACGAAAACAACCTCCGTGGCACACGTTTCCGTGCTTTTTCTCCTAGATCTGTCTCCTCCGAGTCCGCCCAAAAGATTCATCTTTTTTCGCCTCTCGCCTCCCTCCCGTCTCGCTTTCTCACCCTCCCTACTTCCACTCGAGGATCCCCCGGTCTATCCGACAGCCAGCCGATTATTACGCCACCGCAACTATAACTTTTCCTAGAAGGCATCCATTATCGTGATTGTTCGCAAGTTTACGGTCGACGCGGCGCAACTACCTGGCGAATCCTCTCAAGGAGAGGAAACTGAGAGAAACGTGGGCCAGGGCCTTGGAGGGATTTCAGTTTTCATCGTCCCAGAAAGCTCTTCTCGATCAGCTCCCCGGCTTATAGGCATGAATAAGTAACACATTCGCATAAAATATTCCCTTTAATAAGATATTAGATTATAAATTTGCGCAACGTTTTATCTGTTATCTTTACGAAATCTGACTGATCTGACAAGCGTGTTAGCGTACAATGGTATTTTACCTTTATCTTCCGTCCTTTAACGTAACACGCGGAAACCAGAGATTTTTCTCATTCAACAATGACGGGCAAATCTCGCCGGATTGAAAAATAATTCCCGCGAAAAATTCGTCGTCGAACGCAAATCAAGGGGGATTATCAACGGTGGTAGACGATCGATTGATGAAGATTACAAATGATTTTCGGAATGACACGTGCGCGATAAATTATTTGCTCGCGAATAATCGATCGCGGTGGACGATTATCGTTGATGGATTCGACATGCACGCATAAATAAAAGCAACAGCCGAACGCCCGTCTAATAAATATTTCCGATTGGATTCGACGTTTTGGCATGTTTAATTGGACAATAGACAATGCACACAGTTGGCATCCCGTCTGTTTATCGGTATTGCCTATTCCCCAGAAAGTAAGAGGCCGCGCTAGTCACGACAGTAACATGACAGTAACGCGATCGTACGAGTCACGGAATGTTTTAACGAATCACCAAAAGTACTTCTTATCAAGACGGTAAGACGCGCGTCACAATTCAGCCGTTTTACGCGGTGTTAAAAAAGAAAAATATTTCAAAAAGAAATAACATGAAAATTTGGACTAATATATCATTCTTCTGCGATTATTTTGTCGGAGATTTCTGCAGAGATTTCGCGTGCCACATGCGTGCAAATAAACGAGAAATTATATAAAATACAAAATATATATATAATGGTTTTTCATATATTTAATTAAAAAGAGTATTTATACGCGACGTAAAACCTCATTTGACATCTGTCAGAAGGGAATTTCAAATGCGATTTACGACATTTGCGAATTATTTCATTATTCCATTACACGCCAATCGATCGAGCGCGGTCTTCTGCGTATACCGGGTAACTCCCCCGTGTGCTTAATTAAATATTTATAAAGCGAGATAACGAGGGTCTGTCTGTGGCCGGACGCAAAATCGATAAACGGCAATCTGTTCCGCGTTCTACTTTCGTCAGAAGGATACCGCCGATTCTCTTTGCCCGAGGATCCTCTCATTATCTCGAAGATCCTGGAGGGTCTCTCTCTCTCTCTCTCTCTCTCCCCCTCGGAAAGGAATATCTCTCGGGGTATTGGCCGACTGATTGGCGAAGGCCCTCGTGCAAGTTCACGCCCAAGTACTAACGAACATGCGCTAATCGCGGCGAAATGTGCACACAGACGAAACTGCGGATAACGCTTCACGGCGGATAAATAGCCTAAACTCCGCCAGTTCCTGCGCAAACTTCGCTCCCGAAATACAGACGACCCGATATTATTTTGAACTAACGAGGGAAGTGAGATCTTCCGTAATTAGAAGAGCTGCTGACTTCGTCGAAGTGTCCATAATTAAAATTTAATACCGCCATACTTGACATGCTATACACGAAAAGCTAATTATGTTAATTATGTTAATTGCGTCAATGCACAATTGCATTAATTATCAACACATCAATCTTTGTCGGCAAATCAAAGATTGATTACACTCTAAACAACAGCAATATCAATTTGATTGCCCAAAAAATCTCAATGTATCGTAAATTGAAAAAAAAAGTAGAAGTTTAAATATCACAAAATCTTTACGAAAGATATCTTTCAAAAAGGAACATGTACCTTGTGATAACTAAAAGATCAATGTAACAATATATAACGTAAAAAATAAATAATAACATATCATAAACATAAAAATATAGTAACCACAATTAGCTTTATAATGTGCTTTAAAAATTTAAATGCCGTCTAATCCTGTTACACGATGATAGACACGATCCAACTGCGCCGGGACACAGCGGTCAAATGATGTCGACTGATTATGGTGAAAGGGCAACGTGATTTTCCAGCGTGATTTTTGTTGACACGCGTCTCTCCCCGGAAAGACGAAACGAGTCAGTTTCGGGCAACCGACGATGCAGGCGGCATTTCGACGGGAGGATTTTCACGCGTTCGCAATATCTTACCGCTCGGGACAGCTGCAATAATCCTCCTTGACGTTTACGACACCCGCGAGAACGCGAGATGCAGCGGGAGATGATAGATCTAACTTCCTCGCGGGATTAAACGCAGGTCCCTAACGAAACGCGTTTTATCACCGCAGATAGATATGGCAGCTCCGATCGGAAAATAAAGATATTGCCGTCACAATAATGGATGGGAGCAGCATTAAAGTATCGGCAAAACTTTATTTTCATGTTTTCGCTCATTTTCCACTCAGCCGTAAAGGTTTTATAAAATTCGTGTCATTACGTTACTTGTTGCGGAAAACATTATTTACAGGTAAATATAGAAAGTTATTAGTATCGGCAGAGTTGCAGAAAAATCCTGATTGAAATCATAATTAAAAATGAACTCATAAGTGCATGATTTTGCAGACCCAGCCACATTTCCCAAATTCAACTCGAATTTCGTGATCGTTTAGCATACATGCTAATCAGATTCGAATAAATCGCTCACCGCGTATTAACAATCATGAAAATAACGGGATTTACGTAAAGCAAATGCAAATATTGAGTTCATTGTTTGGCGAGTGCCAGGGGAAAAAATATCGCTTTTAATTGAAATCTCTGTTTGAACACGGAACAATGTGCGACAATGTGAGACATGTATCACGCATTTTGACGTGGTACGCCCGAGATAACGAGAATAACGAGGTGCTGTTACGCGGCGATAAAATGTGCATCGCAATGATGCAACGCAAACAGCGCGTCTTCGCTGAAATTGTTTTCCGCCGGATAAAAAACATTAGCTCGACTCAATTCTACGAAATTTATAGATCAATCCGAAAGATGCGTTTTCCTCGTAAACAAATCGATCGCGTCCGATCCGATTTCTCCGCAAATTGCTAACGCTCGTTCTTCTTACTTAGGGAAAATACCTTCTCACAGAAGAAACAGTAAAACGAAACATAATTTTAGTTATTAATAAGAGCCGCTTCTAGCAATTTCGAAGACCGCATTTTGGTATACTCGAAAATACCTAAATAAAAATCCCAAACGTTACCTTTTTTTTAACACGCAACGTTAAAACTTGACTCAAGTCGCTTTTCCTCTTGAAATAACTCGGGATCGTTTCTCAAAGCTCGTGTCATGGATAATTCGTAAGAGAAAGAGCATCATGGATCGTAAGCCGCGACAAACGATGCGAAAACAAGCAAAACTATGTCGTACGCGCATTCGCCTTATTATCGATTTTCGATAAACATTGTACCACCCCCGTGCAGCAGTAACAGCAGCAGCAGCAGCGCACGAAGGTGGTATAACACACTCGAATTGCGCGCACGACTCGTGAACATTATTCCTCGGTAAAGTGCACATCCTATTCGCTCAGTGTCGAAAGAGTGTCATTTTGTCCTATTTTCCCTTCCTTCATTTTTCCGTGTCGAAAGAATTACGCGATAAGCGATATGAGAAGAAGAGAAAAAGAAAGAAAAAGAGAAAAGTCGAGGGAGAAGAGAAACACAGAGAGAAATTCGCAGCTTTAGCCGATATTAAAACACATACACTAACGAACCTCCCTTAATACGTGAGCGCGATAAATGAACGAATAAAGGAGGGAAAGGGAGAAAAGCGAGTCATTAACGTTTTCGCATCGGTATCCGCCACAAAGAGAGCCTTCTCCCCCCCCCTCCCCCTTTTCTTTGACCTCTTTCTTTCTTTCTTGTGACTCTTATATCGTAAGATTTTATTCGATTTGCCCGGATCTCGAGTTAACAAAATTGCTCGATCTGCCGTTATTTACGTGATATTAACCTTTCCGTTTAAGAACCTATTCAAGATCGCCGTTATATGACATAGACGTACGTCTGCTGTATATATTGTTGCCGACACGTAATTGCAAGCTTAACTCGAAATACGATGGAGCTATTAAATAAAAAAAAAGCATGTTCTGTTATCAAGAACGATCGTTAAAAGTTATAGTCAGCGATTAAAAGGTAAGCTCGAAAACGTGACACAACGGAGTTAAATGCGCTCGCGGAGGAGAATAATTAAATCAAATAATAGAAAAAGAGAGATCTCTCCACTTTACGGCATTCTTCATCAATCATTTCATTAGCGTTCATTATGTCTAATCTGCGGCAGGAGATCACGCTCTTTCTGTCTTTCCGGAAAATCTGGCGAGTTTCCGAGCTTCACGACACGCCGCTTCTCTCGTAACACGGCCTAATTCCTTCGGGTTAACGATCATGCGGTTTCTTTTTCATTTTGCACGTAGATAATAGGTCAAACAAGCGGATGGAAAATTTCAAAGTTATAAATTCTATGGGGCATATTTTCATCAGTAATTATGGCTTCGCCATGAAATGCTCTGAATCCTCAGTTTTAATCAAGCAACTTTCATGACCAATAATAAAAGAAAAAAAAAATAAAACCGCGACTTATGAACCATGAAACAGCCACCCCATAAGCACAAGAATATCGCGTAAAATCCGTGCTTTGAGGGCGTTTAATATTGTGGCAGAAGCAACACGATTCCACAATATAGATTAATTTAAAAAATTTATTTAATTGCCCTTTTTTGTTATTAAATTAATAAGGGCTTCTAAAAATAATATCAATTGCTCTCGTACCGTTTAGAAAAAGAACTTCTATATTAAGCTTCATCATATAATTCAATTTTAAAT
Source organism: Monomorium pharaonis (assembly GCF_013373865.1). Taxonomy (NCBI): domain Eukaryota; kingdom Metazoa; phylum Arthropoda; class Insecta; order Hymenoptera; family Formicidae; genus Monomorium; species Monomorium pharaonis. The sequence goes on along the minus strand of NC_050471.1, from coordinate 3,553,116 downwards.
TAAATATCAAATAATATACAGAATTGTAATATCACGTTCACAGAACTGTCATTTAATATAATAATATAATGTCTGGTTTATATTCTATTTGAATATATTTGTAATTATAATTTTTATCTGTATATTTTCTGATAGCCTACTTTTCATTAAATTTAGATATATATTTTTAAATATTTTATCCGCTTGATTAGTATGGATGTATTCAAATAAGATTCGCCAAAAACTAACATCATAAAAATCCAAAATCAATTAATCAAGATCTGACATGCTGAAAATAATTTGAAAGGAAGGTCATAAGAAAAATTTTAATGACTTAATAATATTGGATTTTATACGTTACTCAGGTGTACTACTTATTTAACAAACGTCAAGAGTGATCAGACTCTCATTTGGAATTAAATTCGCTTTTATGCAAATTTTCTATACCCACTTTCAATAGATGAAAAGGATATCTACGAATATACGATATTTTCTCACGAAATGAATTTTAATATTGCTGTAACTGAAGTGAATTCATTAATGATTCGCGAAACTACCCAACGGTTTCTCGAAATAAATAAAAACATCGATATCAAAGAACGTATCTGCGTGATTATTATTATTATTCTCTCAATAAATCGCCGATAATTTTATCGAAAAGTAATTCAATATAATTAGAGATTGAACAGCATAAAATTATAATAAAGATAGTAAAATACAATTCGATATAAATATTGAAGTGGCTAACTAATTTAACGTTTATCGATTCACCGGAGATTAACCGATGTTTATCCATACGGTCCTATGGGACTCTCGCCGATAATAGAACGATGTTTACATATTATTGATTCGGTTACGTGCCATCACTGAATTTAGCGTTCGACGCTAATTGAGAGAAATATACGTAATCTCGCGGCATATGCAAATTCACGTCACTCGCACATCGTAGTCTAACAGTATCGTTAAACATTACATTACGCGTTTCCCATATAATATATACGTACATATGTACGTATACGGGTACAGACTTTGCAGCCCGGTAAACTCAAATCGCAAGAAAATAGCGTTTCGACTTGAATGCACTTACGCTAACAAGGTGGCCAATACCTGCGCATAATTAGCGGTATTACTTCCATTTATTCACACTACTTGCAGAGGAAACGATCCATTTTCAACGCTCTAAAATCGAGATTAGTATTCCTCGGGTAACGTAACTCGCGGTTATTAAATATCGATGCCGCGTATATGTGCGTAAACTACTCACCCAATAGGAGAAGTCAATCATACGCCATCGCCGTGATTAGGGCAGAGATCGTAACTTACCTGAAACAGAGATTATTGGATGGTATTAATAGTAATGTCGCGGTTGAGTAACAGAATATCAAACGCTTAGAAGTTTGTATCGTACACGACTAAATTATGTAATTGACGTTCCGGATAGAGAACGCTAACTTTCAAACTTGCATGCTGATATTAAATATTAATATATTGAAGTATAACTTAACGTATATTTGTTATAAATAGTGTAGAGAATATAAATGATTAAATTTATGATTCGAAAAGCGAAATTACTGCAAAAATTAAATAAATATTTCGCCGAGAGATTCTCAGACAAAATAAGAATTACATACATAAAGCTGAAATTAATTAATAATTCCCTTTTTCCTTTCAATTGTCCTATTTTTTTTTTCTTTATTCTGATTGTATAACAATTTTTTCTGATCAAAACGCACGCACACACATGCGTCTCTTTTTTACAGTCACTTTCTCAGTTGGAGTATAAATTTCTCTCTTAATGTTCTCCAATACTGTTCTCTCGATTTTTGTGAACACAGGTTTTTCGAACACGAGTGTGAGGTGCATTAAGGTGAAAGTTATCGACCTCGGGCGATGCATCGCTTTTGCATCGCGGCGAGCGAATGCCTCGAAAAGGTCGGAAGATATCCCGGTGATGTAACCGAGGGAACATAAACCGAGCGATATTTTATTGCCGTGGACGTCGATACATCGCAGATCGGATTCGACGTCGGAGGAGCGAACGGTCTAGCGTAGGGACGCAACGCACCGCACCGCGGAAGTGCACAGGGCGGCGCAGCAGTGACTGGCCGGGATCGTTCCTTTATTTTTTGTCAGTCGTTACAGCAATTACACGTCTCGGGACTGTCATCGATAATGCATACCTCGGTCTGCGCGGCTTGTTAAACGCGTTCGGCATAAGGTTCCCCGAGCAATATAGCAAGCATCCCGCTAGCGAGCACAAAATCATACCGCCTCATTCTATTCAGCCTTGTTCAATTAACCGGTTCGATCAGCAAACTCGCATTCCACAGCGATTGCATTCGGCATAACTGTTATAATAGATCGCTGAGCAACAAGATTGGACTTTTTCAATAGTGCGTGAAATCGACTAATCTAAATCGATAGACAAGGAAACTGATAATTGACTAATATGTATATTATCAGTAATTGCCTAATTTCATACCGAACGCAAATAATACGTGTTTGCATCCGATTGAGATTTCCTGTAATAAACAAACGCATTATATGTTAGATCATATATTAGATCATTCGAATCACCATTACACATTACAAAACAGATAAATGCATTTATCCTATTTAGTGTCAAGCGCTCCTGACAATCGCGGAGCCATCTTGTAGCTTGGCGAGCACAAAAAAATCGCCCTGCTGAAGAACGGCCGATTGTTAGACCGCACCCGTTCGATGCGGTCTATTAAAGTTACTCGATGTCGGTAATTCTCGCAGAATTTTCTGGCAGCGCGCACGGCCCCGTATTAAACGGCCTCGCCACGCCTTAACACGGTACTACTGCCTAACTATACGGACAGGATAGTAATCGAAGCGCGATACGATACTCTTGCATAATGCACCAGACCGACAGAAAATCACAGGCCGAGTCGAGGTGAGGTCCTGAGAAGTCAGCCGTTTTTTTTTTGTCCGCAGCATCCGCGGATTATAACGCCGAAATTAGGACAGCCGTTTGCAAAGCGGCCGCGTTAAATCGCACATCTCTCCGTTACGCTTCTCGGTTATCTCACGAGATTTGCATCAGAAATTAATCGTAATAAAAGTCCGACAGCGTAATAATGGCAAAAACGAGCACAAACATACGAAATCGATATTCGATTGATACGCACAAAGAGAGCCCATGGAAAATTAATTAATAGGAGATCAAGGATTTGCAGCCGTCGTGCAATTATCTACGGAGAACGAACGCGATCAAAGTGGTACGGTGTTAAAAAAGAGAAAAAACGGAAGGACGTTTTCCGACAGTCCGCGGCGATTCATCACGCCGTAAATAGCCGGGCAACATTGTAAACCTCGCTGGCGATAATCAAAAACATAACTTTCACTCGTTCAAGCTACAACGCTCGGCCGGCCGCTGTTGCCATAAAATACAATGGCCGCACGTATTGTTGGCCACATGTACCGCAAGCTAAACGCAACCTATTTTTTCTCGCTCCCCCGGGCACGCGACGGTACAAAGGGTATGTATAATCGAAACGCATTGACCGCCATTTGCATAGCACCAGCCCGAGTATTTTATGGAAATTGCCCGGGCAAAAACGAGAGGGAGAGGGAAAGAGAAGACAAAATATTTATTGCGTGAAGCAAAGAGGGAAAGGGGACAAATTTTATTGCGAGGTGAAACAACTCCCCTGAAACGAAGTAAAATACATCTTCATGCGCAACCGTCAGTGAAATAGTGTTGTCATAAATAGTACAATAAAGATAACTACTTCTGTATTACAAATACGATTTATATCATTTACATATATACAATATCCGGCAACGCGCGTACATTTTTTTTTTAATCTGAGGAAAAATGGTTGATGCACTACATTTACACGTTTTGAATTTTTGAGAATTGTGTCTCTCCCTTCTCCCTCCCCCTCTCTCTCTCTCATGATATTCTTCGCCATGGCATGAAATAAATGTTAAGGGACGATAAAGCACCGGACACATAAAGCACTCGCGGGCGGGCCAGAACTCTCGCAGTCCATAAAATGCGAACCCGATATAGCGTGGTGGTGGCGGCGGCGACGACGAGGTGCACACGATGCGTTAAACTGTCCGCGAGTCGCTCGATTTACGACGTGACGAGGGGGATCGAAGTTTATACAAGTACTCGCGTTAAGAGACCATCGCTTTTCCGCGATCTCCCCTCACCGTTCCCGCGAGTCGCGAAAGCGAGCGCAAGTCGCATCCCATTTACATAAGTGGATGGAATAATACCGGCAACCAGTCAATGTATTACGCAAGCCATTGTAGAAACCGGAGTTGAAGCCGTAAGTCGTCCAGGCGGGGAAGTCGCGACTTTGTCGTGTAGCAAAAAAAAAATTTTTTTTAATAGGAAGGACCGCGCGTGCGCGTTACAATCCAAGATGTTGTTTTCCGGCACCAGACAATTCCCAGCACGAACGCGTTTCCTGGTGCTTTCTTGTCTTCGTCGATGTACACGGTATGTTTCGAATAGCCGAGAATAATATTAAATCTAACTAGTCTCGCGTTCCCTAGAGCAAAAGTTCTAATTTATAATATTAAATACTTCAATTATAAATACATATAAAAACAACTGGCGCATAGATAACATTTGATATATATTAAGAACATTGGAAAAGTGTATTAACGATAAAAAATAATACAATTTCAAAAAAATCGCGAATTAAAATCTCCCAATATGGCGTGTGAGAAATACGCGCGTATCTTGAAATGCACCAGTGCAACATTTCATCCACCCGCTCGCGTGCGTGGAAATTAATTTGCATCAAAGTTGCATTTATTTACCAGCCCGGCGCAATTACGAACAAAAAGATTATGCTCACCCGGACGGAATCCCATCGTGCGACAAAACGCACGATGCAAATCAGTGTTTAAGTGCAACGCGTTGCCCGACGAGAGACATTTTCAGCGACGGGGAGATATCTATAGTTTTCGGTCCCGCAGTCTCTCATTACGTATTCCACTGACGCCAGTCCGTTTAAACCACCACCGCCGCCACCGCCACTACCGTCGCCGCCACATTTCATGGTAGCGCGAAACTTTGCTGCCCGGAAAGTTCAATGAAATTAACTCCGCTTTGCATACGCTTAATAGCCCGTATCGCGGCCGCGATCTGCGAACGTAAGGCACAGACCGCCGAGGTCGACTTCGCGATTTTCCGCGTGAGCTGCTTTCGCTCTGCACCCCTTACGGAATCCTCACCGTCTCCTTTTCGCGGGGCGTGTGCGGGTTTCATTCGCCGCATAATGCACCCGCTTCTCCCGCGGCGACGACTCGTCTCGCATCTATCACACTCGTCTTTTCTCGATTTTCAAGTTGAAATTTAACTCGCTGACGCGCGCCGGGGAGCCAGAATAATTTCAGGTCCGCTCTTCATTTTAGAAAAACTGATTTAGCAAGATTTAGATTTACTCTATATTAAATCACATTTAAGCTCAAATATTATTTTAAATATCATCGTGAAATATTAATCTCCCGCTTGGATAAAAATTCGATTATGTATGTGTACGAGAAAGTGCATGGTCGTCGAAAAATTAAAATATCGTGGAAAAATTCCGCAAATTTCCCGAAATTCCTCGCCCCCGCGATGTAATAACTTGCATGGCCATCGAATTTTTAACAAGACACACGTCAGAATGGAAATCTCGACCAAGACAATTTGTCTAGTGGCATTATTGCGTCCGTCGTGGATTATTACGAGCACTATTTTCCGTCGCGATTCTCTTTCCGCGGGCTGATTCAAAAAGACGTATCTCCCGAGAGAAAGAAGCTTCCGCGAGTGCCTTCTCCACGCTGTGTTTCTGTCGGGACGGGATTTCTTTATGCGCGACACCCCCGCGTTTCTCCCCCCCCCCTCCCCTCCTTCTCTTCTCTAAACCCATTTTATTCTCGTTTTATACTTTTGTCTGTTCCACCCTTGTCGACTACCACACTCGCGGCGTCCGTCATTATGTAGACGTCAGCTTCCACGCGAGGGAAAATGCTTTTGTAATCTGAATCGAGTGCGCGTTGACATCGTGAAGAATGTCGTATAATGTCATATTCGATAGAATCAAACTATTTGACGGGATGTGCATCCAATGTACATCTCGCCGTAACGAATTTGCATTAAGACGTGCAGATCGATCGTCGGATACACTTCGCTGGATACGCGACGCCAAAAATAGAAATACAAGTGAAAAATTGCGAAATAAAATTTCGATATCCGTCTTCCTGCAGCGTCAAATAATAAATCGTAAATCATAAATATGTATAAAATTGTTAATAAATATACTACATAAATTTAGTAAAAATAAAAAAAAATCATTAAATGTAATAAACATTATATTAATTTTACATTCAAACGTTATTTATTATGCATGACTAATAAAAATTACGTATATTTTTTGAAATTTATCTGGAGCTTAAAATTATTAAAACGTATACCTTTTAAAGCTATTTTACAATTCAATTCATACTGAATGTGAATCATTCACTCGGAGGCGATAAATATCGGTGTAGCTGCTGCGGTCGCGATGCATTTTGCTTGTTTTTGCGCCGCTCAATGAGCTAGAATGATCGCAATGACTTCGAATGATTGAGCTACCACGCAATGCACAACGGCGTTGATGCGACAACAATGCTACATCAAATGCGTTTGTACAGTTGAATAGCCGCAACTACGCGCACAGTATATTTATCTCTCTCCCTTTCTCCACCCACCCCCTCCCCTCCCTCTCTCCCTCTCTCCCCTCTCTCTCTCTCTCTCTCTCAACCTGGTTTCACATCATATTAATTTCCCGGAACTGCGATTTAAACGGTGCTCGAGCGTAGCGCGCTCGTTCCTGTAAACTCTCACGGACTATTACGAGAGTTCTAATGCCGATTACAATGGCCATTAACACGACACGGCTGACAGCCTTACCGTTACGACAATCTCTCTTGCAATTTTGACAAATGCAGATCGCAAAGCCGTAATTCAATCGAGCGTAAATAGGCAACTGGCTACTGCTCCGAACTCAATAAAAAAAAAAAAGGAGGAATAGATCTTTTGTTCACCTCTCTTTACTTAAAGAAATTTCACGATCTCTATCCTGCGACATGTTACACGGCACCGAATAGATCGCAACATCGTCGGTTCGACGTTAATGCTTAATCGAACAGTCCCGTCACATCCCCGCAACGTCGCGGCGCCGCGGCGTTTCGCGGTACATCATTCGTGCGCAGATTGTCGCCGCACTCTCGACTGCACCCGCTAAAGTGCGGTTGAAATTACCGTAGAGACATACGGGTAGGAGAACACGAGAGTCTTGTTCGGAGACAGGTTCGATCGATCGAACCGCGCGGAGATTGAAATACAGTGGAGACGGAGACGACTATCGGGCATGCGAGACAACGGAGACTCCGCAATTCTATGCGGACGTCGGTCCCGCGGTCGGAACAGCGCGGCGCATAACTTGAGCGAATAATCCTCCTCCTCTCTCTCTCTCTCTCTCTCTCTCTCTCTCTCCTTCTCTCTTCCCTTCATGGAAGATGCATTCGACGACGGTCCATATATCGATGGCCGATGACCGCGTATCCTGGCACGTGCCTCGAAATCGTCCACCACGGATACCATCCTTTCGAGAACGCGTGCGGCTTCGTCAGCGTGTTCGAGCGCATTCGGACCAAGTAAACACTCGTACAATGTGGAAGCCACATAATATTTCGCGACGCTCTTACGTCAAGCGATCTTGCGTTAATATTTTTATACGACCGCCTTAACTTTCAATTCATTTTGCTCCAATTTAGAGACAGATTTTTGTAATGTAAATCTACAGCAGTCTCCTCTACCATGAATGCCGAAATTCGATCCCAATCCGCTTTTCTTCGGGCATCGTCTCGCGGAATCGCCCAGTTTAATGGATTGCTTTCAGCGGAAAATTAAATTTACCTTATCACTATTTATACGTGGCGACTGCGGCATGTGGCGTGGAAAACTACGATGGCGGGCTAATGCGATTGAGTCGCCTGTATCTATCTGCAATAATGTCTGGCGTCGTATTGTTAAATAAATCACCGTACACTCTTGGTAATATCATCTCTCTTTTTGCCTATCGCGCTTCGCAAATCCCGCGAAATGATAAATTGTATGTATTATTCGAAGGAACGGAAATACATCGACACTTCTCGGCGTGCATTTGGCATTAAAAATAAAATACGACTACACGGTTCTATATTTGTGCCGATGAGAAACGCGAGATAATAAAAATTGAGCAGAGATATTTTACGCGTAATTTACACGAACGTATAAATTCTTATATAATAGAGTATCGGTACACGTATACTACATATACTCAAAGAAAATCAAAGTTGGCAGAGATTCTAAATATAGGATTGATTGCACGATCGCGAGAGTGAAAAGCGACACATCGAAACTTTTTTCCCTCCTCTCCCAACCTCGCGAAAGACGAAATCGCGATCGCGCACGCGAGGCCTTATCAATCAAGTAAATTTTCTGACCGATCAATCTTAAAAGTACCGTGCTAATATCGCACGTCACGTTTTAGATAACGCGTTTTTCATCATCCGCTTACTTCTTCTTTGTCCTTCCACGTCTCGGCCGAACGACAATCGCTTCGTCGATAACACCGTCGTTTCCTCCTTTCCTTGCCTTCCATTCAGGTGTCGTTCCATCCCGTGACGCGAATCGATAATCCTCGATCGACAAAACTGTCGTGACTGTTATGGACGAGGCCGAATATTCATTTTTTTTCCCGTGTGTGCCGGAACGGATACGGGCGTCATCTTTTTCACAAACTTGACAGATCGACGAAATTGCCCGGGAGCGACAAAGCGTATTAATATGTCTCCGTACGTATTCTTTTTACGAGGCGTCTTGTCAAAAAGAAATGTAAAAGATAAATAAAATATTGACTTCAAACGTCGCGAAATATTCGATCGATGATAAAGAAAGAATAATAAAAAACAAAAAAGATAAATTTCTCAAAGTTAATTTTTACTTTTGAAAAAGAAAACGGTGTATTATAAAGCTGTCCGTGAAATTATTTTTTAGAAAGAAAGTCGTTTGATCAATCAATGTGCTTGAAAGATGCAGATCGAAAATTTCGCCTCTACAAATTCCGACGTGCACCAAACAAGTCGTTAATAGCCACGCGACTTCGAGGATCCGCATAAAACTGAAAGGAACGCCCTTCCGAGGTTTCGAAGGATCGTAATCTAATCCTTATAACGTGATCATTATTTTCCCCCCTCCTCCTTCGCCGTCGTATCTTGTCGCTTTCTGCGCGTTCCACCACGATTCGTGCTCCTGTTTGCCTCGCAGTCTCGGATCTCGAAACGCGCACTTCATGGAGAAGCGAGCGCTCTTTCGATGGTGATACCATTATCCCGTGAAAGTCCCACCTGTCATTCGAACGCCGCCGCGTTTTCTCCAGCGCGCGGTTTCTCTCTCTCTCTCTCTCTCTTTTTCTTTTCCCTCTTTCGATCGTCGACTTTCCTATTTTCATTTCGCGAGCGCTACTACGTCTGCTTATGCTTGCCTTTATATCGGTAAATCATCGTTTTTAAAAACCAAAAAAAAGTACTCTCACAATACCTAGCTGCGTAACGTATGATCATTACTTTCTATCCTCTCTTTTTCCAAGCTCTCCACTGTGCCCAAGTATCTCAACGTTTGTCACATTTGCACGTGACGTTTTTGCACATTTTTTAAAATAAACTCTAGGAAACTGAGCTCGCGCGCATCGCGCTACGGACCGTCCTGCGATAACAAAGGAGCTCCGTAGTAAGGAGCAAAGCGCCGCCACTTGAAAACGGATTATGTAAATCGGGAGATGCGCGCGCGTCTTGCCGCTGGATTTATGCGCGTTGGCCTCGCACTTTTCGCCGAGTGTCGTTCCACGAGGTGTGCGTCTCTCTCTCGTGCAACAAACGACGGGGCAACAAACAACGCGCGGCAATAGCGCCGTCTTCTCGTCTTCCGGATGACCCGTTGTGCTGTTCCTCCGTTATTCTGAACGCGGCGATAAACGCGCGATCCCTATCGAGTCGAGTAATTTCCATGCCGGCACACAAAGGTCGGAGGGCGAGTCCATTAAGGTAAAAAGGGTCGGCGCTGCTCCCGAGACTTAAGAGGAACTTTCGGCAAAAACGTTCCCAGAGTCGTATCAACTCGCTCGTATATTTAAGTTAATTCTAGGAGAAAAAGAGAGAGAAAGGGAGACGGCTACGCCGACGTTGATAGTTAACAAAGCAGCTAACAAAACGAGTTATTCTTGGACGATCGCCTCGTAATTCTACTCTCCCCTCTACGTACGAACAAGGTAGATGGTGAATACCTCGGAGTTCACGACGACGCTTGTCGTTCGGAGTGGATTGCACGGACGAACGAATTTGCATTTGGCTAATTTGCATCGAGATGTATACACTCAGGGACAACGTATACACTATGCTCTGATGAAAAGAGTTTCGGGCCTGACTTTTTTTCCTAGTCCAAAAAATTGATTCTCCCAAACGCGGATCAAGAAACGAGCGAGGAGATTGCGAGTGCATGTGTTACAAAATTTTCCACGATACATAAAATACCGAAAATACCAAACGAGAGGCCTCGGGAGACACCCGAAAACGAGTATCGCGCCGTAAATGGCGCATTAGCTAACGCTGTTACTCACGCAATCTTGAGCGTAACACGTAAACCCGCTTTCATCCCTTCTCTCCCATCCCGAAACGCTTCACTTAACGTCCCGCCGTTGTTGCGCGGTAATTACGTCCGGGAAGCCGGGAGAAATCGGGGGCCTTCGAAGCGGGAAGGGGGGGGGGAAGAGGGGGACGGAGGCGGAGGACCCAGCGTCCGCCAGACAATACTCGTTTGAATTTCTATGAGCAGTCGCGGATCACCAGTTCGAGGGGAGGGAAGGCGGGGACGACTGTTTGTCGAACGTGACGATACGTTCGACCGGTGATGGCTAACGATCGATACCCGATACGTCACGAGCGTTGTCGCGTGTCCCTCGGAGAATCCGCAATTTCAACGTGATACGTCGTCTTCCGTGCCCGCGTGTATCGTGTTGCGTGGTTAAAAAAAAAAAACGTAATAAAACGGCACAGAAAATGACTCGCAACAACACACGTCACGGCAGGATATCGCTATAATAACACAATCGCCTGATAACTTTGTAACACGCGGTGATCGATTCGAGCCGAAATTTCAGCTGAAACTCATCGGCGACGTTATTATTAGCTCTGCCACGCGAGCTGTCGATACCACTTCACTATGCATTTCTCACTTATCCGCGAGCTCTCTTATTCGCGAGCAGACTATTACACTTTTAAATTGCCTGGTCGAATCGTACTAAGGTGGTGAAGTCGTAAACTTTGAGGAATGGCGAACTTTCGCAATTTCCCAATAATCCCCCTAAACTACGATAGTTCTGAAGTTTAATTTTCTTCGGGGGAGGGAAGGCGCACACGTGGGAGGACAAAGCGTTCCCCATTTAAAGAAAATAAGAAGGTACAAAGAGCAGGGAATTTTATTCCGCGCGCGGAAAAACTTTCCCAATGTATCGAACGTTCGCGCATTCGCGCCGCAATTCTCGCCTTGCTTATCCCGCAGATTATTGGCAATTTTTCAATACGAATTCCTGTTCATGTAAAAATGAATATGCGAAGGTAACAGAAATCCGATAAAACGAACGGCGATAAGATTCGAATGTATTATTTCGTCATCTACATTAGGTGTAATTTAGTGGGCGAATTTCGCTCGGGAGATTAACTTATACAGATATGTTTAATTTACTGAAACAAACAAGTGCTCCCTTTGTGCAAGCATGGACGGCAATTTGTTATCCGGGTTCTTTCGAACAGCTATTAGACCGCGCGAAGACGTTTTTACGAAAGTAAACGAATCAGTAAGGCAGTTAACCGCTTTCTCGGCTAGGCAATCATTTGTCTAAAAGAAAGTTTTTGCTGCGCAGCGCAGATTACTTCAATTACATGCAATCTAGACATTCTCATAAATTGTGGAGCGAGACTACAAGCAAATAACTCAAATCAAGGTGATAAAATATCTTTCGAATATTTTTCTAACTACATTTACGTTCGCTCGTAAAAAAGGCATGTCATAAAAATATGTCGAAATACATAAATATTCTCATACGGAGATTGATAGAATTTTGTTAAGTTAGTAAACTATTCTAGAAACTAATTTTCGTTGAAATTCCGTAAGAGTGGAGTCTGTGAAACTCACGTAGATCGAATCGGAATTAAAAATTTTTTCCTCGTGTCGAAACACTTGGTGCCCTACTAAAATATGCGCGCTCGACTTTCGAATCCCGCTGAGAACGAGATATCAAGAACGAGAAAATCGACGTGGAAGAAGATATCAAAGGTGTAGTTATCCGCGAGTGTTTGCTTAATGTCGCGACCTCTTCGCTCGTTTTCGGAGGGAAGCTTACCTACGCGAAATTGAATTCCGGTAGATTTTTCGGAGGCAAGCAAGACAGGGAGACAGGGACCGAGAGCGACAGAGAAAAACATAGAAAGGGAGAAAGCCTCGAAAAATTGACGGGCACGCGAAAGGACGAGGCCGGAAGGATCGTAGAGGTAGATCTCCCGATCCTTTCGCGTCTCACGACGCTGAATACGAATCGCGGCACGTGGCACAAAATCCTCGGGATGCGTCAGAACGCGATGCGCCGCGGATGAAAGAACGGGAAAGGAAGAGAGGAAGAGGAACAGGAAGAAGGTAGCGCAAATGCAGGATATTTTTCCCGGTGGAAACAAATGCGCTACGTGCCCGGAAATTTCAATCGCCTTCGCTTCGACGTAAGTACAGGGTAGACTTTTCCAATTAGGCCAGACGGAGATTCATGGCAGAAAGGGAGTCTGCTAACGTGTTTAGAACTAATCTCAGGTAGGACAAAATTATATCAACAAGTGTAATTTTGTCACCGCCAGTATCGAAGTCAAGTTCAACTCTCGAGAAGCTAAATTACACGTATACGGAATACACAATACCAGTGCTTTCTTCCGGTATGAAAATTAAATTTTTAGTTAGAGCGGTGGCAAATTATCTGGTAGACAAAAAGGGGGCCAGATTGAATCCAACGGAACAGCGCTAATCAAAGTGAGTGCAGCGAACAAGCGGACCCCGGGGGCGGTTCCTCCATCCGAGAAAATAATCAACAGGCCAACAGAGAGGATATCCCGCGAGAATCGAAACTAAAGCTTATGGATTACTCGCCCGGACACTTAAATCGCTCTAAGAGCTTTTTTATTCCCGTGACGCACAGAGTTACTTCCTCTGTAATCTTATCCCGTCTTACTTCCTGGCTCGGCGGCTGGCTACCCGGAAGCCATTGGGGGTGGATGGGTAGATAGGTAGATGAGTGAGGTAGGCGACGTAGTTTTATCGGCAATCGTGTGCACTTTGTCGGAGGGGCGTAGATGCGATTAAGTCGTGACATACGCTTTTCCTTCGCATTCGCAAGGAAAATGACGGAACGGACGAAGAGTGTAATAGGATAAAACCACACGTAAAATTTCTTTCCAATACCATTGTGCAAATTATTTCAGTACTGTGAGTAAAAATATTGTAAAATAAAATTAATTATTAAATCAAAATTTATCTATTATTGTTCATTTGTATATTATATTAAATTGTATCAATGTTTAAATGATAAATGCATTGAAAGCTACATCAAATCACATCAGATTACAAATGTTAAATTATGTTTCTAAATTACACATAAACATGTAACATTATCTAATAAACATAACTTGTAAACGCAATATATATATATATATATGTGTGTGTATATATATAATTTCAAAATGTATTTCTCTCTAATAATCCAAAATGGTTGCATAACTGTCGCGAGAAATATAAGTTGTCAATTAATGGCAAGCATCGAATTTCCTATTGACCACAAACTGTTCATCTGCATTTGATGCACGCGCACACCAGAAACGGAAGGGCTTATTCCGCGAGCAATGTGTTATCGATCGACCACCTTGTTCCGTTTAGATAACATTGGGTCTTTAAACGAGCGAAGGAAATGTGACGTGCACTCAATTAAGTCTGCAAATATATCGTCCTCTTGGGCTTTCCTGTATGTCGGTCGCAGGATTTCGGACAATCCAAGGATAGTCCGAAAATAATCAGCACGATAGACAAATGGTACGACTTGTGTAATTGAATGCTTACAAACACACACACACACACACACACACACACACACACACACACACACACACACACACACACACACACACACACAAATCCCAATCGTTTTCACAGTATTTCTTCATTCGACTTTTCTCAGACTCCACTTTATTAAAGATAAATTTAGCTTCAGATTTCTTGAATTCCATCTCAACGTGACAAAGAAGATTTAGATTTAATGAAGGAACAAGACAAAAAGAAACAAAATAAATCTATTTTACGACGTATAATTATTTGTGTGTGTGTGTGTGTGTGTGTGTGTGTGTGTGTGTGTGTGTGTGTGTGTGTGTGTGTGTGTGTGTGTGTGTGTGTGTGTATCTTCATAACTTTGCCACAAAATCTATAGATATATCTCATTCTTGTACCTAAGTCTTTATAATTATATTCTTTGAATACATAAATATTTTAACAAAATTTAGTTATAAAGAAATTTAATGCTAAGAAATAACAGTTTAAAAACATATATAAAACAAGTTTGCTGTTAAAAGTAGATTGTAAATTTATAATATTAAAGAACAAATATTCCTACTACCAATTCTCACAACGTTAAATATACGTATTAAATCCTGAACCAAAATAGTTTAGGTATCCCTCAATAAAGAATCGAAAAGTTTCCTCAGCAACACAATTTAGAAAATAAGAAACATTACTTAAGGTATATCTCTCGCGAGTATACTCTTCAACTCAACAAATTCACGGGTACTTGTGAAGACGCTGAAGGTTCTGTCCCTCCCCGCTTGTTATCCTGCCGTAAGGAAGATAAATCGCGAAAGGTGCTTAGACAGGAAACAGCGCCTTATCCATCCCTCCCTCCCCCTTCTTATTCCCCCGACGTCCTTGTTCAATTTAGATACCATCGATTCGAAGCGGCACACGACGTCCGTGCAATTAAGCCCTGAAACACGTCGTTCTCACGGAATGAGAATGGGAAGGGAGAATGGGAAGGGGGGGTAGGAGAGGAAGGTTTCGGTTCTCCGCGGTCCCTTTCAAACCTCGACTAAACTGAAAATAATCCATCTGATAGGCACGCATTGTTTCCCGCCCACGCCGCACGGGATAACGGTCGACCTCTTTTATAATGCCACCGCATTAATATTCGTTCGCCGCGGTTTATTTTTACTCATCCGCCCGTGACGCGAGTGCCACGATCGACCGTCACAACCTAATCCCCCTGAATAATTAATCGCCCCATGGCTCCCCTCCATCCCTTCCGATCGCGAGGCGGTGTCTGGGCGTCAGACACGACAGACTTTCACTTCGCTATCGTTAATTCCGTTCTATCGCCGAGAAACTTGTGTCTGATTTACCTTCGCGATTTACATTCCCGCGCGCTTCGAGTTCGGAATCGATAATGTCGGTTAACAAATGGATCGTTTGATATTTGAAAGTGGAAAGTGTGCGTATGTCAATAGCTGGCATCAAATCGCTGTAAAATCCTGATCGACACATTGCAATCGTTTCCGTGGATTAGTATTTTTTTGCTTTTTTATCTTATTTTCCTTTTTTTAACGCATTATATTATGAATTGGAGTTCGTAGGGTTTGTTTCTCATCTAACCCACTTAAATCTGCCTTGTTATTAAAACTAACAAAACTATTCTTAAGTAACGATATAATTATATAATAACTATAAATCACAATTCTGTCGTTCGACGAATTTATTCAGCAAATTTCAATCAAGCTCACTCGAATGCTCCAGACAAATATAAATAATTATAGAAAACGAAATATGATCTAATTGCGTTACGACAAAATAAATTTCCCACTGTTTATGTATCGTACAAACATCAATGCATATTCGATGTCAATTGATTCCATTTAACCGCAGACAAAAACTGTTCGCCTTTTATCTTTAAGATACGTTGAGACTCAGTTTCCATGGATTCGAGCCTTAGTGGACAAAGAATACACTTTTACAAAAGTAAAGAAGCAGAAGCTGGTCGAGAAAAAAAAGAGAAGAGAAAAAAGAAAAAGGGAACGAGAAACAAACTTTCTCCGGTGATTGTCCCACTAACCGCGATATTATCGAGTAAAGATTTCTATACGTACGTACATGTATATATTTTTAGCTTCTACCACCCGCTCACCGCTTTTCCCTTCTAGTGATTCTTTTTGTCTTTTCTCGCGACTCGATTTGACCTCCATTTCCTATCTTTTATCTGAATCGACGACAAGAAAGCGTAGTCGCCGTGAATTTTCGATAGGGTTACCCGCCACGATTTGGGGATTCAACGGTATTCAGCAGGAATGGCAAAGAGGAATGCACTCTTGTCCCTCGGGGCTGCATCGAGACAGTGGAAAATACAAGGGTGCAATCGACCGATCGAACAAATACAACGAGCCACCGTGAGACAAACCGTATTATTGTTAACTCTGAAAATTGTGATTGCGCGTACAGACATGTTTTCTAAACAAAAATAAACTATAAAAAATTGTAAAATAAACTATATGTGAAAAGAAGACATTTATAATACAAAAATTTAAAAAAAATTGTGTTAAATTGTCACACTTGACGACAAATGCAACTTCGTACGCTTATTGCTTCGTAAAGGTATTAAATAATAATTAATCGAAAACTTATTAAAAGTATCTCATATATTTTTAGCCGAGAATTCATATACAATTACGACTAATTGACTTTTGCTTATACGCCGCTGACACTCGCGAGTGCTAACGTTCACGTTATTTATCATAAAATATTGTTGCACACGTTAGCGAGTAAGTACGAAGTGCATTTGACATGTTCACTGCTGCTCCTCGCATAGTGATATTGCGTATTTCGCTTTGTTTAGAGAGGAAAAAAAATATTACGCTTCGCGAATGGATTTTCAAATGATGTCGAAACATCATCTGTCTCGTTTCTAGTCGCGCGGATGTTATTGACTGTGTGTCTACAAGCGCCGATTGATGTTACACAAAATAAAATGTCGTTGTATGACGTTATGTTCCGGCACACAACAGTCGATACACAACGCATAAATAACGCGTCAAAGCATCGCGTGCACGATAAACACGTGACGCCAGCAGCGTATCAGAAAAGTTTAATTAAATATTATCGGCAAGAGGCGGCGAATATATTAAATTTTCGATAATACATTGTGTTGTAAGGCAAAGAATATATTTTTCAATTTTATGATCTTTTAGTCTAAAACAACTTTTAAAAACGAGATGCGTTTGCCACGCGATTGCAAACCGGTTTTTTAGTATCGCCTTTTTTTAACTAGAAAATTATCATTTAAAACGTTTCGAGCTAAAGCTCATGAATTATGCGATAAATAATACTGTTTTGCAGTGATAAAAAAAAGTGACAAAAAGAGAACGTGTCCCGGGTACACATTATGAATACAGTAAAATTCGGGTTACATCCAGAAACGATTTTCACCCTGATGTCCTTCTATTTTTTGAAGAGAATGAGACGAAAGGGAAAAATAAACATTCGGACGTCGGCTATTGCTCCCCGAGGTGCCTTTGATTTCAAAGTACCGAACCTGGCTGCGAAACGACATCGTTCGTAAATTGGTGGGGTGGGAAAAAGAGGAAAGAAAAAGAGGAAAAAGAAGCAAAGTAATACTGCGAAAAGGGTCAAAGTTTTGGGCAAAGGAATGATCTTCTCCCCGCCCATTTACTTAACTAAACGAAATTTTTCGCTGACTTTTCACATAACCTAAACTCGAGTTTTCACTTACTTACAGAGCGTCACACGATAATAACTGCAACAACTAATTAACTACAGAAACCATGATACTAATTAAAAAATAATACGTTAATTAATGTAAACAAAAAATAATATTTTCCTACCTAATAACAAAGTATTAGCTGAAACATCACAAAACATATTTTAAAAGCATGGATTCTTAAAATTTTTTTATTTCAAAGAAAACAAAAAATAAATAAAAATAAAGGCACACAAAGATAAAAGGAGAAAAAGTATTTCTAAAGTATATGTATTAACATATATTATTATCTACAACTCTGAATAGATATAAATAATAAATTAGAAACCAATATAAGATATAAATATAAATTATATAGATATAAATATAAATTATTTAAATACATTGCATTTATTGGACTGTCGAAGACTCATAATAATAATTTATAAAAAATTCTTCAATATTTACGAATATTCTAAATATTGTTCTATTATTACGCTACAAAAATAACTTTCTGATATAAATTGAATCACGTTAATTCGGTTAAATCGATCATCCGAAAATTGAGATAATTCATCACGCCTAATGCGACCAGAAGACGATATTGGCATAATTGAAACATCCATTCACGAATTCAAATAGTAGCTTAAGCCAGCGGGTTATGCTCTATTACCACGGAAGTTTATGCGGCAATAAGACGGGATGTCCACAGCTTTCATGGCCGAGTGCACACGTACGCGTAGTAATAGACATCTAATGTAGGCGGTTGTGAAAGATCGTGGAAAGCTAATAACAGCCGGTCCACTTTCCAAGCTTGAAATAATGAATACGTTGGTCGCACAGACTTTCGCGGCGTCGCCGTCGTGAAAATTATTATTACCGTCACTATCTTTTAATGAGATACATTAGTACTTTTCTTCTGTCTGTCTTTCTCTTTGATCGTTAAAATATTAATCAATGTATGGTCGCGTTCATTTGTCTCAATTGCTGCTTTAGAAAGCATACATTTAATTATCAATCGTGTTAATTACATTAATGGTCAATCAAAACAACAAAATGTGACTAACGATAACAAACTTTCCCAGTCTTTTTTTCCTATCATATGATTATTTTCTGATGAGTTTTTATTCGCACGCTATTTCAGGAATTACAAGAAAATTACTGAAAAATGAGAATCGAGTATTTCATCGGTCATTTTCAAGTAGTTCTTATCGCACTTCGCCCTTTTTTGCGCCCTCGAAGGAAAGGTAGATAAAAGAATACAAGTTTCTCATCGTGGAAAGCTTTTCGTTACTTCAAGCAAACCGATGACCAAGTTGATAAAAGGGCCGCTTGTTAGTTAACTAAAACTAGAACAATCAGCCTGCAGGTCTGCAACTGTAATGCGGCGTTCATTTTATCTCGCTCGTTTGACGTTAAACGCGTTCGTCCCGTTCTGGATTTCGTTCATAATTGGGTTTGCGTTTATGTCGGCGTAGCTCGAAAATAAACAGCGGCCTTTGAATTAGCGGAGTCAAAGCGAACACGCGGATCAACGATCCGAGTACACGCCCCTCTCATATATACGGAATATCCTCGTAGTTTATCATGCACCATACACATAAAGCCGCGCGCGCGCGCGCGCGCGATACAGGGAGTCTGAATAAATCACGCGTGTTTAGGATTCACAATATTGATCGTCCGCCCGAAACATTTGAAGAGAGCCCTGGTAAAGCGTATCAGAAAAAGTTAATTAAGTTGGCTGATTTATGCACTCGGCGTCGAGATGCCGTCGCATCTCTTGATTAAACGCCATTGACGTTGCAACATGTATTCAATTTGCGATAACATACTGCCGAAGCGAAAAATGTGTTTTTCAAAATAGTTTTGATCTCACTGGAGAGACTACATTTATCAAACGAAAAGTTCAAAAGGATTTTGTAAAATGATACATACAAAGCGTTAGTGTCACCGAGTTTGTTTAGTGATACGTGAATAGAAAAAAAATATTGTAAAGTGTAATTTTTGATGTCGATATTCATAAATTTTCTTTTTTAAACGAGAAATTTTTATCACGCGATTAAATTTTTCAGACATATTCAACGAGTTTTCTAGTTATTTCGGAAATCACAAATGTATGACAGATAATAAAAAATTTACTGGGAGTTATTTATCGACGTTTTCTCAAATAATTCAACGATTTTCCATTTAGAGCATCAGATAAAATCATTGTTGACTGCAACGGACGAGTATCAATTCAAGGGTAACCGCTATCCTATGGGAATATCACATTCGAAGGTGAAGATGTAATTTCCAAGCCAGTGACGGTCGGAAAAGCAGAGCGAAGGAGTCCCGGAAAGACACATCGCCAAGAGTCTTCGGGGGGTTTCGCCGCGGTGGTATCAAGTCAGGTCATCTCTAATTATAGCGACCCCCGCCAGGGATTGTAGCCCGTCGCTGCGCTTGCTTAGCGTATTAATGGGAACATCTAGCCTTAGAAACAGCCAAGACCCAAGAAATTATACTTTCAGTTTACAATCGTGATATGCAAAGCGACGCGTTTATATTTTATGGCAACCAGTCGATTCATATTTCACAGTTTCGCGCGTAATCTCTACTCCACAAATTCATTCACGTTTTATAGCACCTGGCCGATTCTTACTCCGATAACTTTACGTAATCCGTCTGTTCCGTGAAAAGGTCTCTACCCACGTTACTCGTCTCGTATATGTAGGTGTATCATTATAAATAATACAAATGCACACGAGCGAGAATATTTCCGATTGAAAGGAAAGATAAGAAGAGAGAGATTCTGAAGACTCAGAATGAGAGAAAACTCATTCGCTCCGAGTGATTCATCCGGAGACACGATCATCAACCGAAAACCATGCAAATTCGCCTTTCACACCATCGAATCCAACGGCTTCGCCCACGATGATATTAGACGCCGTGACGGAGAATGCACTTCGGTCGATGGCGGTGCAAGCCGGCTGGAAGGCACATCTATTCGCCGTGGAATTTCATATGCTGCCCGAGTGACGGCGTAGACGACCCGGCATTAATCCCCAAAGCGAGCGCGAGCGACGGAGGAAGGGAGGGAGGTATGTCGATGCCGAGTTTGAAGGACCGCGACCCTTCGGGACAAGTCTGACAAATGTCTGCGGTTGGGATCTAATTAAGTGTGAGTAATCCCGCGTAACCTTAATTGCCGCATACCTCGCGCTACGGATCGCTCTCTTGCCGCGTCTTGCCTATTGCGCGGCTTGAACGATATTAAATACACTTGGGTAATCCCCGTGTAATTGACAGCTCAATACTCCCATCAACTGGGAACAATCATGTGGAGTTTCGCTATTTAACGCGAAAAGAGATATCGCGAGCGGGAGCTTGCGCGAGGAATCACGCAACGACGACCTGCGCGACGACGAAAGACATTACTAAGGAGGCATAAAGTGACACATGGCTACATTAGTTACGTGTGACGCGCGCGATATCCCTTCACGTAAGTGTATACTTACTCGGCGGCGATCAAGGCGACGTGCGTTCTAGGAACGGACTAATACGTTCTCGCACCAAGCCGCTCTTTATGCGGCAAACATTTCCTTTTTTTTTTTGCCCCCAAGGCGATAATGGCGGGCTCGCGATATCGCGCTCGCACGTCCTTAACGCGCGCGATAATCTAATGCGAGATTGCCGGCAATTAATCTCACGTGTCAGAATCGTCCCAACACCGTTATAGCCGCGACAATTTCGTGAATAGAGAATACCGTTCGTCGGGTAGAATAAAATAGAATTTATTATATCTTCTGGGACAAGAGACCCTTCTTCTCTTCTTAGTACAATATTAAATCGTTAGATCGAAGAAAAAAAACTTAAGATCACGGAGAAGGACTAATTTTAATTCTGACTGTGAAATAAAATTCGATTTTGTAAATTTAGTTATATTCGCATATTATGCGATTATAATATTTTATGATTATAATTTTTACATTTTATATTTTATATAACTTTCGCTAATTTTTACATATTCCATAAAATTATATATTTTACATAATACTTTTATTATTTTCAAAGGTCAAAATTATTTAACGATTTCCATTTTCCCTGCGGTCAACGATACAAAGTGTATACATTATACGCATTAAGTAATTAAGTGAATAATGCATAATAATGCATTAAGTAAATTAAGCAAAATATTAATTGAAAAACATTAATTAAATAACTCGGATATGTGGAATCGCAGTAGCATTGCGAGGTGAATTAAATAAATACAAAAGATTTGTCGAATGCAAAGTACAGAACAAGAGGATCGCGTTGTGAAGTAGGTCCAATCTAAGTTTACGTGCCAGAGCAAGGAGAGAGATTGACAAGAGGGTGCAAGACGGGGGATTAGGGGCGGAGAAGGAACGTGCCGCGCGCGGAGGTCTACAAATTGATCACGGGTCTTTTAGGCCCGTTTCGCACGACCCCTTTGCACCCGATACCGTATACTCCGCTGTCTCTCGCGCGGTAACTCGCTGCTGAATCACCGTTCTCGGTTTTGTGACTAATGAAACACCGAGGCCCGGCGGAGTGAAGGATGAGCCGCGGGTCGAGTTTGAATTTCGTGCGCGATCGCGACAAGTTAGAACGAGCAGACACGAGCGTAATGGCTCCTATTACTCGCGAAAAGAAGCGGTATACTCAGCTATGCGAGATGTTTTCTCGGCTTCTCGCTTGTGCGACAAGATTAGTGTGAGCATTAACCTTGGCGTGCAAAGTGTTCCGCGTGATATAAAAAAAAAAGATACTCCTTTACTTCTAACGAATATTCAAATCAAAATTATTGTGATTTACACGAGGCTTCAAAAGCGTCATGGTTAAATTCATTGTACTCTATCTGGCATCATATATAATACATGTCTCGTATCAAAAAAATATATTTTTCCATAAAAAAATAACTGGACATTTCCCTCCTTTTTTCCTCAACATTGTGTAATTTTTGCATCCAAAATTTGTTGGGTATAATAAATTTTTAAAAAATTATTTATATATATATATATATATTAACTGGTCATTATTTGTGTCAGATAAAAAAAACAAATAATAAATAGTAAGCGTATAAATGGAATAAATACTCACAAATACTTTTATTATCTTTCACATTAAACTAATTCTGTATGTATTATATATTGCTTATTCATGAATTTTCATTTGACGATTGGTAAACGATCGAAATTTAAGTCGTAACAGTGATTGATTCACGAAACTGTGCGTAATCGTTCTCGCGTGTATTGTATCGTTGTTCGCTATCCATAATATAGAGGTTCGCATACAAAAAAGGAAGCAAAATATTGTTCGATCGCGCACATACAAACACACACGTACACACATAGGCGTGCACGCGCGTGCATTCGCGAAACTTCGAAATAGATTTGCTCCTGCTGTTGCTGAATGCGCTGACAGAATAAATCTGTTTCTGGAACAGCGTGGTCGTTAACGTTCTCTGCGGTCTGAAAATACATTTCCCGACGAGAGAGAGAGCGAGAGCGAGAGCGAGAGAGAAAGAGAGAGAAAGAGAAATTCTTCGGGGCGACGACGAGCGCGGCTGCGAGCTTTTCGTTTCGTGAGTTTCTCGAAGACGTCACGGACGAAACCTCGATTTAACGGTTAATTTACCTCGGCGTTTCGAGAGATGTACTCTCGGAATCGCTTTTTTCTTCTCCTACGCCCCACGTCGGAATCGTGTCGAGAGTTTCTCAGAGTCGTAGATCCTTTCGCCAGTCATGCCGCGGAATTTTACCAGGACGATTTTACTACTCACAAAATAAAAACACTGACATTTCAAATGCACTTGTCAACGTATCAATGTAGATGTATGAGGGCATTTCATAATAACAATATTAAGCTCAATAAAAATGCAGATTTTATGGCAAATGAGAGGCGTATTTCAAAAAAGTATTTCTGCATTGAAATATGTAAAACATGAAATATTAAGTTATTAAAATATTGACGTTTTATTCGTCAAGAGAAATGTCCTCCAACATATTTTCATAATTTATTCTTTCTTCACATTATCAATTCCGTTAGAGCTAAAGTTGATACTAAAATTAATACTTTTAATTCCACCAACTCGGAATAATTTCAGTTAAACTTGCTTGTAAAGCATTTACACGTTTACAGAATTGCCGTCAATCATTCACTTAAAAGTTCACGAACATATTAATCGCGATGTAAAATCCCGTAAATTGAGGGGGAAAAAAGCTAAATTGCTATTAATGCTGGACTTGGTCGTGGCAACGCTGATGCGAATAAAAATTTACGAATAATGCCGCGGGCCAAAATGTATGTGCGGCATAATTGTATCCGCTTCCGGTGCGGACGTGTTGAATTTTCTAAGTGACGCCAATCATCAAATATGAAATTCCAAACGCGCGCGCCTCGTTCGTCGCGCTCGTGCAGCTCGTGTGCCGTGATAATTGAGCGACAATGAAAATATTAGCCGGTCGACGAACGTGTACTCGTGTTCCAGGTGTCAGCAACGGTTGTCGGCAAACGTAACTCACGGTTACCAGGAGAACGGCGTCGTTAATAACAGGCGGCGAACGCTTTCCGTTCCGTATATACGCGAATCGAGCTCCCAGCGCGTCCTAAAGGAGGCTGCGGGCAATAGGCCGACCGCTAATCAACATGCAGATGATGCATTTGTCCCGGCGCGTCATTAATTCGCCCTGTCCCCATTGGCCGAATATTACTGTCCGTCCGCGTCCGCGTTAACAAATGTAAATTCAATACTGACCTCCCGCGACATGAAATGTCGGTCTTAACTCAATGTATGTACAATACCAATCGATTACGATAAATGCGATATTCACTTTGGTAGTTGTACCGTTCAGTAAAATTGCTCGAAATACGAAACGCTTCAATGCATCGACCCAATTCGACATGTACATGTATAGATATAGAAAGCAGGTTATAATACCTTAAGTTCGAGGTCGTGCGAGAAAACGGGTCAGTTATCTCCTTCGAGGCGGGAAAGATAATCGGATCGATAGTCGAGAAAACTCACGGGGATGATTCGTTAATTTACAAACGGTCGGAGAAGACGTTACGGTAAAGCGCGTTTTACATATACATAAAAATTTTTCGAGGTAAATCGGATATCGCAGTTTTTAGCATTTTGCCGCACAGGGTGCTTGGATATTTTTTATTTTGACGTAAACTGCACCCGATGCATGTGCACAACCGTGGATGCCCCGTCGTCTTTTGTTTTATTCAAACGACACATGCAACGTTCGAGCCGATTTTTGTAGTATGGTACAAACCATGAGCGCACACCCCTCCCCTGATATTTGCGCTAGTTGGAACGATACTGTTTTTTTTTGCAACGCGATACTGGCGCGGGAGCGCCCAAGGGACGGAAAATGTGAGCCGCTAATATTTCACAACTGCGCCGGTACGTGCGTGGTTTCACGGCTAGAACGATCAATCTCACTCCGCGGCTCGAAGGTGGTAAGAACTTTTTTATTTTCAAAAGTGTCGCGTGTCAACCCTCGAAAAAGTATGAGAGTCCGCGTAATATATGAACTCAAATTGAAGGGGGACGCGACGTAATTCAACGAGATCTCGAAATGCATATTCTACACAAATGTGAAATTTGCCGCTAAATTTTCTGCTACGTTTTCACGTTACACATTCAGTGTAAATGCCCCGAGTATAATACATTTAGATATGACGTTTCTATGCCAACTCCACCAATTTGTAAACGTTAATCATTCAACATTATTATCCCCAGTCCATAAACTGGACAATTATTTTAGCGTTATTAAACAAAATAAATTAATTCGACAGTACCATTAGCGTCGGGTTCATAAAATTAAGTAATTATTCGATATATCGTCGATGCGTGAATTAAGTGATTATTTCGGACGTTATTTCGCGGATGGTACGCGGGTTATAGCTCGTCGTCGCCGGTGGCTAAAGATACGCGGCTACGATCCTCACGTTTTATCATGCTTGCGTATACGGTATCGTGATTACGCGGGCAATGAGGCGGATCATTATTCTCGACGTATCTCCGAGCGCACGGCTCGGCCTGATTTGAATGATACTAATTACGCGCGACCGAGAGCTCGCGCCGGATGGATTGTTTTCGTCTTGTTTCGGGGTAAAGCGTCTTGGAACGGGGTCGTTAATGACTGGATTCATGCCAGCCGAGCCCCCGAGTAGCCCCAGGCGAAGATGCGAGAGGGAAAAAAAAACACATATACATGTACACGCACACCATGACCAGCAACCGAGCGTGGTTAATGACGTGCCTCGAGTTACACGGCCGGCATAGATTTCCCGCCTCGAGCCATCTTCGCGGTATACATCTTTTCCCGCTTTTCCCACCGTGGCTTCCTCTCTCGCGGCGCAATCTTCTGCGAGAAATCCGCTCTCAATCGTTATCAACGTTTAGAGGCAATTTTCTTTATCAAGAGGGACGCCAAGCGCAGCCTAATTGAGAGGTACAGAGAGAAGCGCAACTCCACTCCAATTTTCCACTTCCCGAGATCTCTGATCATGTTCTTTCATTTTATAATTGAAATCGCGTGTGCGTTGTTAAAACGTTAATACGTAGTTTAATCTGGAAATAACACATAACGAGATACGGAATAAAATTACTGTCCTAATTTAGCATGGAACAAATTGAAAAAATACAAGTTTTCTACACACACATACATTCTCTCTCTCTCTCTCTCTCTTTCTCGCTCTCTCTATTTAACCTGTTACGCATGCAGAACGGATCATTAAATTTCAATTTATTTTATATTCAATGCCATTTTAAAAAAATTGCATGTACATTGTAAAAATGTAAAAATTCACGATAATTAAAATAAAAATTGATTTAAATATCTCCTCTTATTTTTTCTACTGTTACTACTAGATAATAAAAAAGAAATGCTACAGAAAGGCTTGATTATAATAATCCAGCCTTGGTCAAAATTATTCATAGATTAGTGAAATGGTTTCAATTAAACGTAAGGTAATTATAACGAAATGTTTATAATTATTATCAAACGTTTTGTTATTATTATGTTTGTTTATAGTAATAAAATATTTCAAAGAATATCATTGCTAAATACATCGCACAAGTTTTCAATTTCATATAGGATTTGTCTGTATTTATCTCGAACCAGAGAAAAATCAAACGTTAAAAATGCTCACAGTGCAATTCCCAAGTGCCACCCGTGATTATTTTACTGCACGCAAATAGCAATTTATTAATACCATCGACATATAGACAGTCAGTCGTTTTAATAGTTAACGCTCGCATTCGTAACGCAGGTGCGCTAAGCGAATGCAGTACGTATTCATCATTGCGACGGTACATGATTGATCGATTCAAAATTGATTGCCCGGCCGGGGTAGGCAGTTGTGGGCTAATTAATATTGCGATTCGAGGGCGGTAATTAACAGCAGCGACGCGTGCCAATGACGCCCTAAACAACAGCCGCGATTTTCGAAAACTACTGCATCTGCGATGCATTCTTTATGACGTCGCCGACGTGCGCTGCATCAAAATTAGTCAATATGAACGTTTGCAAAGAGAAATTATTATCTCAAATCATTCGCCATCGATACGGTTGAATCATAAATTTTGCGCACGTTGCGCATGGAAATCACGACATAATGCAAGAAGTGTTAAAAAAAATTATTCGTTTCTCAATGTAAAGATGGTCTTCATTCCGGTTACGATTCTGTTATTAACCGGATAAATTTGTCACACGTGAAAGGCGCGAAATAGCAGGAATCTCTTGTGAAACAATTTGCGAAAGTGCGCGTGTCGTCGTACGAAGGAATTTACATATTATGAATTGGTTATCAAGACCGGGTTTTCGACCTCTACCTAACCGGGAATAAAAATCCAGGAGAGCGCAAGAGAAGAAAGGTCTTTATACGCCATGTTAGAGTTTTCGACCACGCCGTCTCGATCTCTCTTTTTCTCTCTTCCTGGACTTTATGCAGAATTTTTCCTCGCCACCGAGAATTTATGCGCGTCCTAGCCGTTCCTTGTAAATTTTACCGCCCGCTGAAGGTAAAACTCCCTCCCGGGGGCAACGCCGTATTTCGTTAAGCCCGTAACTCGCGAAAATAATGACGGCCGGTTATCCGAGGATTGTTAGCAGCGCGTCTAATCGCGAGGAGTAACGTCTTAAACTCATTCCTCTCGATTTACTCGCGCGGGAGTGCAGATTAAGCTTTTAAAGAATTAAAAATATCCGCATTTAAGTTGCTTAATCGCATTAATTTATTAGCTTTTGCGTGTGTTTAGGGCGTGGTTCTTGGAGGATTTGTAAGCATATAAACTTAACTCTGAAATATTTTCTCTATGCTAGACAGTATGCGCAAAACGCGATTAAAGATTCTTCATGTAAAACGGACTTAAATCGCGCCCCGTAGAGCACAAACGACGATCGTTCTTGATCAACGCACGGGTTTAATAAACGACGATATCTATCTGACGAAAGTTATAGTCTTGCGCGAATTACAACCGTAACTTCTTATCCGACAAGTTTGCATCAACTTGCGGGGCAATTTGAAGTTACAAAGGCGCAAAACGCAATATGTGAACGGGAAAGGAACTCGTTCTTATCGTCAGCGGGAAATATCGCCGATTACCGTAGTTAAATTACGAATAAACGTAAATTCTCGCATTACAACCACGTATTACCGCGACTAGTTCGCAACTAGTTTCGCGTAACTGATGAAAGTAGGAAAAGCCATAAGTTCTGATCGCGGAACAATGATCCTCGCATCCGTATAACTTTGTTGCGTATCGATCATCTAGAATTTATTGCATAAGTTTATCGCGTTATGCTATTATCACATAAATTCCCGAGATAAAAAGAATCAGGAATCTATGTTGCTTTGCAAAATATCGTTCATAGTTATTTAAAAAGAGCACGTTCACGAATCTAGCAAGACATCTCTCCTCGCTTTGCCGACTATCTTTATAAGAAAACGCATACAATTCTCTTGAGAGAGAGAGAAACAAAGAGAGAGAGAGAGAGAGAGAGGGAGAAAGAGAGAGAGAGAGAGAGAGAGACAGAGAGTGAAAGAGCTTAGCTCGTGTCACAGGCCTCTGAAACATGCAGGAATGGCGGTGCGCGGCTACGTGCGATAGCGGCAAACAACAGCGTGTGTCCCGCGTGCAAACGCCACGGCATTTCGTGCATCCTTGGATAATATGCGGTGCAATGCCAAATGCCAGCACGACCGCGTGCCACGGCGAGCCTTTCAATATGCATGCGCCCGCGGGGTGCAGCTGCACTCGCGTCCCAAAAACACCGACCACCAGCGAACCGGCCGCTCCCGGCCAACCAGTCCCTCGCGTTCGGATGACAATAACAGATATTCCCCGACTCAAAGAGCTGCCCCCGTTTTACGCGGGATTTTATTTTTTTATTTTATTTTTTTTCATCTTTTTTTTTTGAAAAGACTTTTCCATACGCTTTCCCTACGCGACCTGTATTTTGTAAAATGCGATTGCAGCGAGGAAAATTTAATTTCTCGCAAGTCGATCCGCGCCGGTAGACAATTTGAAGGATTTACTTCATATCTCGCGTAACAACCGAATTGTCAAATAACCGTCTGAATTTTTTGATTGTTAAAAAAAAGATTTTTACGTTTGAACAGAAAGATGTAACATTTCTAAAGTTAACGATTGATCAAAATACACCGGATAGACTGCCGAGCAAAATGCCTATTTATCGTATCGCTTGAATCATAATTAAATCCACGACATTTACTCAGGATATTCAAGCCGCGTCTGCCGCATCTTCCGAATTGCGAAATGTTCTACATTAAATGTCGCCCGAGACCGCAGAGTTGCACGTACGATGGGAATTATTGCACGCGAGCCTCGCGTTTACCAGAGAATATAATTCGACGAAGTCGAGTTACCTGCCCAATTTGCAACACCCTCTCTGTGGTACACAGAACGCAGAACGATATCCAATGTGTACACACATCGTATTCGTTCGTGTCGACCTGCGGTGGTTATGCTGGTTAACTGCGCCATGAAAATACGGTACGGGATATTTTGAAAGGAGGTACGACCGGAATGTTTAAACACGCGCCAGCGATGAGTTTACAATACGGGTCTCCGTCTCTCTCTCTCTCTCTCTCTCTCTCTTTCTTCCGCGATAAGAGAACCACCACAACGGCACGGAAAGTTACGCACGCCGTACGGGAACTTTTGATCCGCTCGCATATCTCACGAACGGAATTGTAATCGGATGATGAAACTTCGTCAATTTAAGCGAAGCTATTTACGTGTTCAGCCACTCTACTGTCGCGGTACACGAATATCCTTGTAGGCTTATTCTGTAAGCACTTCTCTATGCGTGTTTTAATTAAGAGATGCTTTAAATCTACGTGCCAGTTTCAATTACCGACACTGCTTAATTTTTCGTTTAATTGATTTATGTAATGTTATCCGGTTTGCATTCTTTTTCTTGTAGACTGCACTCCACAACAAACTTTTCACATTTAATTATTAATTAGAAACAGACATAAGAATATAAATCACTGTCAGTATTAGAAAAGAGACACACTCTCAATGATTTTAATTATTTATTCATTGCTACTTCAATTTATTGCTTCAAACATCCGCCATCCAATTATTCTCTCTTTCTGTATAAATATAGATTGCACCTATTTTAAGAACGTATTTTATTTCTCAATGCACAAATGATGATTCCAGCTTTTCTCGTGCAAGATACTACCCAACGCGCTGATTAAGTCTTTCTCGTTCCCATGCTTCTCCTCAAACGTACCTTCATCATCCCATACTCGCTATTAACATTTTCCTCGGGGCCAACCGCACGAATTACGCTCGCCATCAATTCGACCCGACGACTCAATAGTCTCCTCTCGACGTAATTCGCGAATATGGCGCGCGATCCGTGCTCCGAGGCGGGTCATTAAGATTCAAACGCAAGGACTCGTTAGAGTTACGACGGAAGTGGTGGCGGCCGCTTATCGACCTGACCGGTAATAAAAGGGACGAGATACGGTCGGACGTGCCTCGGCACCACCAGACAGAGAGAAGAGGAAAGAGAGAATCCTAGTATATTCCGAATTTTCTTCGTGGAAAGTCAACCACCTACGAATCGTACAACGTCCGACATTACGTGCAGGCGGGCACTTCCTCGAGTGGCTGACTAAGCGCTTCGTAACGGCCGATGGCCATTCGTTTTCAACTCTATCGGGCTTACGCGGACGATCCTCGGGCGTCAAGTAGTCACCCCCACACACACATACAGGAATCAGTTAAAGCGATTCTCCCTCGTCTTCCACGCGTCTCGCAATTCACGGAAGATGTGATCTCGCAAGCGATAAATGGCAAACGTTCTTTTTTCATTGCCTCTTTAAATCCGCTGAGAGGACGAAACTTTATTATATCGTATTCATTTAACTTTATTAGAAAATGGTTTGAAAAAAATGAGATATAAAATCAAATAAATTACATGTAGAAATTATGAATACATAATTGTATTTTTATGATATAGAATTATATGCAAAAAGATTATTTCTCTTTTTCGTTGAAAATTTCTTTACATGCAAGTTCTTTTCCATTAAAAAAAAATTAAAAACAAATAATTGTTAAATAAAAAAAATAGTTGAATGTCCTATACAATACTACGTTTTTCTGAAAATACATTTCAATACAAAAAATATTTTAGATTTTATTACAACAAAGTTTTTGCCTAAGTAAACATTACTTCCTTTTTCAAAGTATTTTTTTATTAATAAAAACAAAGAACTACATGGGTCTCACGTATGTAGCATAAAATTTAAACAAAAAAAAATGTTTTCAACTCGCAGAACGTTGTTAGTTTATAGGAATTTTTTCTCTCTTAACTTTAGCATTCCACGCATAGACGTGCCAGAGAAAACGGCATGTTTTTCTCAATATTGTATCATATCCAAGAATATTAGATTAAAAAGTAAGAGACGAGACAGCTGGTTGCGAGACAATTCTCGTTTTGTATTAACGCGAAATTAATTCGCACAAATTGGAACGCGTGCGCGCGCGTCGCACTTTCCTGCAATATTTTACGCACAGTTTCCATCTAAGTGTGTCATTGTATTACTTTCTAACTGAATGTAAGTAATTTTCTACGCTACGGCTTTCAAACGCGACGCGCGTTGCGCGCCTATGCGCGTCTTTATCGCGGCGAGCTAAGTGAAAGGATTAAACGTCAGCGAGAGACTGCAGCGTTGTAAATCAGCGAGCTGCAACTACAAATGCAGTTTCCTTTGAGGGAGGACGGGAGGGAGGGAAATCTCTCGCCGGAGGAATTTAAACCTCCCAACATTTACCGCACCGCTCTCGGTACGCTCGTCGGCCGGGGAAAACGCCGGGAATTGTAGAAATTTCCCGTTGCGCTCGAGTACAACTCGCTCGTATTAATTTTACGTCCATTTTAGAATTCTTAGCGTCATACTGTTCAGGGCAAACACATAATGCCGATTAAAGAATTAAATGGTTAAATTGCACAGACTGTTTAAAACAACCATTTAAAGCTAATTTCAGCTTAGCAAACTTTCTACCTGACGATTACTGTGTAGTGTGCGTATCGTGGACACAATTATATTCAAGAAAAAAAAACTGGCACGTCTTTTTTAACGCTAACCTGTAACTAAAATTGGTGTAAACAAAGAATTCCTCGTCCATTTGCTCCATCCATTGAAGTGAAAAAAAAATGTAATAATCAGAGTTACAAAGGTGATAGCGCGAACGAAGGAAAAGTACCCGCTGTCGCGGGCAAGACCGCGAAGAAGGTGCTGCACCAGTAACGTCGAAGCGAGAAAAGCGTTCCAGTGAGAAGCGCATAAACGCGCGGCTGCACCGCGCGGGTTTCTCTATCGCACGGTGCGCTGCACCTACATATGTCAGCGCAGTTAGTTAACCCGGCTGCTTTCACCGCCGCTCGACGATTTAATGCCGTGAGCAGTGCTCTCGTAGCGCCGTGTACACGTCACACGCCGCGCGCGAGCGATTCACGTTTGAGGTAATATAATCCTTTTGCGCGCCGAATATTTGCGAGCCTCAAGAACGCTACGCTTTCGAGAGAGGGTCCCTGAAAATGTTCGCGATTGTCACCTTCGTCACTGAGTTCATCTCCGTTCTGGCGTTTCATCTCGCTACAATTCGACTTCTCCGCGAAATTGCCAAATTGCGATGCACGTGACTTATTTTCACTCTCGCGCAAGCAAAAAAGACCACCTGCCGTGAAGGAAAGGCGCCCGATTTACAAGATAGCCTAGCAAACCTAAGCCGCTCTCTCTCTCTCGTGCATCTGAAGCCTGATATTAATTAATAATTAGATATTAGATTCGCGCAACGTCAGAAGTCTGTCTACGGGTGAGAAGCCGCGTTTACAAGTCCGTCGGTAATTTAAGTATTCTCTGTTATCTCGGAAGCCCGAGATTTGTACGGTGCAATTTAATAGGCGGCACTACGTAAGCCCTCTCCGTAGGAAAACTAGGTCTAATATTTCCCGAGTAATTTGTAACAGCCAATTTAGATAATATGTTTCACAAACAAGTTTCAAGATACAGGTTTCTGTAGATACGCTTTTTTTTAGCTGATATGATTATCTGAACCTTAATTAAATTGACGGGGGATAAAAGAGATAACGATTTATTGCAGATTTTTCTCCTCTTTTTTTACATTTTTTTACATTTTTTTCCCCGATCAATCTTTGTCAATCTTCTCTGTATAGCGCAATCCTAAAATCCAACAGCTTCCTGGCAGACGTCCACAGGCGGCTTTTTGAAGTCGGGATAAATATTTACGCGACGATCTTAAGACGCGAATAAAAGCGCATGTGAATATTCCGGAAGCCTGTAACGGACACTATATCGGGGAACCCCGCGAATATCGGCAATGCACACCCACACAGATGCACGTAACGTTACATACACAGGTGCATGCTCATGCCTCAGCCAGCCACG
This sequence comes from Monomorium pharaonis, assembly GCF_013373865.1. Lineage (NCBI taxonomy): Eukaryota > Metazoa > Arthropoda > Insecta > Hymenoptera > Formicidae > Monomorium > Monomorium pharaonis. Next base: position 3,519,292 of record NC_050471.1, on the reverse strand, counting down.
CGAGCTTCCCCGTATCTCGGCGCGACACGTTTCGCGCTGTTGACTGTCTCCTTCATATTGAAATCACGTAGCGCGGCATCGGAAGGCGCTTGCTTTCGGTACCGTAGAATCGACGGTATGACGTACCTACGCGAGTATGACAACACAACAGCAACGCCGGCAGATGCCTTGTGCGTCGATGCTGATATCCCTGTCAATGGGCGCCGACTTGCTTTTACCGACGCAACAGCGGAGAGAGACGACACAGTGTACAGATATGTGCGACCTGCTAGAATCGAGGTAGATAGCCTCGAGTTTCGCGAGTGACTTCGATTATGGTATCGTAACACCCAAGAGGTATCGTAAAACACGATAACGCTGACTGGGACAATGACGCGCGACGATGTCTCGAGATAAGACCAAGCGTCGTCGACGTGCTCGAGTCTAAAAAGAGCCTTTACTACTCAACCACCTGAGGCAGAGTGAAGTATTACATTAACCTACTGAAGCCACTCTGTCACGGATATAGAATATTAGTTTAACACTACAAATTTACTTGAAGTTTATTATTAATTAAATATTTACTTTGTTAAAAAAAATGATGAAATGTTTACTTTGTTAAGAAAAAAAATAAAACGTTTCCAATAGTTCGCCTTATAATAAACGTTAAAAATCAAAATCGTCTGATTTCTTTCCTGACAAATCTTTTCTTTTCCCAATAAGCATTATGCCCTCCTCTGCTCTATAATTCTTGCTCGCATCTGATCGCGTTTCACATTGTACCTAACTTCCAGCGTTCTCAGCGTAGAAACTTCGTTTCTCCCTCCCAGTGCGGATGGAAAAAGCCCAAGTGAGCAATCTCGGAAGCCTACCTCACGACTCACATGCCAACGAGGTAAATCCCGAGTGTTCTTCTTCGCATATTCGCCAATGCCAAGGTCGGGCCAAACGGGCGACAATATCCCCCAATCCGGACACGTACACCTCGAATTTATTATGCACGCGAGGCCCTCTTCTGCATCACGAGGATTCTCCGCGAGGTGGACGGCCTGAAGGATGTACTTTGGCCTTTATGGCCGACCGTCCCGTGTGTCCCTTCGGTCGGACACACAAAATTTTCCCGCGAGACTTTGGTCTCGAGAACAAAAGACGATATTACGGTCCAGATCACGAGCCGCATCAATGCGTCAAGACGTGACGAACTGAGAAGCTTTATGATCCATATTGCCGGTCTTTCTGGGCTCTTTCTGCCGTCACAGGGTGATCGAAACCTTGGGAAAAAAAGAGGTAAAATGCGGTCCTCCGATCTCCAAATGTGATCTTCGTGACGATATTCCTAATAGCACGCCGCGCCGGTCGGAAAATGCGCTATCGTTCGACGAAACTCTTCGTCTTATTTACTCGACTTATCGAAAGTTTTCCAATGGTAGCCACGTACTTCCACAAATCATCATAGCTCGAGATTTTAAATTCGGAGCTTGATCGTAGATATAAGAGTTGTTTATCGCACAAGAGTTGTTTCCGCGCTTTTGTGCAGAAAGTGAAGTAACGTGAACTTGCGAAGCGACGAACATCAATATGCGCGTCATCGGAAAATAAAGTATTCACAGCCAATTCAATTTAGATTGTCAGCGGACCAGAATATATAATACATGAAGCTGAGAGCGATTCTAAAATTAAAACGAGTTACATTTACTTCGGTAATAATGTAGAGAATACTTAATGCTGAAACAGTCGCAGGTGTAAGTACAAACATATTTCGTATCTGAGACAAACGTGCCATATATGTTATCTAGATATTTCAATTTTAAATATCGTTCGTTGAAGAGGAAAGTCTATATTCACCGGGCATCGCTAGTACTCTCGGTGAACTTAATCAATTAAACGCGTGTGCGACGTGCGTCGAGGTTAATCCGACATCATGCAAGCGTGTCGCTTGATATCCAATAGACATATCGGGTCACGGATAACGGGTGCAGGTCGAATCTCGAATGACCGGACGGGCTCGGCAAGCCGGTCACGAATCCGTCGCGCGAATCAAGTAACCGAGTGCCCGTTCGCCACTTGTAATTAGTTTTACGGGAATTCGATGCAACAATACGAACGTGCCATCGACTGCAACTGCGGACGAGTGAGATTCGTTTTGTAACGAAGGGACGGCGGAGAGGAACGGGACAAGAATGTGTCTCATAAACTTCGTTGCAACACCGACAAATGTCCGGCAAACGGAAAAAAGAATAACGCTAAAAATAGAGGGAGAGAGAGAGAGGGAGGGGGGAAGGAAAAAAGAGGCTGAAAAAAGAAGTGCGCAAACAGAGCAAAGCGGATGAAACGATATGGCGACGTCGCGGAACGAGAGTGCTTCGTGAGTTTTAACGACGCACAGCAGATCTTTTTTTACGCGCAGAGCCACTCGCTCTTCGTTAAACACGAAGCAAATTAGCCATATTCGACTAGAGGGCTAATTTCAATGCAAAAAGAAGCGTGCTACGTTGATAAGCTAATAAATGGAAATTCCCAAGGTGACGCAGTGTTAATTATTTACTATCGGTAAAACTATCTCGAAAATGGTATCATCCGTGTCTTGTTTTTTACAAAGCAATAAAATTGACTCTAGGTCTTTCGGAAAATTAAGTTTCTCATTTAATAATTTAAATCTTTAATATATGCTGCGATATTTTCGTCAGCAACCGTGTAATTAATTTTGCAAAAACTCAATTAGATTTGCTCAATAAAATTAAAAATGAGATTAACATTTTTTTTTAATAAGCTTTAAAATAATATGTTAAACTTTAAAATTAATCAAAAACATCATAAAATATTGATATACATTTCTAAAAAGATTTTCATTTTCCCCATTTTATATAAAATTATTAAATCAATAACTTTAGACTTTAGGAATTAATAATAGCAAAATAACAATGCTTGTACGTCAATGCAAAAGCAATTTCTGCCACACGTACTCGTTATTCAGTCGTCATTCAATCAATTTTGCATCGCTGGTGCGTGTAACTATCAATTTATACATTTTATACGCGCAACAATGAGTCACGTATATTGCAACATTGTGTGACACACAACAGAAAAATAATGTTATCTTATTTGCTAAAAATTAAAAAAAAAGAAAAAATAAGTGAATCCCAAGAACATCCCGTATATCCTTGTCAAAACGCAAAATATCGCGAAATATTCAGCGACAGCCGGAATCCAAGCGGAAAGCGCTGGATCCCCATCGTAATCCCTTGGGATCAATTTCGAGGAGACACTACCGATTAGCGACGGGACGCCGCGTTCAGGACGCGTTACGGTGTGAATGGGACTTTACGTGGCAGGTGAAACCCGGTAAAATCGGCGTCGCCGCCGCGTGACGTTGCGGCCGATCGCGGCGGGAGCGTTTTAACGTGAATTATAAACGAGGCAACTCAACGCCGACGCTTTCTCGACGGCGATAAGCTCAAGAGCTGCCACACACCCGTGGCGTCGTTCCCGTCTAATCGATAATTACGGGTGATCGTCCGATCGCTCGGGTAAATCGATCGAGATGCGGTAAAGACGAGAATCGTGATACCCGGCTACTTGCACCGTCGCGCCGCGCCGTCGTCGTCGTCGTCATCGTCGTCTTACAAAGGCGACGATAGCACGTCTTGAGAAAACTATCGGCTTTTAGTTACGAGAGACGACGCGGAAATTAGGGTAGAAAGACTCGCCCCTCCGGCAGGCTTAGATTGCTGCTTCCTGTGGCGCAAATACGACGACGACGCTTTTATCTGCGGTTTTGTGTTTCATATAATAACTACCAAAGATATAATAGAGACGCCCGAGACAAGAGAGAAAGCAAAATACGCGGGATCAAGTGTCCTTTTCGGTAAAGTGAGAAAATGGAAAACTCGGGCCTTAATCCTTTAATTATGACAAGTAAAGACACGGCTTTAAAATGTGCTACAATTGTGATCCACGCACTCAGACTTATTACTTCCATATTAATCATTGTAAAACAACAATGCGGATTAAAAACACGTGCAAAAAGCTTCAATCAATTATTTATGTTGTCCTTACTACACTTTTTTGTTTCAATTGGAAGTACACATGTGTAATAGAAAAATATGCAGAATAAAATAAAAGCATGGAGTGCTGACACAACAATTGATAATAAAAAATAAAACTAAAAAAATATCAATAATGCAAATATTAAATAAAAAAAGAATAAGAATATGTGTTATAAAAGAATAAGAATATATGTTAAAAAGCAGAACTTGTACGCTTTCTTAGAATCCTCAATCCTTTGTTTCTCTTTCGAAAGGCGTGAACTACATTCACTTCATTATAATTGCAGAGAGCGTAAAAAGTAGAAACATGACGCTGAGTACATAACAAAGTACTCAGCGAAGAAGACGTATTCGTGCGACATCCGACTAATTCGTTATCACACTCGTCACGCATTTTTATACGTATTCCAAGCAGGAATTATTTCCAATCACGTTTGTCGTACGATGTAGCTGTAGTATACACAGCGTCCACAAATAGCTTTTTTTGACTAATTTAATATTTACCTTTTCTTCAAGGGAAAAAATATATTCAATATTGAATAAGCTGTTAATTTAAATTTTGAATTAAAATATATTTAAACACGATATAGCAACAAGTTCCGCTATTTTAATAGCAACACTAAAACTTCCAAAAAGTCTTCATAATGGAATTGAATTTTAAAACCTTGACGCTTGGATGCTTTTACAAAACGAAATCTGATTGCAAATTAACCTAAAAGCTCAAGTTACTATCTCAAGTTCTACATAATAAAGTAGATTTAAAATTAATTGAATAAGATTCTGTCTCTCCATTAACAATCCTAAGTCCTAAGAAGTCCACAAAAAATTGAAAATCATTGATTATTTTTACCAAAAAATTTAGTCAAGAAAAAAACATCTCGCTACAAACAAGGCCACGAAAAAATGTATATTTGTGGTCACCGTGTGTATAACGTAACATACAACCGATATTCAATACGAGATTTTGATTTATGTCGCGACATTCATGAAGACGTGTTTCCCTTTGCCTCGATAGAGTCTGTTGGAACTGTTGGAAAATTGCGATCAGTAATTCTAGTCGCGTTGTCGACGCGCTAGTAACGGAGTTACCGGATCCAACGTGTTTCCGGAGGGGGATCGCCAGTGCCGGACACGAAAACTACTCGCAACAATCGACCGTCGTCTCTAACAGGATCAGCCTGCATTAAGGCAAACAGTAGCCAAAGCCTGTCTTTTCCTCATAATGCAATTTCGCGCTAGGCAAGGCGAAAACAAAAAAAAATCATGTCTAATATTTGGTTACAGATACTTGCCACACAAAAAAATAGTCAAGTAAAATTAAAATCCAATGTATAAATATCTAAAGATTAAAAAAATATATCGTTTATTTATTTCAAAATCACCTCCCCCAACGCGGCAAGAATAAAAATTTCATACAACTCACAAACTTTTTTATATACATACATAATAGTGTTTGAATGAAATTTAGATGAAAATCAAATTTAATAAAATAAATAAAATTGGAAACTAAATTAAATTTTTTTGTTTTTAACGAAGTCTTAATATGGGTTATTAAGTCACATATTTTCAATTATCCTGCTTTTATTTCAATGTAATGTTTTATAACTTTCGTGAACTTGTAATTAGTAACAGAAATTCGTGTATTATATATTCTACAAAATAATTATTCAATACAATCTGCGTAAATCTGCTCCGCGAGAATTCAACCGAGTTGAGAAACGCGTACGATTGAAATTATGGCGACAGACTCTTAGTTTCTCTATAGCGCTCTACGGATCTTTCCGGTCTTTCTAACGCGCGGATTCAAGAGATGGCGACGGCTACGGAATAGAAAGTAGACGCAATCTCTCCTCGGAACAGTCGGTTATTCTTGGAATACCTCGCAAATTTATGGTACAGTGGCGAGAGGAAACTCTGAGAAGTTTCTCGTCCCAAAACTTATTAATTAATAATCCCGCCTTAAGGACGATGGGATCTCTCGACTTCGTTTAGCAAGACACTTGGTGTACTCTATCGTGCGATATTTAATGAAGAAGTGCGAAAATGATAATGGGATGAAAGAGACAAAAATTCAATACGGTTATTCAATAGAAAACAGGCAGTGAAAATATTCTACATTTTGTAGTTCAAGTGCAGTCATATTATTGCGAGTACAATACAATGGACGAACACGTGAGACATGTAAAAGTAAAATATTTCATTTCTTCAAAATTACATTAAAAGCACGTATGTATTTTACACATCATCACGCGTTGCTTTCAGATAAAAAAGATACATTTAGCATTTTTTATTCGATTTTGAAGAAAAATTCGAGTAAAACTTAAATCTGTACAAGCAAAACATTTCTTTTATTTCAGCGTAAATCTTGAAAAGTAAGCAATACGACTTCTCTATGCAATGCAACAAATACAATAATAAGTGTAACAGCAGGAATAACAACGATAAAAGATAGAAAGAATTCTAACCATTTTTCGATCGGTTCGATCGCACGCGATTGCTTTTATTGCGGCAAGAATGGAAGCGAGTTGAATCGATCGGGCCGAATGAATACTTCATAAAGGTTCTCCAATCGTATTCCATCGCTCGCCGCACTATTAACGGTTACGAGCTCGCGAGCTTGCTCCTCTCCACGATCGACTCGGCGGCATTCTGCAAAAGTAACGTCATTAAGACGAAACTTAAGCAGGTCTCGAATTTAGAGAGACCGACTGGTATGCAATTGAGAAAAACCCTCTCATTAAAGTTTCCCCTCGGAATAAAAGGTCGACGAGGATAGTAACTCCAAGTCATGGAAGATCGGAAAGATTTAGGGGAAGAACGAGAAAAGAACCGAAGAAACGATTGTCAGAAGAAAGAGAAATGAGAAAAATTCAGAATAGAGCGAAAGTCGAACCTTTCACCCTACTAGTCAGTAACTACCGACGGTCATTGCGGTCATTGATCAACTCCACCGAGAAACTTTGTAAATTTCTCGACGTGAATAATTAATACAAATTATAATGCCAGTTATTAACAAACTATCGCGACCGTAATAATATGATCAAAATTTAATCAATAATAGTCAAACTAAATTAATTTATAATTTATTTATATAATAATATAACACGTTTAATAATACACAAAACAAGAATATATAACAGCTTTATCATCTAACACAATAATTACTTCATTATTAATCCGTTCTTTTCTCATCCATTTATCGCATTTCTAATTTTCATACATTTAGTGCATTCGACTTTACATGTATTTCTATAATGGCAGTATTAATCAAACATATTCGCGTTTTTTCATATTTTATAAATATGCATTTAAAGATATAAAAAACAAAGTGCAACAAGATACAACAAACCAGCAGACTTTAATTCATCTAAAAAAGGTAGAAAAGATTTCGTTAACCATATTTACTAACTCCTACAAAATTTTTCTATAAAATAAATTCAAGTTATTATATGTTTACCTTTCTCTTTAGACACAAATCTTACCCTACCATGCTTCGACAGAAAAACACGATTAAATGTTTCGTAAAGTCATACTTATTAAACTTTTTTTTTTTTTTTTAGAATTTCTCTGAGTAAATTTTTGGACTACGTTCTTAGACACCCTCTACTTTCTCGAATCATAGATGCTCGGGACTAAGGGCAAACGTGAAAAAGAGTTGGGGCCGGCAAGTTCACAGAGATAAGAAAAGTCTCGTTATAACAGGCACGCTGCCCACACACACACACACACACACATTCTTCTCATCCACGAGTCCGCGAGTGAATGCCTTATCGTTTGATTCGCCTCGTTTGTTGCCCGAACTGCCACGTCTGGAGAAAGGCAGGAAATCGCGTGCGGTTATATCCGCGCACACGCGCGGCATATGCCGACGTGATTCACAGGGGGTACAAGCGGGCGCAAAGAGAGAAACGGAGAAAAAGAGAGTACGGGGAGGGAAGCGGCAGAAGGGAGAAAAGGAAAGCAAGAGGATTTGTCGATCAAAATGGATTCGGGGTTATGGGTCGTCGAATAGAGTTATAACTCGTACGCAAACCGCCGGAACAATGGTATCCCGAGGTGAGGGTTCTTCGACATCACGCAACACGCTCGCAGGGAAACGCAGAACCGCACGTAACACATATACGTCTGCATCGTGCGATCGGTGCGGCGTTGTGTACACGTGTGCGCTGCCCTTACTGAAGTTAAGCTTAATGTTCTTGCCACGAATGCCTTAGAATTTATTCCACTATTTGGGAAATTGAAGTAGATCAGAGTGATATGAAAGACTCACGCGAACTATGAAAGTACATTGAAAAACTTGCGGCAGAAATATTACTCGTTTAACTTCAAAACTAATCTAGCTTTAAATAGAAGACGTTATTTCGATATCTTATCGTAATATTACGTATGTATCTATGTGTTTGCTTTTTGAGTTTCATGTTGTGGAATAGTTCTAGCCTGCATAATACTAAGAAAATATCAAGATAATACTTTCCCGTAACAAGATACTATGTCTGAATACAAAGTATTTTTAATGTACCTATGAATAATTCAATAAAGTTTCAGGTATAGGTTTCCAGTGTTATTGCGTCTATATAACGGTATAATTTATAGCATACTGTATAGCTGTAAATTTGCATTATGTAACATTGTTACGAGAGGTCCGCCTAATAACACCGACATTTTTTATTTAAATTTACGTGTGCCCGTAATCTCAAAAAACGTTGAAGAAGAAATAAAAACCTACTGACACATTAACCTGAACGAAAATCATAAATCGTCCCTCGAATCCCCCTAATTAAAATACAAATCGATACCAAAGAATATATGGATATTAGCAAAAAAAGCGTGGAGTAGGTCATCACGCAAATATTCCTCATGAAATGAATTGCTGAGGATTATGGAAAATCGAAGGTCGACTGAATTGTTGATAAACCATTATTTGCAACATAAATAAATTGAAGCAACGAAAGACTTATAGCTTCGATGTACGGCCAATATTTCCAGCAATGAAATAAAAATTCGATATATTGACAATACAATCAATCTAAAAGTTTAATACATTTAATACGGTCATTAACCGCGTTAACGGTAACATTGTCCGCTACCTCTAGAAATGTCGAGGGTACATACATATTCAACCTAGACTTACATTCATTAATTTATATCGAAGAAATTTGGACCGCATCAAAAAGTTGAGCAATTCTGATTGCGATACATTTTATTTCATCATGATGGAAAATCGACGATTGAACGTAGCAGACGGCCAGCTTTTTCGTCAAAGAGATGCAAAAGCCAGACGCTCTCCATAAAGTATGCTTTCCATACCCTAATAATTTTTCTCCTTTTTTGGCACAAGAGCCACGACATCCATTTAAAGCTTTGGCAACCTCAGAAAGACGCGGCCGCCACCGTCGTTTTCGTTCCTGTCGTATTTTTCCCTTTCGTTGCCGTACGCCGCCGTAGCAACGGGCGAAACGACGGACTGCCCTACTTTCGTTATTGCCGGAGCTATTTCGATTGGCAGATCGGATGCACACACTCTGTGTGAGTCTCGTTCACCTCAATAAACTCGTTTGGCGGCGGGAGGTAGATACCGATGCGATTCTGACGCGCGCGCGTACAATTTTGAAGCGCCCGTGATGAAATATCCGGCTCGACCCGAAACGATATCCGTGACAAACGGATTTGCTCTTTTAAGACTCCCGTAATATCCCGAAAACGAACACACGTCGATCAACGAACGCGAGCTTTTTCGCGTAAACGTAGGCAGGTACGTGTCAAGTGCGTCAACTATTTTTTGACATTGCAGAGCGCATTGATCTTAATCCAAGAAACATTCGTGCGACAGCCACCTGCCTCGTACAAATCGGCTTCCCGACAAAGAGCGGGAGAGGCTCGCGATGACAGTTGAGAGATTCGATTATGAAATTCGATTATCAGCCGACCTCGGAGCGGAGAACGGTGACCAGAAAACAACACCGGTGCTATCGGCGGTTCGTAATGGCGCGAGCGCGGGGCAAGAGGACGGAAAGGGGTCGAGGGAAAAAGGGCTCGAATGCTCCTTAACCACGGACGTCGGCGGCTTTGTGAGCGCGGCGATAACTCGCGAGGGGAAACGAGCCGGTGGTTATCCGCCGCTCGCGGAACGATTTAACGGCGGGTTTGCTCGGCCGGGTTAATGATAGCCCGAGCGAGGAAAGTACTCACGGCGGTGGCGACGGCGGCGGTGGCGACTGAGTGCCCAATGGGTGGCACGCGGGTCAGGTGCTCTCGGTAGAAAGTGAACCAACCGTGTACTTGGAACTCGCGAGAGAACGAGAACGTGAACGTAACCAGTCGGTCCGGCTCGACGAGAACAGGAAGAGAGCACGACGGCTAGCTCGAAACGTGTCCCACTATCGAGAAGGCACGTCTCGATGTTATTGCCAACATAAAGAGATCTTCCTTCCCGCGAAGGAGACGTGTGCCGTTGGTATGGATTCGCTCGTTCGTACGGGAATTAAAAAATAAAAGAGAAATCTTTCTCGGACCGTCAATGGCCAAACAAATTCAGGCTACTCGGCGGAAAGTCGAGACTTCGATCTCCCTCTCATCGGGATTGCCGTTTATGGAAAGCTGGCGAGAAGTATTTCGGAAATACGAAGCACTATGTTGACGTAGGAAATTGGTACTAAATAATTCTTGCTAAAGCAGATATAGATTTTCTTTCATTCGCAATACGTCGATCAAATAATCAGAATTCATAACGTTAATTTTAGTTAATTAAATTATCCATCATGGTATATAGAATTAATTATGGTCTAGGAAAAAAATTACATAATTAATATTTCCTCTTATTGAAACTATTTCAGTCATCGAATATCGAGAATTTGTTATACAGTAATCTTTTTTAAATTAAATTTAAAGTATAATCTTTATTTAAAGTGTTTTTTTTTAGATAACGTGTTATCATGAAAACACAATTTTTCATACATTTTACAACTTTGAGAATAATTCGAACAGCAACTAGAAGATTGTAAATCCATTTATAATCAATGCAGATAATTTCTGGACAACACAAATTGTTAAATCTGAATATCTGTGGCGACAAAAATTAAATTTAATACACATTAACAACTATGATCTACTTACTGTAACACATTTTACCTGATATATATATATATATATATATATATATATATATATATATTTATATATATAGCAAGAGCATAAAAATAGAGTATAAATAAAGAATATAAAAGCTATACATATGTATATATATAAAGTTTCTGAATAAAAGATAAAATGCATAAAAAACTTGAGCTTGATATATAAATAAATTTCTTCTAAGTAGAAATCAGAATACATATCTTTTAGGAGAAATGCATTTGAATTTTTTAAGAACTCAATTAATAATAACGAAGTTTAATGAGGGATTATTAACATTAAATTAATGCGGAAAATAAGTAAGTTCTTCTCAATGTTATCAAATTTTTATTATCTGTCCTCGATGATAATAGATCGAATATCAGAAAATGTAATTCAGCCTCTCCTACATAATTAGTATGTTGCAGAGTATGGAGCAGCGGATACAATTTTTGCTAGTAGCAAAGCTTTCAACTTAACGAACGAAGTAATTTTCGTTCGAAGTCCCGGGAGCAGGGCCGCGATAAAAAGAGCAGAACTTTCGCGGGGGAGTATACCGAAGGGAAAAACGAGTTTCCTCGTCGGAAACACTCCATGCTTTCCCACGTCCGAATCGTTCGACGAGTACGCGAAACGACGGTTGTAAGTACCGACCGATCCGAAAATAGCATCGCGCGATGTCCATAAAAATGAAATGTAATCGATGCGCGTCGTGATGCAAAGCCACGAGTTACGCGATTCCACAAAAAATAACTGTCGTCAATCATTATAAGGTGCCAGTGTATAGCTAAGCTCGAGACTAAAATAGTACGTATTATTCTACGACTAGGTAGTGTAATCGAAGGCCAAACGTGACGAACAAACAATAGATCGGAATGCAGCATTAGTCACTGAATTGCGAATACAAAAGATCCATTGAAAAAGAATTATTTATAGAGCATAGAAAATATCAAATTAATTGTTTTAAAATCAAAACTAAATGTTAAATCTAATAGAAAGACAAATGTTATTTGACACATGCATATAAACTGCAAATTAACAGTTAAATTGCTTGTACATTGTAATAAACATAATAATAAATTATAGTTAATATTATATAAGAACAAAATTTAAATGATAAAAAATCATCAAATCATATTCAAGCAAATTCTAATAAATATTTGAATTTAATGTATTTGCAATTAATTCCAATGTATCTGTATCTAATTTTAAAATAATTTATATATAGTTCCTTCTAATAATGTAAGCATTTAAAAAATATAGTTAATTTTTTAATGTTGTATGAAAATGTTTCGAAACTTCCTGGACATCGTACATGACTCATATCCGGAGGAGTATGCGTGACTTTGAAATATTAATCGATGACCTAAAACAATACGTACTAGTAACGCTACTTTCAATTACTTTCACGTCAAGTGCTTTCCTTTTCACAACGGAAACAATGACGAGCCTGCTTTATGGACGTGCCATTATGTTCACTAACTCTTATATTAAAATAGCGTAACGATGACAGCGTAGAACGTTCCGAAATTTAAGTTCACTCTTTAAAAAAAATATCACGTTCTCTTAAATTAATTTTTCTTAAAAAAAAAAAAAAAACAATTGATTTACAAGATACAACGTCTCCCTTCGTAATTTTTCATATTACGGTAAAAATTACGTGAAAATAAACTAAAAAACAAATATGTTTCTAACTTTATACATGGAGATACGAGAATAATTATATAATATAGAGGTGTAGCAACTTTTGCAGCGGTTCTTAATAAACCCTGTGTCAAAAGACAGCGTGAATCTCTTTTAAACCCGAGATCTTCAACGTTTACTTAATTTTATGAAAGCTCTTGTTTATCAGCGTTACGAGGGCTCACTTTTATTTATTATCATGACGTTAGAATCGAGCTCTTTTTTGCCACAGAAAACTCTTTTTAAAGAAATGTAATACTTGAACCACATCTCCGCGTATGAGGAAAAAGTGGGCGAATACACGTTAATGAGGACATCCGAGTGACATGAATTGTTAGAGCGTGCAATCACAATTCATGACTCGTGTTTGCTTTCACGGTCGAGATCAGTATCGCTTCCTCTCTCTCTCCCTGACAAAGCCTGATGATGAAAATAAATTCAAATCAAGTTTTCAAAAGCATGATATATCCAAAAATAAAATCAATTACAACATAACAATTATACTGCAATCTTAATTATTCTTTTCAAAATTCTTTTAAGTAAAAAAAGATTTTTTTTTTCTCTATCATACTGCTATATATTTATCTGTATATTGTTGAATATCTACATTTTTATTATGTTTCCGTATTCTCACAAAAAATATAAAAAAGCAAATAATGTTATAAAAATATTATAAATATAATACATATATTTACACTTAAAAAGAAATAATTGATTACATCAATAAGATAATAATTCCTACAAGATATCTGATTCGCTCGTTTTTTTAACAGACTAATTAAATCTATCAAATTTCCAATTAAAGCAACAACGTCCCTTTTTCCGTATATTGTTTCTAATAATTTACTGTGCTCAAAAATTTTTATGATATTAAAATCATATTGTGCCATCATATTGTGTTGACATAACTGGCGCTCCAGTCGATTTGTGCAATCGCAGCAGGTGCCATCTTCGTCATGCCCTAGTTACGAGGACCTGTTTGGGCCCGTCTTCTCGCGTGTACACATCGTGCGCGCCGAATAACGAATGAATCATGCCGTGTACGCGAATCGGCGGCGGTTCACTTTCTCCCCTCGGTTTCGTCCTCAATTATCTTGAAGCGGGCCCCCGTATAATTACACGGGTGAGATGGCTCGGTGGGCCGCGGGCGGCCAAGTGAATCGCGGATAACAATTTTCTTTTTTCGGAGGAGCCCGAAGAGACCCCTTTCACTCAGCCGCTGGCGCGAGACCCGGTTTCCTTTCAGTCCACGATGGCAACGTTATTTTCATTGAACATTATTATCAAACAGCGGAATATGACTCTGAATGTATAAAATGAACTATACTAATAACTTAGTTAAAACTTTCAATTAAGTATATACAAAAATCACTTACTAATAATAACAGAAATTGCTCCAACTGGACTTAAGTTGATCGTATTAAAAAAATTCTAATTCTCGTTTGGTTAGCAGTAATTGAATTTCTTATTTAAAGACAAAAAATTTTGACTCTCCAAATTAACTGATATGACATTGAAGATTCCTTACTTGGCAACAAAGCATTGCGAAATATAGGTAGAAAACGGACGGAGACCGTGCACGAAGGTACACAGGGCCTTCGGCGCAAGCAACTGGTCTCCGATGTTTTCGCAATTCGACGAACGTAAATCGCGAGACACAACAAAGTGGAGGAGACACCTGTAGGCGACACGCAAGTGACACGAGCACAATGGGCACACTTAGACCAATTATGGCGCAATCGTAGTCACGTTACTTCTGGGAAGTCGTGACAACGCGATGCCGCCGAGAGATCCCCGCTGATACAACGTGCATAAATTTGTTTCCGGGACTCACCGGGCTCCCACACCGCCGAGGGGGCTCTGCCAAATACGTCTATATAAATCATCTTGTGCGCACTTTCGCACACTCGCATTCAGCCGATTCTCGTGGAAAGCGCTGCGCGCAACAATGCGCGAACCCCGCCGCGTGCAAAGGCAAACAAATTTGCATGCAACCTTATACGGGGGATACGCTGTTAACCGTTAGGGGAAGGAACCGCCATTTTTACGGGCGAGCTTTAACTCCTTCGACCCGGCCGCTAAATGCCAGACCATTAATATTAAACGTTCCTAGCTCAAGTTTGTTCTTAAGCCGTCGCGAATTATGGGCTATACGAGTGCTATAAAAATTTATAAGACGTTTTAACGTGCAAGACCGTTCATAAAAGATCTATGAAAATTGCTTTATATTAAATTTTATGAATGATAAATTGAAAGATCGTCTCAAACGTTCATCGTTCGTCATCACTTTATTGTCGCCTCTTCAAATCTTACCATAATTTTGTATTTGATATGATACATATCAACGGCTTATGTCCAAAATATATATCAATTTTAATATTATTCATTCTGATAGTAAAGCTGGGGAAAACGAAGACTCTTCCGCATTCGCATTATCGAATTATCGCAGAGATTCCCCCGACCTCCCTTTGCTCTTCAAAGCTGAACTACGCGAACGTTTCATCAACTCGCGAGAACGCGAGAATATTCCGATGGAGGCAAGCGTATGTACAAGACGCGTTCTTCGACGCGTTGGTGAAATACGGATATACTTTCCGCGTGATTTCAGATAACAGGGTGACTTCGTGCGAGGAAGAGAAGAAGCAAGCCGAGAAGAGACCTAAGGGAAGAATTGGGACGAAGAGGATGACGAGCGAGAACATGCCGATATTACGGAGAAGAGACGGAGAAGCTGCGAAGGGGAAATGACTGGCAACGACGCTAGTGGTGTTGCGGTATCAGACAGTAAAAGTCTCAGAGAACAATGGCTAAACGGAATGGTACAGCCGAGACCTTTCAGGCGATCGGGTAACCGGCAAAAATGCGCGCAACACAATGGATAGGATCACGCCCTCCGACAAGAGTCCTCTCTTTCTCTCTTTCTCCAACCGCGAACGTTCGTTTTCCACGGAGCGTAAACCCAAGCCCTGATCTCCACCTACCCACCCATCTGACTGTAAAACAGAAAAGTCGAAAGAGATCAATGCGCTCGCTTATTCAATGATAATTAGATTTTCATTTGGAAAAAATTGGCTTAATCGTCAAAACGTTTGTGAAGTTTAAAAGTTAAAAAAACCGCAATAAAAAATTATGAACCTCTACGTAGAATATTCTATCGATTTTTGCGGTTAATTTTTTGAATAAGTTAATTTTTATTAAAGTATTAATATTGTCCATTTTCCTTGAAAGATCTGTGTTGCATACACAAATATTTTTTTTAATTAATTACATTAACTCTAACAGGAATTTTTATAAAAATTTTTCTTTCGTATGTTCTTTTCAGCATATCGCTGAAATTTTTTATTTTTTAAAATAAAATTTTCTCTTCTAATTTTTGAATTTTTAATAAAAATATAGTAATATAAAAGATATGACTAATATAAGTGATATTACGCGCAAATGCAAAATTAAATTATACATAAAATATTTCAGAGTTTTAAATTCTTGGACATTTAAACGGGACACATGGCGTCATCTGTCACAAGTGACGTTAAACTACGGGCAGAATATATTAAATGTCGCGTTGATAAAACAGTCGTCCTTCATACCGACAACTTTATACGCGATTTCAGCGCACAAAATAGAAAAAAACATTGCAAATATAAATAGAAAAGACTATTCGGTATTGATTTCTTGAACACTACGTAATTATACGTACACTAATCTACATTGATTTATTTAAAAAAATACAGTCATCGTATCAAACTTATAAAAGTTAAAATATATTCAATTTTTTATAAGTTCTTTTTCTTAAATTTTAAATCTCTAATTTCAACACTTTGCTCGCTCGATATTAAGATTTATAATCATTATTGCTAAACAAACATTTATCATGTACTCGTTCCAGTTTAACAAAATGACAGAAAATAGGCAAATAAATTTTAAGAGAGAAGATTCACATGTCTTCGATAATTTGCCCACCAAACAAAAACTCTCCACTTACCTTGTAAGTTGTCCAACATGTACGTCAGCAGCTTGTTCGTCCCTGCAGGCTCTCCGTTCCCATACAGCGTCATGACATCCTTACTGAGTGGATTTCCTTGAAGTCCGAGCACTTGTAACTGGAACAACTTCCCTAATTCGTACGGTAACACGCGAAGGTAGTTTTGGTTCAATAACAACTCCCTAAAACAATACATTGTTCATAAAAAGATCTATCATGTGCTTGTTATTAAAGTGAATGTTTCATCATTTACTATCATTTGTCTTGACATACCGGAGGTAGATGAGTTCCCCCAGTTCAGCAGGCAGACTGCGTAGTTTGTTGCTACTGAGATCTAGAATGCGCAAATTAACAAGACGGCCAATCTCACATGGCACCCTCTGCAGACTATTATCATTCAGATACAGAGCTGTTAGATGAGTCATTTGCCACAAATTCGAGCTCAAGTTTCTTATACTGCCTGTTATCTCCAACTCCGACCAGTGAGATTTCTTCCCCGATTGATAGTCCTCAGCGCACATAAGCGTATACACACGACGCTGGTTGGAGTTATCATACTTGTCCTTATGATTGCGGGACATTTTATATTCTAGAAAAAAAAGCCTCGTTAAAATAAAAATCCTGTATATAGAAGATCTTTTAATTTAAATATTGTACATTATAATGCATCTCTCAGATACAATTTTATCATAAAAAAATAAAGACATCTTTAAAGAAATTATTTTATAGAAAAGCATTGTTTATCAAATACTTGACAATAGTTCTTAGGTTTCTTTACACTGCCTATCAGGTATTGGTATATACAAACACTGAAACCTGTACTGCTTTCAAGAGATTGAAAAGAAGAAAACGCGCGTATCTGAGAAACACACATGATTGTGACGTGAGATCAGCACTCTTGGTAAATCAGTCACCAGAATAACAGAGCTTGTACCTTGGTATCACAGAAAAAAAAAAGAGAAAATCAGTCACAGCGTGTGACATTATCGCGTGGCGGATACTAAGTGATCTCTTGGAATCTCACAAAATCGGCGCGGACGAGCAGTGTTGATCGCAATTCGATGGATTTCGTCTGTTCCGCACCAAAGATACACCAGGCACAAGCCCATAACCTATGACGGTGAAAAAAGGTTTTCGCGGATCCAGCCGATCGGAATCGCCGGTAGGTCGCCGACCCCGACGCGAAACGCGACGACGAACCGTCCGAGGGTGGTCGGATGGCGCGCGGACGCGAATTTCGCCAGGCGGTGGCGAGTTTTTTCAGCGTCAACCACTCATCCTGTCCGAATGGGCCCGTACGCTCGCGGAGTCGGGTCGACGCGTTCGACAGATTTCTCCGCCGCGGATGCGACGCCGGAGACCGAGGATAACATACCACGCGCACAACGACTCTTACGTACCTTCATCTACCCCTTCAGCACAAACGAGACGCGCGGAGAGTTGTTACCGAGTGAAAATTTCCGCGTAAACAAAACTACCTTGACAAACACGAATCCTCCATTTATCAACTGCACCGATCGTGCGCCAAACGGAGCTGCCCGATTGGCCGAAACTTCCCGAAGCAGCCGACGCGGACATCGGGCCTGCGAGAGCGCGCAGGACACGCGGGTGCCGCCACAAGCGCCCACGCCACTAGGGAAAGTTCATGATCTAGGGGAGATTTTAGATTTTGTTTAATTTTATTGTACCTTTTTTCTGAGTTTCTTCCATCCAATCTTTTATTTTTATTTCGCCTCCTTCAGAATTTTCGACTTTAATTTTTGTAACTTTAGTTTCTTGGTGTTTGGGACTTTCGATTTCAGTTTTGACTTTATTTTCTTTGTGTATTGTTTCTAATTCAATTTTGTTTTCTTTAAGGTTTTCTACTTTAACTTTAGTCCTTTCGAGAGATTCGATTTTAAGTTTTCCAAATTTAATTTTTTGGGATTCTTTGTCTATCAATTCTCTAAATATGATTCTTTCAAGGTCCTCAACATATATTGTAGTTGGTTTACTTTTAGTTTTGTCAGCAGCATGAAACATATGTACTAGCTGTTCAACCTTCGCCCATTCAGCCTCCTTGATGCTCTCAAGGTTGCCTTTGTCGTTGAATTGATTATTTTTCGAGACTTTGAACATTTCCGATATCTGTAGAGTATTATCAAAATTCGAACAGTGCGGCGATTGTATTACGACAGGTTGTATCGCAGGCATCGGGTGGGGTGGAATAAAACAAGATGGTCCTGGTATCAACGATAATGGCTGTTCACTCGCAAATCTTGATTTCTCCTGCCCAGGTTGATACAAAGTTGATGGAACGTTTGGAAAGACACCTTTAAAAAACAGAATTTAACATAATTTATCATATAAAAACACTGTTTGAACAGAGAGGAACCTGTGAGCGGCTACCGCGGCCTTTTTCGTGCGACCGATATTTGACTAGCATCAGCGCCAATGTAAAGGCCGTTTTACATTAATCGCAAGCAGCCAGTTGCAACTTGCGACATCCAATAAGCGCTTAGTTTCTAGTGAAAGCTCAACAGTCATTGGGTGTTGCAAATTAAGTTTTAAGCCTCGTCTACAGAAGTCGCAAGCAGCCAGTTGCGACTTGCGACAGCCAATGAGCGTCTAGTTTCTAGTTAAAGCTCGACAATCATTGGCTGTCGCAAGTCGCAACTGGCTGGTTGTGACTTCTGTAGACGAGGCTAAAGGGCCATCTACAATGGAGTGTTTTAGTCGTAACAACGCTAAATCTACGACCATGCTGTCAATAATATAAACGACGTAGCAATAATATACAAGCCGGCTATCATAGAGAGGTGACTAAAAACTAACACCTGAACGCTCATCGTAAGCACCCACTGAATTGGCTCAATGTCTGTTGTAGGCCGTAATCAGTAAAACAGTACGTAATGAAAATATTGTCTACGACTACTGCTACGGCCTACGACTCTCCATTGTAGATGGCCCTTTAAGCCCCGTGTAGAGCAGTAAATGAAAAAGACCAAACCTGTTGAGTGCAAACGGTGCAATCAATACGAACAGATTTTCTAGTATAGCCTCTAGCACGTGCATTGTTCTCATAGAGTATTATTTTTTATAATTCTGATAAAATTTTTTGTTATATTTCAATGGCATATTATGGGCAGTTACAGTCAAAATTTGTTCGATTTATTCCAGGATTTTTGTAAGAAATACAAACGTCATGTCAACTAACAACAGTGAAGGGAACTACAATTTGTTCGAGGGTACGTAACCAAAAACTATTGAAGATTTCCTTCTCCAAAAAATTATTTTTATAACAAATTTTTATGACGATTGTATATTGTAGATTACTATAAAAACGACAATTTTGATGATAGCGAGTTGCAATCTCGCTTGTACGCAGAAATCTATTACGAGTCGAACATCGAGAACGAATCGGGAACCGCGAATGCTCCGAGGACAATTCAATATGATAACATGGCTATTGAGATGAATGTTGAGTTAGAGGGACTGCAACACAAATCTAAAAAGCAATCCTCTGATATTCAAGGTGAATTTAGAACTAAAATAAAATTTTAAATAATAAAATGTTATTTAAAAATTTTCTAAAAGTATACTACAGAACCGTCAATATGCTATAATCTATGTGATATTCAACAGATTCTCAAAAAACACAATCTATGAGTCAAACAGACTTTGCCGAAGTCAACACATGTGGTAAAGAAATGATTTCTGTGACATGTAGCTGTGATAATCAAAGTCCAGACAAATCTTTAGTATCGCAAGGAAAGAGGAACAAAACAAATTCTTCTAAAAAGTTTAAATCTCCCAAACATGTAAGAAATAAACAAAAAAGCTTTGCAGAGGATAATAATGATATGACATACTCAAAGTACAATGTTGTTTCAAAATCTATTAAGCAAAAGAGACTTTTTGCCAAACAGATTGATGGAGATAATGACAGTTCCGACTCTGAAGATTCTGTACTTGAAGTGCCAATTCCACCAAAACCAGTGCCACCACTCATTGATTTGCAAGATTCTGATGAAGAAAACCATTCAAATTCAGCTACAAATGAGGATGATTTGATTTTGAAAAACTGGAAGAACAATACATTGAAGACATATTCGAAGCATTTAAAAAATATGTCTAGTAATCATGAATTAGAAATTTCAGAAACATCAAGTGATCATCAAAACATATCCTTTACTGATAAAAATATCGAGAATAATAAGGATCCCAACAGAAGTATCCAAACATCAACATGCACTCAAGAAATTATGGAAGATATTGTGCTGAATTGCACAACAATTCAAAAAGGCGCTAAGAGCATAAGTGAAATTAAGCAGTTGTCCAAAAGCACTAGAGTAGATGAAGAGAGTCAATCGACTAGAGATACAAATCAAAATTCAAAAAGTAGATCACCACAGAGTAAGTCGAAAGAAAATAACAAAAATGATCGGCAAGAAATGTCTGTGTCATCAGGAAGAAAATCACAAATGAGGGCACAACAAAATAATGACACAGTATTGAGAATGGAGCCATGCAGTCCCATAATCGACCGGAAAAGACAATGCAGTGACAAAGTCAACAGTCAACCTAAACAAAAGCGACAATGCATAGTTCAACAGAATGGTCAGGACGTTACATTACAAGGCACTAATGGAGAGAAAAGAAACGCATCGTCGAACGAGTTTTGTAATCAGAAAATGTCAGAGGAGATGAGAAACTTTTACAACTTAAGTCGCGGTCAAGAGAATTTTGACGTTGCCGAATTGCAGCAACATATGTCGAAAGATCCGCGAAAATGGGCAATTCTAGATGAAGACATAATGCCGTGTCCCTCTAATAGACAACGCACCAGATTCTGGAATTCCAAGTGCAGTAACTGCCATCAGGAAGGCCATCGGCGTTACGATTGCCCAATACTATGTGCCATAGCATGCTGCTATATGTGCGGTAAGAAAGGCCACACGGCATTTCAATGCCCCGAGAAGATGTGTTTGACATGTGGTAAGCAGCAGAACACATTTTGTCCTACTTGTGAATATTGTCGCGTCCTGTACTGTACTATGTGTAATTCGGTAGGACACGCTCCAGAGCAATGCCCAGATCTTTGGCGGCGATATCATCAGACAACGGACATGAGTAACACACCGCAGGATCCAGGTAATGTGATAAAGCCAGCGAGACTGCTATATTGCTGTAACTGTGTTAAACGCGGCCATGAATCATCCACGTGCAGACGATATCGATGGTCCGAATATTTTCCTACTCCTTCTGACGTCACAAATTATACGGATGGACCCACTTACTCAAGTTTCTCTAGACCTGATCCCGAAAGCGATTTCTCATCATTAAAAACGAGAGAAAACGAAACATCAATTCCACAAAATGTCACTGATATACAACTGGCAATTGAACGGGCAATGATTGAAGACGTGGAACCTTCTACCAATGTAGACATGTCATCATTAAATACTAATGTTTGTGTTCCGTCAACTTCACAAGTAACTGCGGTTATCTCGCAAGTGGAAGAAAACTCTCCTATGGCGCATAACATTTTGTCAATACTAAACGCAAACTTACAAAAAGAACAACATCAAACTGTAGTAGGTGACATAAACTTCATTGAAATTATACATTCTTATGGTACATTTTACAACAAAAATCATAACAACGCGCGGATGATATTAAAAAATCTTAATCTTTTTTATCAAAATAGAAATCAAATGTTAAATAATTTAAGAATACGTAAGCTTGTTCCAGATTTTCTTAAAGCATTGCTTGAGAAATCTATACAGTTCGAAGTGAAAATAGGTTTCATTCAACAACGTCGGTTTCTATTTTTACAAATATTAGCAATGAAAGAGTACATAGAATTTTTGTATGATTTATTGAGGTATTGGCTTAATCTCCCTGATGATGAAAAAGATTATGGGCTAGATGTATTCTTACCTATACATACTATGAAGATGTACAATTTGCTAATTACGAGAATGCCACAACTTAAGAAAATGCGTTTCACATGTTATGCTGACTATATTGGAGGAGAGAATGATCCGCGATATATTTATGATTGTATAAAAGAAAAAAAAGCCAAGTTGAACCACTGCAAAGGAAGTAAAAAAAAATATATTAATGTACGAAGAAATTTATGGCGTTTACAAATTCAGCTTCTCATGATCGTCAATACAGAGCCTGAACCGAACTCTCTTGTAAAAACGTTTCCAAAAATGATGGAGACATTTAAATTGCAACGAAATCTGATGGGCGAGAAACTTGATACCGCCACCTATCTTGGACTCATCTTACTTTACAATAAATTATTTGTACCTCATACAGCGTTTGCAACGAACCAGACATTAAAGCACTTTGCGATGGAAGAAAAAAAAATGAAGAAATCGAAACAAGTACAACAAGAGCTGGGAACAAAGATAGATGAACAAGGGAATTTCATGTATGATGCATATTCCTCATCCACAGAATCTTACAATCCGCAAAATATCGAACTTGAAAGTTTCTCCGTAATTAATAATCAACAGAATAAAGAAATCTTAGTTGAGGGACAAAGTGAGGACAATACTACTGATACGAGCCAAACAACGAATCATATTTACAATGGGATAACAATAACAAGAAATTTTACGCAGGATGATCAGATTATGCCATTAAATATCGAGCCAATACCGATTCAATTGGAAGATCCTAGAAAAAACCAAGATTACGTATTAACAAACGAAGTAAACGTTAAATCCAATATATCCGCGCCATTTGTATCCATGAATAATAAGAACAAAAATGAGAACATGATACTAAATAAGATGGTACAGGGCGTAGAACGAGCTTTTTTAACGAAAGAGGAAAAAAAGAAACTACGAAAGAAATGCAAGTTGCAAAATATTACACCAAATGATATGTATAGTACAGCGTCAACCCTTGTAAAAAAAGCTCGTGCCTTTAATGTACCGCATATGTTACATGCAGCAAAGGAAATGGAAAAACGGATTAACAATCAGAAAATTCAACAAAACCATATTCAAACATTGTTTAGAATGATTTCACAAGAAGACAAACATCAAAAGAGTATTAAGGCTTCTTATGGATTTTGGAAAAATATTGGAAAAAACAATAGTTCGTAAAAATTAATTGCGCGTTCGTTTACATATATCACCGTATAATATGCGTTTGTATAATATATACAAAATCATTTAGGTGAATATTCTATACTTTTTAAATTGTATAGAAAAATTGTTTACGTTATCGATATTAAACAACTTCGAAGAACTGTATAATATATTCAGAAAGAGAATGTTTTTGTACATGTAAAATATCTTATAAGCAATTTACATGTATATATATTCTTCATTCAATTCATTTATTACAATATAATGTTTAAAAATATTGATATCTGAAATATTCAAACTATAAACTTATGATACATGATATAATAATTATACAAGTAGTTTTTTTTTTGTAATTCCACGGTTTGATACAAATTAAAGATTTCTGCAAATATTTGCTTATTAAATATAATAAAAATTACACTTGAAAAAATGAAAATTACATTTTATATGTTTTATAGCATGTTATTTTATTTCTATTACAAATTAAATAATGATAAAATAGACATTTTTTTAATTATATATGTCAAGGTAATTATAAGTTTATTATTGTTTGAATTCATTTTTATTAAATAGTCTACTATTGTATCAACATTTATATCTTAGCAATAAAATTTAACGATTTAAAGTTTATATAGTTATATTCAAACTGCATGTTTTCCTTGATATATAAAAGAAATTTTTTAATTATTAGTGTTGAAGTTCCATTTATTTAATTATAACTTAATGTGAAATGGCATGAAGTAAAATATACTATCCAAAAATTATTAAGTTACATTAACTAGAGAACAAATTCATGGACCATTTAAATATAAATCAAAGTGTTGTAGAAAATTCCTAATTCCATAGTTTGTACTAAATTCTTAAATATGTAATATATGCAATTTAGTGTATATAACACCACTATAGTAATCGCACCACATCCACAATCAAAGTTTTGTTTTGATCAAATCCAACATGACATGAGAGAATAAGAGTCATTAGTCTGATTGTTATTTTTTCATTGGTGGTGGGCCAACCATTGGAGGTGGAGGTCCGTTCATCGGTGGTCTCATGTGTCCCATAGGACCTATGGGACCCATCATAGGACCCATTGGTCCCATTGGTCCCATCATAGGTGGTCTCATGCCCATCATAGGAGGTGGCATCGGTCCGTGCGGTCCCATCATCATAGGTCCTCCTGGTCCCATTGGGCCAGCTGGATGCATACCCGGTGGCGGCATCATTCCTGGAGGTCCCTGTGGCGGTACTCCGGATCTCGAGCCAAGGTTGGAACCAAGATTCGGCGGCGGTGGTATCGCAGCTCCCTTGTTGGCCGCGAAGGGGTTGGAGGCAATCTTGCCGGCCTTGAATGCGGCCGTTGTCGCATCGATTAAGTGCTGGGCCTGTTCCTCCATCCATTTCTGGTAGAAGTACTTCACGTTATCCTTATGCTTGCGACCCTGACAATGGGTCTTTCGTACGCTCGGCGAGTCATGGGTTAAATAAGTGTCGCAATAATCGCAATAGTATTTCGGCATCGAGATGCCTCTTGATAAATTCCACTGATTTATAAAGTCAATGTAACTTTACAAATTTTTCTCGATTTATGTTACAGCTACCGAGAAAATAGAAAGTCTCAGGAGCAGCGGAAACGTCTAGGTTATGTGTGCTATACTTATCGGTAACAGAAAGGAACCTGAGAGCGGTCACGCGTCATGTTTTCATCCATCAGCGCCTCTATGTGCACAAAATGTTGAACTATGTAGTCAAATATCTATGAATCCCGTAGGTAATGTGCATGATTTTTTGGGTCTCTTTTAAGCTATGTCCACGTTTATTTGGTTCTGTTTTATGCTTATACCCGTAAATTTTACAATTATGACTGCGTTCCGATATTCACTGCCAGTACTGAAAATCTATAGTTTACGTCACATATACTGTAGATTTTCAGTACTGACAGTAAATATCGGAACGCAGCCTATTCATATTTTAAATCTGTTGTATACAAATGTGCATAATCGTGTTCTATAAATGTGTAATACCACATATACATTCATGATATAAATTCAATTAATTGATTTGATAAAAATTCACTCACCGATTGCTGCCGCTGCTCCTGCTGCTGATGCTGCTGCTACTGCTACACATTCCTTTTCCGGTTTTGATTCTGAAAATGTGCTAAATATTATTCCTAAACTCAAACACAAAAGTGCAGATAAAGAAATGTATCACTTGAAAAAATAATATATTTAATACCGAGTCGCTCCATGGATGCCACTTTCTGTTGATATCATTCTGCTATTCTCGAACCGCACATTAATAACGATCGCCCGATACTTTATTCGGCACTCCCGATATTACGGATAATATATTTATACACGAGTAAAACGTAAACTGCGCGCGAGAATTTCACTTGGCGCAAGAAGTAAATTAAGCAATTCGCTCCCAGAGTTTTGTATGATTGCGCGACGACTAGTGAATTAAGTTTCATTATTGGCACGATCGATATTCTATCGAACGGATTGCGTATTCTCCTCGAGCGAATACGCACACACGAAAACTTTGCTCGGAACGAAAATCAACATGGAAAGTGGCGTGACGACACGTAACTTCGTGGAAAAAAATCGCAGGTCGAGGAAAGCACTGAGAAAACCGTTTGTTCACTTCACACGAAAACGAAGGCAAACGCACGATGCCGCGCTTTACACATGAATACCTCTGTTACGTTATACGATCTCACATGGCTCGCAGATCGTCTGTTAGCGCGACGGCACAACACAACACCGTACCTGCGCACAATGAATTCTAAATACGCGAGACACGCACGGAGTCGACAAAGCGTCCTCACCGACGCTTGGAACGCGAGGTAGCATGGCGGCAGCAGCGTACGGGACGTACGTGACCGTTGGCCGGCAGACTCGGCGGTACTCGGCGCTAGTCGGCGCCACTCGCCGCGCCTGCGCCGCTGCCGCCATGTTGCTCCGTTGTTCCGCGCTCCCCAGTCACGTACGCCGCTCCAGCGCCGCCGGTCAGACGCATCAGACGCTCTGTCGACTTTGTGCGTGTCTCGCGTATTCAGAATTAAATTGTGCGATGTGTGCAGGTACGGTGTTGTGTTTAGAGTGCCGTCGTGCTAGCAAACGATACGCGAGCCATGTGAGATCGTAGTATCGTAGCAGAGGTCGTATTCTTGTGTAAAGCGCGGCATCGTGCGTTTGCCTTCGGTTTCGAGTGAAGTGTTCGCATGTGCATTCGAGCAAGTGTTTGCTCGAAGGGAATACGTTCGGTAGAATATCGCGAGTGCCAATTAAGTGAAGTGCTACTAGTCGAGCATACGAAATTCTCGAAACGAATTTGTCTCCGCTCGTTGTATCTCGGCGCGTAATTTTCATTCAACCGCTTTCCTCGGCCTGCATTTCCACGAAGTTACGTGACCGCTACTTTCGTGCTGTGCCATGTTGATTTTCGCCGCC
The DNA here is from genome assembly GCF_013373865.1 of Monomorium pharaonis. Lineage (NCBI taxonomy): Eukaryota > Metazoa > Arthropoda > Insecta > Hymenoptera > Formicidae > Monomorium > Monomorium pharaonis. The sequence goes on along the minus strand of NC_050471.1, from coordinate 3,491,952 downwards.
AATCAGACGAGCCGTCCTTTTCACGTATTTTTTCAAATGTAACGGTCGTGCCAAGTGAAATTCTCGCGCGCGGTTTACGTTTTACTCGTGTGTGATATATTATCCATAATATCGGGAGTGCCGAATAAAGTATCGGGCGATCGTTATTAATGTGCGGTTGGAGAATAGCAGAATGATGTCAGCAGAAAGCGGCATCCATGGAGCGACTTAGTATTCCGGAAAAGGAATGTAGCAGGAGCAGCAGCAGCATCAACAGCAGGAGCAGCGACAGCAATCGGTGAGTGAATTTTTATCAAATCAATTAATTGAATTTGTATCATGTATATGTGGTATTGCACAGTTATAGAACACGATTATGCACATTTGCATAAAACAGATTTGCATAAAATATATTAAATGCATATAATTATAAAATTTACGGATATAGCATGAAACAGAATCAAATAAATGTGGACATAGCATAGAAGAGACCCAAAAAGTCATGCACATTACCTACGGGTAATGAAAACACGACGCGATGACTCTCAGGTTCCTCTCTCTCGACAACGATGGCAGCGAAGTTCGATCTGTTCGATTAGGTTATAGGTTATAGGTGTACATTTGATACTACATTAACTACATTTGTTCACCGTACAAAATAGTAATTGAATTTGATTATTTCTGAACTTTGAATCTGACCAATCACTTCTTATATTCAGTTGTCACTAATTGCTTAGGTGAGCAGATATTGGGTGCATTCTATTTAAAATCCATACAGAAGAAAAAAGTCATTGTGATTGACAGCGTGTAAGCCGCATTTTTATATTCCAAAATCTTAATTATATTTAAAAGAAATAATCCAATTTTATAATTGTGTTTAATTTTATTTTAAACTGTTTTTTTTTTTAATTCTTATCTATCTAGTAAAATGACATATAACGTTTTGGTATCATACCCATTTTCTATCATTTCTCTCATTATCAAAGATGTACGTGTGTTTATCATGTCATTCTTTATATTTTGTTTATTCGCGAATACATTAAATTTTATATTTATTAAAATGTTTCGTTATAAATGTAATAATCAAAGCTGAATTGATTATATTTATATGTATTTATAACTATATATATATATATATATATACCTATACATATATATGTGTACATATATATACATATTTACATATATACCATACATATATATGTATACATATTATATATATATATATATACATAATTTTATTTATATACATAAAAATTTTTTACTGGATTGCCAAAGTAAAATCCCGAGACTCGGGGCTTGAGTAATCTTGATCGAGTAAGTAAGAAGTGTTAAAGTAAACATTAAAAAATGTTAATTTTATAAAGATTTTTTGGAAGTGTTCAAATATCATTGTATTAAAAAAGTTTTATTTTTGAATACAATGATATTTGTATTTAAAACATATATCTTTCCATACCACACAGCACATTAGCCCTAGTCTACAATGAAGGATTTAAGCTTTAAGCCGTAAGAAACTGGCCAATCACAGTAGATTTTTATAAGAATACTCGATTGTGATTGGTTAATTTCTTGCGGCTTAAAGCTTAAATCTTTATTGTAGACGAGGGCTTAAGCTTTTTGAGAAAGATGTGCTGTATGGGTTGATACATATAATTTTTTTAAATATTACTGAAATGTTTTAAGAACATTATCTCTAAATCATGGTCAAAATTTGTTCATATTGATGTTGTATATAACATTAAATACGACACATTTGAAAATATTACGTGTTATTGAATGTGATTTTGTAATAATATAATAATGATTTTATAATTATTGAGTCGTAACAGAATAAATGATTAATGGTGCAATGATTAATGTACTTACAAGGTGATGATAAATATTGGTAGAATTGTGATGATCTAATGTTGCCTGCGAATCCATTGGATGGATCACACAATGGGAATGCAGAAAATGAACAGCGAGATGGGCTCGGAAGTGAAAACACATGGTACAAGTAATTTCCATTAGATACCGAACACTCATCGTATATAGCGTGATTTCTCATATTGTATTTATCCATGTTGTTTTCCTTTTTCGTATGGCTCGTTTTAGTCTGACTATTAATCGTATCAATTTGGGTAAATGATACAGAACATTACATGAACAGAACAAATAATTACAATTGTGCGATAATTAATGCAATGCAATAATTATACGGTGGGTAATTATGGCGCGATAGGAATCGCGATATATTAGGATCCGTTGTTCGAGGATCCTCTGTTTCCACACCGGCGCGACGCGGCCACGTCAATGATACACACGCGACGATCTCTAGGACACGACTGCCGATTTCGAAACAATAATATTATTAACGGATTAATTTCGAACGTTACACGAATCTAATGTTTCAAGTGATGAGCGCGATACATTAGGTTTATTCAAATGTGTCTGAGACTTGTCAAATGCAATTGACAAATTGATGATCCGTTATGAAAAATGTGAAATCTAATGCTATATATTGTAAAAACACTACATTAACATATAAATTAATATAACTGTGAGTCATAAAAAATAAACAGTATCGATTTCGTATTTGTACATATATTTATTCTAAAAAAATTAAAGGAACATTATTTTCATTATTAGAAGCAAGCTGAATGTACGATTCGAAAACGAAGTTCGCGTACTAGATAAAGTTTGAAACTTACACACAGTACTATCGATTCTATTAAATTATCAAAGCATCATCATAATTGCATAATCAGAAATTTATTCGTAATTCTGTAAATTTTAAGTTATCACACTTATTAACTTATTTATTTCCTAAATTGATTCAATCGTTGTTATGTTATTAAAATGCAACATTGTATTTATTTATTCTTAAAGAGTACGATTGTAACATTATCTTAACTTACAGTGTAAGCATATTACGCGATAATAAGCTTAGGCACACGCGTTATAAATGTAAAATAAAAAAATAGATAATGAAACGAGGATGTGGCAATGACGTAATGCTTATTCTTGTCGCGATAATCGTTACAGTAGTGCAAAATATTGTATACATAAAAAAGCATAAAAAAACAATTGTATTTGTTCGAATCAAGAAACGAATATATAAATATATTACAAATAAGTAGGAATTATGCGAGGAAAAAGAACTTCGGTATATCTACGAGAAATATTCACAGCGCATTTCATCTGACAATGGCGTAGCTTGGAGTCGGCATGTTTACTGTTCCCCAGAAGAGGATGAGCTTCGTGGGATCGTGTCTGATGAAAAACATGAAAGGCCGATTGGCAATCAGTTTCTTTTGATTGCCATCTCGACGCAAAAGCACCGCGGTTGTCGCCGCTGCCTCGGTCCCCTTCTCTGTCACGTCCATCTCCACTTTGTGCAGCACCTCGTTAGCATACAGGCCCGGATTGACGAGATTCGCGCTGTTTCGCAGATTATCCAAACCGTAAAAGGGGAAATTTTGAGTCTGCAAAAATCTCAAGAAATTCTGATCCACTGGTCGGCTCTGTCTTCTCCTTCTGCTCTTCGTATGTTTCTCGGGATTTTGGAAGCGATACTTATTCTCCTCCAAGCTCACGTGTTTTGTGATCTCATCGCCAACTTTTGGTTCGACTTTCTCAAGGTCGTCGTTCTCCGTGATGTACGCTATACGCGATGACTCGTTACGTCGTCTTCCGTTCTGAGTGTCGCGACGTACTCTACCGACCTTACGGATATTGAAACCCGTGTCCCATTGCTCTACACTGACGCCGTGTACCTTATCGTCGTACGTGAAATAATTCTTTCTTGCGCCGTTGATTACGCCCTGATTATTGTGTTCCCCAGTACGCGAGAAAATCAAAACCTCGTCGAACTTGGTGGTGGGTAATTGCTCTGGAGAAATTTGTCGTGGTACCTGCGCCGATGCTTGTGGAATCGATGTAGGAATTAATTGTGGAATCGGCTTAGCAGCTTGTGCTTGCGGTATCGATGTAGGAAATGGTTGCGGCACCGGACCAGCCTGTGCTTGCGATATCGACGTAGGAATTGGTTGCGGGATCGGCCCAGCTTGTGCTTGCGGTATTGACGTAGGAACTGGTTGTGGAATTGGCGCAAACGATGCTAGCGGCGCTTGACCATATCCGTTCGATAAAAGACTTAAATCTGCAGTTTTCGGATCGAATAATGAGTACAAGCCAAGACTATTAAGCGCCTCGTTCAAATTCAATGTGCTCGAGAGTTTCATACGAGGCAAAGCAACAATGCAAGTCTCGTTCTTCATGTTGTTTATTAGATCCTCAATAGTCTCGGGCGTCAGTTGGTCCTGGAAGTTCTTTAATGCGGCAGCTCCTTCAGCTTTTGGCAAAAGTACATACATAGACATCTGGAAATTGGAATAAAGAAAAATTCTTGAATTATTAAAAGAAGAATTTCATAAAGTATTTAAATTTAACTATTGCACAAATAATATTAAAAAAAATATTAAAGAAAATAGTTCAGGAATTTATTATTTGTAAGATTTTGAGAAATATTGAAATTTTATCTCATTATTAAATTAAAGAGCGACGATTTAATTAATACACTTTTATAATATGTTTACCTCTAAACCCTTATAAGGCAAAGCCAATATTTTAACGCCTAGCGATTTATCCTCGTAGAAAGGAAAGTTACCGCCGTTATACATCATATCTACCTCAACTGTATTATTTGGTTCGATAAAAAATGGTTTCCTACAACAAAAATTATCATAATTATTAAGAAAATAAAAATGGAATTTATTTCTTTTTGTCAGTCAAAATAAATGGCAAAATCACATACCTCTTTGTCATAGCTCCCAAAAAATGCTGATTCCATTCTCCCTTAAAGTAGAGTGCCGATAAAAGAATTACAGTAGTCAACGGATCCGGCGCTTCGTTCAGTATAGTGTCAATTTTGTCCATTGTTTGTTGCTTCACCCAAGCGTTTATTGTGTTCCGCGCTTCTCTGCCTTTTGTCCGAAAATCTAAATTTATCACTTCGCTCTGATACGAATTTTCGCTGATCACCCGAAATTCGGGTCGAATTGGATATCCTTGCTAGAAATTAAAAATCCATTAGGTTTATTCAAAGAAAATTTTTATTTTAAATAGATATTTAAAAAATTTTATATCTATTTATGTAGTTCAATATTCACAATCAGTATCCACAATTTTCAATACATAATTTAAAGATTGTTAATACTTTAATGTATTCTTTCGTTAACCTTCGTCATTAGATTTTAATAACGGATTTGATATATTTCAATTATCAATATTTTGTTGCGTTAAATGCTAATTAGCATATAACATATACATATAACGTAATCAAAATTGAAACTTACCTGGACGAAGATGCCACTGGCGGAATTCACGCGCGGCGCGTTGCTACCCTCAATCCTATAATTCATAACGGCCAAAAGTTGACCGAACATCTGATGAACGATCTCTGAGTGTTGAGATATATCGACACCAGACTCTAAGCCGAGTATCCGAGCGACCTCGTCGAAGGTTTTGCCGGCGGAACCCAATAGGACTAGAGACAAGGCAACGGATACGCTGAGCGGAGAAAAGATCACGTTCTCACGATAATTAGACACTGATGTGCCTGAAGTTTTGACAATCGCTTTATCCAAATCCAAAGCAAACTTTGTGATTCCCCTGGATATAATATTGGTCACCTGAAATTAATGGTTTCAATAACGTACAAGAACGGATATATGTTTCCTAGATTAATATTAAAAAAAAAATAAGACTTTAGATAAAATCTTCTAAAGAATGCACAAGAGATTGAATAATCAATGACGCGTAAAAACAGAATAATGATTTACATGATTGCTCCAAGTTTCCGGACTGGTTGCCGGACTCGTTGATGAGTACAAAGGTACGCGAGTCGAAGAATAAAGTTGCCCTTCTGCTGGTTTCACAGGGCTGAATTGAGGTGCAGGTCTTTGATTGAATTGTTGATCGATTTGAACGGGCTGATTGTTGCTGATTGTTTGCAAGGTAGGAGCGTTATAATTAACAGGTAGCGATACCGAGAAACGACCCTGATCATCTGTCATGTTTTCGATTTGATCTGGGTAGATTAGCTGACCACTGCCTAACGTCATAATGCTAAATAGCAACCACGCTCGTGCCATATTTTCGAGTATCTGAAAAAAAAAAGATATTTGTTATATTAATTTTTTAATTAAAAAAATATTTTTATTTTTATTAATTTTTTATTTTTAATTTTACTCCATTTTTTTACGTGTACACAGACACACACACACACACACACACACCAGAAAATAAATGTGTGTGTTTCTATTAACATTTTCCTATAATTTTTTTTCCTTCTTGTTTAGGTGTTCCAATATATTGAAATGATCTAGCTCGTATTATATAAACTATTATATTAATAGGGGTCACATATTTATGACGAGTAGACATTCATTTCTCAAAAAAGCGATTGCGGAATTACAGATACTTGTTCGTGACCATGAATGCAGGTTCCGCATTCATTACAAACGGTGAAATCTCGTAAACATAATAATAGTGTCTAATGGTATATGCTTCACATAATTGCTCGTCGTATACGTAAATGAGTAGCAAACGTCATTCCAAGAAATATACAATTTTACTTGCAGGTGCGATAACAATATATTCCATGTTTCACACTATCGATATCAATATATCACCGAGAAATGATACATTTATACGATTAATAATTTTTGCACAAAAATTCTGCATTGTTATGTATAAAACACTTGTTTTCAAGCGACATAACATTGATTTGGAATGTCATAATTGATTGTAAAAAGAGCATCTGGCTAATTATGAAGATAGATAGTACTAATGAGATAAACAGTCAGGAAATAATTTGATAGAAATATCTACAGGAAATATTCACAAAATAAAAATTCGCACTATAGATGCGTGACACTCAGACTAATATGCGAATCTTTGTTAATTTATTATTTATTTTTAATTTAATTTATTGTTAATATTTAGACCAGTTAAATAATAACAATACTAATTTTATTTCAGAACTTTTTGATTAATAATATTTTCAAATACAATTTTTAATTATTTCTTTGAAGTCAGATACACATATTATATTTCGAAATCAATAACTGTTTTGTTTTATAACAGATAAATAGTATATATAAATAAAAAACATGTATAATAAAAAATAATTTAAAAAATATTGTTTATACACAAAACTAATGCCAATTAATTTAAAACAATAAAGTATTTAAATTTATTTGCATTTCTTTTAAGCACTTGCATATTTAAATTTATCTTTTTACAAGTTACAAATATTCTATAGCGTACCATGTTTCTTTAATATTTTATTTAACCAAAGTGCTTCTGTGTATAGAATCTATAATGAATCAATGTCAACCATTATTCAATTTACAATACTTCTATTATATTAACACACAGATAATTCTTGAAGACGTAGGTATACTAAGAATAAGTGTCTTTGAGCATCGAACAATACTCGACTGTCACCTAAAAGAGATACGAAACATCATGTATAATGCTGTTTGGAAATTCCCAAGGGAGTGGCGAACACGTTTCATAGATTAGGGTTTAGCTGCATATAAAGGACATTTCAATATCCTTTCATACTACTTCTTCGAAAGTCTGTCTTCTAAAGATTTCTCAACAAAAAATAAATGATTTTCAAACTCATATTTATACTACTACCACTTTTTTACTTACTCTGATAAATACTATACGTGCCTAAAATTCGAATAATCAGTTTCAAAATATTCTGTTTGAGTCACAAAATCACTGTCTTTTCTTTGAATATTTACTTTATTCATCGGTTCGAAAACGACTTTACTTCAACAACAATATCTATCATGCTAAAATAAGTTTTATGTCATAAACAATTAAAAAACTTGTAAGTCAAGCATATCCTGGGAAAAAAATGTTTCATATAAAAACATATATGAACATATTTTATATATATTTATATGTTTTTATATGAAACATTTTTTCCCGGGATATCAATATACAAAACAAAGTCTTTATAATTTCAAATAGAATTCAGATTTTTCATTCAATTTTACTTGAAAATGTGGCAAAAAATCTGGAAAAGAAAAAGATAGGTTTGAAAATGTATTATAAAAGATAAGAAATATCAATTTCTATGTGATGTCCCACGATACATTTTCTATTGGGTACAATGCTGACGCATTTCATTTACATCTAACAGTGACGCTTCTGATAGCTGGAATTCCCACTTCAAAGTTAAACAACATAAGTTATTTTCTCAATTACGATCGATTGAGCCAGTTTTTTCATGCTTATCTATCGATGGCGTTAATATCTATATATATTTTTATTATACCAAGTTACATTGCCAAATGACATTTAATTCACTGAATCTGTGCTTTTGAGAATTTCTCTTCCTAATTATATATCAATCAATTCTATTCATAAATTTATTTATTAATTTTATATTGTACTAAAAAGTTTCCAATTTGAATTAAATAATTAATAAAATTAAGCAAGAAAAAATGTTACTAATGTAAATTAAATTTATTTTAATACTAAATATGTGAAAATTGAATTGATTGCTTCAAAATTACATTGCTTATCTTAAAAATAAAAAATGCATTTACTTTACAAATTAAATTTTAGTCAATTATTTTACATCGGCTATTTTTCATCAAAATATTCAAATTTCTTATTATTATGGAAATAATTATTTATTTTAAAGAATTATTCTAATTAAGCTATTAAGTAAATAAATATTAGCATTTTAAAACTAATTCTCTGATTAAATATGACATATTTATTTTATTTAATTGCTTTATATTTATTATCTTAAAAAATTATCAGTTTTATTTAAAAAGAAAACGCCCACTTATTTGCCAAAAACTGCTTCTAGACAAGATTTGATTTTATCCCGAAGGTCATATGTGAAAGTAAAATCATGAATAGCTATCATGTATTACTTTTTCGTATCTTCCCTGATTTGTGTGACACATTAGATAATATATTGCATGAAGTAATACTGTATATTTCATTATCGAATAAAACACTTATAATTGTGTCAATGTTAATGTAATTACTAATAATTATATAATGGCATAAAAAATGCAGTGATGGCAAACACAATAATTATCTTAATAATTACGAAATCTCCGCAAATAATGTACTTTTTGATTGCTAATTGATAATAATTGACAAAGAATGATAATTGAATCAATTTGCTTGGAAAAAGTACTACTCCAAAAAATCAGTTCTTAAAAAAAAACATAATTATTACAATTTACAAAAATACTTTATTGCGTTACTTTTACATTAACAGTTAAAAAATATTTTAGAGAGAACATTACTTTATAACATCCTTATTTCTTCATATATAAATAATAATGATAAAATATCATTTAATGTTCCGTTTTTATATTATAGCAGTTAAAAAACAAAGTAAAGAATGATTCATTTACGATATTTGTTTGCAAGAGAACTCTTTTTAAGGCAATTAAAATTCGAATAAGTGATAATTAACACCAACCTGAGAGAAAGTGCAACGAGTACTCGTAGAGTCCTTAGTGCGATCGTTTCGATCAATTTACCGCTTCGACGCACTTCGGCGTCCTCGTGATATAGGTCAAGTTCAATCTCACTTAATCACCTTGTAGAATCGCGCGATTCCGATGTTTACTTGACGAACGCGAATTTGCCGTGCAGACACCAACGTGTCGTTACGTTTGGAAGCTGGTTTTCCTTCGAAAGCAGAGCTCTTCAGACGTATTACCGTGCCCCACTCGCCGCGGGGAACACGCGGATACTAACGGGGCATTGGTTTGCCGATCTCTTTTATCGGTGCCCGGACCGCCGATGATGCGACGACAACGACGACAATGACGACGACGGCAACGAGAATGACCGCGGTGAGACGTTAGCGGGGAGAGATGCAAGGTCTACAATGTCAACAGGAGTAATGGAGTAGGAGTAAGAAGTAAGAAATATGAAATGAGATTTGCCCATTTCGTTTACTCCCGGTTTTTAATTGATCAATTGTTACTCTTACTCCTTACTCTATTACTCCTGCTGATATTGCAGGCCTTGTATAAGAGCAACATGTACGTATCACGCATAGTTAAATGCAGACACTGATATTGACTCACCACTCATCCTTTACGCCGAAGCGTGTTTTGCACAGTGCTCGACGCACCTGCTTGATAATGTGCTGGAACAGAAGGAGGAGCGATTGAACGATAAAAAAATATTTTTCAGAGAATAATATTAGAAATCATACTTGGCTGTTGAGTGGTTCGATAGCTCGTTCCGCATAATGCTCGATCTACTTTGAATATATGCAGGCACCCTGGTAAAGATGCAATGGGGGCATCAGAGGTAGGAATCATTTATCATCGGGAGATTGCGTGTGCTTTATGAGAAACCAGTTTTCCTGCAAATGATGTTAGATTGCAATATCGTAGCGGCGATAACGTGAAATATGAAATATCGCAAGATACTCCCAGCAACTAAATTTGCGCAGAGACGAGTAACGAGAGATTAAAGAAATAAATTTCGAGCGTGTCGATTAACAGATCAGAAAGTCGCAATTGCTAAAAAAACTAAAAGTTATCGCGTAATGTCGCTTATCAATTACTGTATACGTGTATTTGCATATTACGCTACTTTCATATGCATTTAAAAATTAAAAAAATATACACATTACAAAATAAAATACATAGGGTCATATAACAAAGTCATATAACAAAAAATTTGTTATATGACTTTGCTCTCTCTTTCCCTGCCCTTTCCTTCTAATTCGAGATAAAATTTATGACTTCTTATTCTTATTAAAGCCAACACATCGCTTTATGAGTCACTTTTGGATTATTTATTTTGTGCACATCACGCCTCGCTGATTAAATGTGTGTCGCATGGTGCGTTACGTTGTACGTCAAAACGTAATTCCCGACACGACAAGTGTTTGAAGTTCTGCATCAGCGAGCTTATTGTTCTTATTTCCGTTATGATTAACATCATTGTAAATCGTGAAAGAAGGCTCTCTTTTGTTGGGAACAATCACATGAATTTGAAACAAAACACACTAAAAATAATATATTCTTGTTTTATAATGCGCATAAAGAAGAGATAAAGCAAGCTTTATTGAATCTTGCAACTAATTTAAAAAAATTATTTATTAACATGTAAAGTACTAGTTTACTTATTAATGTAAAAATTTATGTATTTTTAATATTAAATTTAAATTGAAAAGTAAATTTTATATAAAGATAAAGGAAAATGCAAGAAAAAAGACATTTTTTCAAAAAATTGTTAACAGCTATCTCTTTTTCAAATGTAACATTTCTAATGTTTCTTGTTTATTTCTCTACATTAAAAAAATTATAAGAAGAAATTTCTTTGCCAAGTTTAGTATTTGTATAAGTGTATATTTTAAATTATGTAATAATTTAACTGTGATGTAATAAAAAATTTTACATAAAATTGCTGTATTTCATAAAACTGACCTGCGTGAGTTTAAAGAAATTAAACATTTCTTATGAAAACCTCTCAATTGATTCTTAGTAGATCACAGTGGTCAAATCTTCCAGGAAAACAAAAATTCTTCTGAGAGCTCCTTGTTGATCCTATGTTCAAAAATAATTTATTGAAATTTGTGTCATTAGAAACAAACAAAAGTAAAAAGTAAAAATATGCTCAAAAAGGAAAGAAATTTTATTATTAAAGAGCTTTTCAGTATAAAAAAATAATTGATATTAATTAATAAAAATTAATAAATATCATAATTATAGCAGTTTTATAATAGTTCTATAATGTATATAATAAACATATATTAATATATTGATTATAGTAATAATTTTAACAATAAACAAATATTAAGATATATATTAATCTGTAAAGAAAAGGAATTGGAAACCAAATCTAACTTATAAGACTTTTTAAATATGAAAAGCTTTTTAAATGTGTCGAATATAATCTCTCAATTTTAAAATCTTCTCAAATCGCGGTTTCATTTTAATGACACATGCGCAGAATGAGAATGTTGTCGAACGTACGGTCCTTCGCTTTTTTCGTTCTAACGTAGCTGCGTGGTTACGTGACTAACAGGGATAGCAAGAGAGCGATGCGAGGGGAGAATCCTGAGATTCCTGAGCCAAAGAGAGAAATAGACGGAGAATTATCTGAAACAAAAGGAGAGAAACTTTATCGGAGATCCCACGTTACCCGGGAACTGATCTTTTCGTTCGCGCGCATATTTTGGGTTCTAGCACGCAAGTGTCAACGCATGCGGTAAAAAAAGGATGGGAGGTCTCACAATCAGTCACGTATACCGCGTATCTTGATCGTCACATTCGCACATGAAGAAAAACAGGAAGAGATACTGGAAGGAAACCGCGAAACCGGAGCTCGCGTCGTCGCGGAAATGCGGCGGGAAACGAGAGACCGACAACCTGGCCAACACCCTCCTCAAATTATTCTCTCGTCGCCAACCGGAGGGCGAGGTCCAATCGAAAGTCCCATGCCGCGAGCGTGCGCACTGGTGATGCCACTGCTGCGTTACGTTTCCCGCCAACATGGCAAATATGTCGGCGCTCGTGTCGTTTCCCGCCAAGCCCCCGCGACAACCCCGTTACGAGCGTAACGAAGAGTTTTTGTGGCGGTGTAGGAGTGTTTTCCCCGCGGTTTATCTCGTCCGATCTCTTTATCTGGCTGGACTACGGCGCGAAAAGATGGGGCAGTCAGACGACGCTGAGGACTCGATGTACGGCCGACACCAGGATCTCTGCCAGAAGCTGAATATGGATGCGGCAGCCGCGTCCGAGGCCTGGAAATCCTACGAGACTATTCGACAAAACTACACCCTCGAGGTAGTTTTTTACTTGCGATAGCGCGGCCACCCCAACGCTGAAAACATTGCGTCGCATGAGACGTCGAGAACGACGGCTCGATGCGATATGCTCATCCCCGAATCGTCGATCTCCCCGAAACAAAGCAAGCGACGTTCAGATGATTTCTTTTCACCATGCGAAGGCTTATTTAAAGCGCGACTGGGCCGTTTGACATGTTTATCTCGGAAGAGCTACGAAAATTACTCGTTAATAGATTTTATTTTTACAATATCTACATGTATTTTTGATTGCAGAGATTGATGTTACCTTAGTACTTCAAAATCTTAGTTCATTTACTTATAGATCTCTGTCTTAATAAATGATATTTCCTCTTTATTTTATTCTGTGATTCTTTACTATTATTGTCTGTGTGAGAGATGCTTTCTCTTCTAATGCAAAAGGGATTTCTAATGTATATTTGCAGGGTGATCAATTACATTGGATAGGCTGTGCAGTGTATGTGGCCTGTAGAAAGTTTTCCATACCCACGGTAGGAAAACCAGGCACTAATGTGGAAGGCAACTGTGTATCGCTGACTCGTCTCTTGCAACTGTGTAATCTCCCATTGATACAATTCTTTACAAAGAGCAAGTCATGGGCAGATATGGCAAATATGCCACAAGACTTTCGGGCTAGGATAGAGAAGCTAGAGGCAAATTTTTCTGTTTCCATGGTCATATTTAAGAAATATCAGCCTATATTCTCTGATATTTTCAAAGATCCACGAGAGGATACGTCTAAGCCACCTAGATCAAGAAGGCATAAAGCAGTTCCCTGTACGCCTAGCAGGGTCTTTGAATTCTGTTGGACGTTGTTCATATGTATAAAGGGTGCAATTCATGATATCTCAGATGACCTTGTTAATTCTTACCATCTCTTGCTAGTTTGCTGCGATCTTATCTATAACAATGCTTTATTAGCTAATAGAAAAGATTTGCTGAATCCTAATTTTCCTGGTGAGTAATTATTTATAATGTGGATCACATGTAACAATTGTTTGATTGATGAGAAGAATCTTATCTAATATTTTCTGATTTATAGGTTTACCAGCAAATTTCAACGATGACAATTATATCCCACCTCAAACAGCAAATTGTATTGTTAACCTGCTATGCGAGCGTCATGATGCAATCGCCGTTGAGGCTAAAGCCATAAAGGAGTACTGTGTGAGGAATTACATAAACAAGCTATTTAATGAAAAAACTTTACGTGGTGATCAATCAAATTTCTCTGGCATGCTAGAGGCATTAAATTTTGATAGTAACAACAAGGCTATGAACAAGTCTTATGAACAGCGTATGCTAAGTGTCGGAGATTTTGATGAAAGAATTTTCTTAGGTAAAATTATTGTTTGTAATTGAGAGCATATTTATCTATGTATAGTATTATTGCTTATGAAAGAAACAAAATACATGTATTGTTATAAGCTTACATTATCTTGCATGCTTTCTGCTAGCTTATTTGCTTCTGTAATAAGTATCCACATGAGTTGCTAAATAAAAATGTATATCCTGTACAATTAATGATAGTGACTTCAATTAGATTGAATTTAAATGTAAACGTAACAGATAATGTAGCACATTAATTTTTTTTTTTTTTAAATACTAGACCTTGCACTTTAGCCATGTTCCAAAATTCACTATCAGTACTGAAAATTAATAGTATTAATAGTAATGTAAACTACAGATTTTTAGTGTTGGTAGTAAATTTTAGGATACAGCCTTTATTATTTTACACAATGTATACATTTTACATGATGTACAATTCACACAGTGAAGCTATCTGTACTTGAAGATTGTTTCTAATTGAAAAATGAAAAGCTAAAAAAGAAGATACACTCCTAGCAACTTATTTAATTTGCTAAGTTTATTTTATTCTTTTTTTTTTTTCTTAAGCCTTGTGTTTAGGATGCTCGAAATCATTTGACTAGAGATCTCGGATAGAGAGAGAATTTAATCATTGTTAACTGGCTAAATTGTTTAAATGTAATTGGTTACATTTTCCTTTGTCTTTGCCTGTCCAAGATCTCAAAGATTTTCAGCATCGCAGACACAAGCTAACAAATCTATATTTGCTATGTCGTGACTGCTTTATAGCGGAATGGAGAAGATTAAATTTGAGTGGTATATCAAATTCAAATATATTAGACCAAAACGATGCCAAGCATGTCCAGTTTAATAAACATGACATCTTAAAAGGTGGGTTTGTAATATCTTGTGTGAATGCTTCTGTCTTGTAAATGATTGACTGAACTAATTTGTTTCGTTTACTAATCGCACATTTTTTAAACAAAATTAGGTTATTTATTTATTCTTTTTTTATTACAAGTATAAATTTGACATGAATATGTGATTTTTGTTTCAGGCCATGATGCTAATGAAAATATTGGTTCTCCTACGCAAATAATGAACATTGAAGATTTTCACGAACGATTGCAAATAAAGAAAGAACAACATGCTGGGGTAAGTTTTAGGAAGATTATTATAGAATAAATTATTTATTTTTGTTTATGAAAGAACTTGGTCTTAATTTTTTCTAATCACTGTTATTTATTTATTCCTTACAATTATTTGACTAGTTAATCTAACTCAAAATTTTTTGCGCATACAGCATTTCACCTTTTATTTATTTTATCCTAAACACATCTTTTTTACTATTAATCTATTTTTCTTATTTTACATCCTTGTTCTTATTTCTGTCTTCCTTCCTCCTTCCTCTTCTACTTATTTTTTTTTTCTTTCTATAACTGTAATATATTAATAATCATTCCATATATTTTATTTTTCTTTTCCATCATTATCTACTTTCTTCAGTCAAATCTTATTTTATGACATTTTTAAAATGTACTGTACACAATTTTTTCCATTCTCACAGAATACAGACTTTTACTGTTTTCCTTTCAACTGGTATTTATTTGGTGTTGTAGAAAGATTAATATATTTATTTTATTGGAATAAGAGTAAGCTTAGTATATTCTCTTGTGCATAATACCTGCATAACATTTTTCATAGCAGATACAATATTTGGCACCTCCCACACCATTGACTGGACGTAAATATCTCCGATCAAAG
Source organism: Monomorium pharaonis (assembly GCF_013373865.1). NCBI lineage: Eukaryota > Metazoa > Arthropoda > Insecta > Hymenoptera > Formicidae > Monomorium > Monomorium pharaonis. Next base: position 3,476,033 of record NC_050471.1, on the reverse strand, counting down.
GATATGTCTAATATAACACCAGTAACTACAGCAACTCAAAGTGTCATCAAGTTACAAGCTTTAATAGCCGGACAATCCGCTCCAAGTGAAAGTTTATTGCAGATGCTGAACAACTGTTCTCAAGATGTCAAATCCTCACTAGAGGCAAAAGTTAAACAAATTGGCGAACAATTTTGCGCAAACTATAATAGTAATGCAAACAATGGTTCGGCATCTGATTTTGCAAAGAAGCGTCTTCTTATGGGACAAACCTTATTTTACAAGCTTCTAGAAATGATTTTAAACGACGAGAAACGCAAAAAGCCGAATGACGACATAACTGTAAGTTTATGATAATTGTATTTAAAATATTTATTGAAGCATATATATTTGTATCTTAATTATTATTTGTTTACAGAATCTTCTTTTGAATGAAATCTTTATACAATCCCTTTATGCCTGTTGTCTTGAAATCGTTATATATTCATATAAAAGCAATGACAAAATATTTCCATGGATACTGAAAGCTTTGAATCTAGACGCTTACTATTTCTATAAAGTCATAGAAATTATAGTAAGAGCTGAGGATCAACTGTCACGGGACGTGGTCAAGCATTTGAATCATATAGAGGAGAAGATTCTAGAGTCCCTGGCCTGGCAAAGCGATAGTCCTTTATGGCAAACCATCGAATCTTTGCCAGATGGTGTGCCGAGCTGTGAGGAAGTTTCCTTACCTGGTACTTTGGAAACTGCCGATCCGAATGCGCCTGGTCAACCTGTATTAAGACGTATTGCTTTAGATCGGGATCGTACTCATGACGTTCCACAAAGCCCGATTTCATCTGCTTCAGAGAGGTATATTTTATCAAAGAACAAATTTTACAAAAACCTATTAAATTCTTCTGGAAATAAAGTTTTACTAAAAAAATGCTTTACTTAAAAAAAAATGCAAAACTTGTTTTAATAATATTTATTGGAAAGGGAAATTGTAAATGCACAAATACAATTGTACAATTGTAATTTACATAATGATAATTTCAAAAGATAATAATATGGTTCTAAAGTTTCCTTTAAATCACAATCTGCAATATAATTATTGGAATTGTGTATAAAATCTCGTGTATTTTTTACTTAAATATTTCTTTATGAAAGGTTATATATTAAATCATATGATTTAGATTTCAGTCTCCAATCGCAGCATCTGGTGCAGCAAAGAAGCGATTATTCTCTACCGACACTAGGATCACTGGTCAAAGTGTTCTTCGTGTTGGACAGAGTGTGTTATCTTCTAATAGAATGTTATTGGATAATGGTCAAAGGATACTCTTGGTACCTGATCAAACTGGTGTTTCTAGAGCATCGGGTACGACACAAGCATTAAATAATCCCACACAAGCGACGAACAGAGACGCGGCAAAACCGAAGAGAACAGGTTCGGTCGCGCTGTTCTTCCGAAAGTTCTACAATCTTGCATGCGTACGCATGCAGGAGTTGTGCAATTCATTAGAAATATCAGATACTGATAAGAAAAAGATCTGGACGATCTTTGAATACTCCATCAAGGAACGTACTAAATTGATGAAGGACCGACATCTCGATCAAATCTTAATGTGTGCAATTTATGTAATATGTAAATTGGTTAGGATGGAGAAAAATTCGTTCACCGAAATCATGCGATGCTATCGACTACAGCCACAGGCTGAATCTCATATATATAGATCAGTACTTATCGAAAAAGTTCCTAATGATGAAGATCCAGGAACGAGTGGTAATGAAAGATCGGAAGACAATAATATGTTAGGAGAAAATATAACTCCACCTACACCAACAAATATGGCTGGGACGTGTCAAAACTTTAATGGGGAGATACGCGGCGATTTGATCAAATTCTACAACACAATGTATGTTCCACAAGTCAAGGATTTTGCGAACAAATTTGGATCTACTCGCGGCAGTGTTACGAATCTCTCGCTGAGTCCTTTACCAAAAGGAAAAGCGCCTGCTAATTCTCCAGTAAGACGTGTCACTAGTAGTATTATGACACGCACTCTAGATCCAAAGGCTATTAGTGCGTCACCGGCGCCACAATTAACTTATTGTTTCAGTCGTAGTCCTGCCAAGGTAAAATAGATTTTTTGAGTTAAATATGATTTTTATAATTACTTTTTAATTCTTTGGACTTCTGAAAAATTATTTCTACGTATTTACATCATTGGTACATTTTTCAGGATTTAGAGGCTATCAATAAGATGATGATATCTGTGGACGCAAAAAAGAGTGTAGGAAAGCGATTACTTTCCGATGACACGGATGTAGAAATGACAGAAGGTGCACCTTCTAAAAAAGCTACAACTTTTGTTGCACGGAAATTAGAAAATATTATTGGAGAACGACGAACGCAAAATCAATAAATGGAATGATAACGTTCATCGTAGTTTACAAAGACGATAAAGACGTGTTCAATCTACTTATTTACATATGAATTGATTTGTAAAAAGCGTGAAGAAACCTATAGAAAGCTAATCATTTGTCTGCTTAGCTTAAATGTGAAACATTTGTTTCTCAAGTATAGTCATTCTAGCAAATTGGAAGAGCCCAATAAAATGTTCACATTATATAAGGATTCTATAATGTTATTTGTGTAGTTTTATTTAGTGTAAAGTCAGAATTCAATTTCCAGTATTCTTTGTTGACTTTTATCAGAGTAGACTTTTTTAATTTATAATTCACTGTCTTTCAAGCCGGTTATAATATAAAATGCAAAAATGTGTAACGTGGATTATAATCACAATACACGCATATTACACTTTGTGCATTACATTAATGTTAACATAAAAATTTTAGAATCAATTAAAAACAAATGATTTTTTAAAATATGTATATTATTTTTTGATCATGATTGTTATGCAAAATTATATGATAAGAATGCATATAAATCCATCTATCATAGTGATAACTAGTTTTGTGATAAAATTACCGGCGATTTTGTAGAACTATTAGCCAGGGATTCTATAAAATCACTAAAAATATTAGAATTTACGATTACAGATTAATCATTTTCATACTACAAAACATGTAGATTTAAATAGGAAATTATTAATTAAATAGGAATTTTCAAAAAAAACATGATAGTATTATCATGATAATAAATTGTAATTTACACTACAATATATGAAGTGGTCTGCCAATGAAAGATATTTTAATGATAGATTCTTGGACAGAAGTATTTGAAATTCTTGAACAAAAATGTACTGTAAATATTTAATAATTACAACGGATCATTTATTATATTTATTTTTTAACATCGGCTATCGCGTAAATAAATATTTAATAAAAATTTTGTTCAAATAAAGTCAAGCAGAGTAATATTTTGTTATTTATACATATTTCTGAAACTGAACCCAACTGAAAATCCTTTGTTTCAAGAAAAATCTTTTTTGAAATTAAGAAATATCTTAATATCTCTATATTAAAATATTAGCTTTTTTAATTTTTTATCTATAGAATCTATTGTTAAAATATTATCTAGTTGTGTTAGACTATTCTGTGTACACACATTTTGAATTTGTAAAATATAAGTGAAATAAATAATTGATATTATATAAATAACATGTTTCTGATCAGTTCATTATTTGCGTTACGTTAAAAGTAAGCTTAGTCAATATTTGTGAAGTATTTGAAGTATATGTAACTTCCACACTGGAAATTGTTCTGACTATTTCAAATGCGTATATTATGACTTGATTATTACATTGTTTCCGCGATCAAAGTATATACAAAAGTAAAAAAAAGGTCTCAATCGCTTGATTAAATAATTATTTTGACAATAAACTTGAGTTTATGACAGAAGCACGAGTATCCACAGCAAATATTGAAAATATAAAATAATTTCCATTACGTAAATTAACGTTTTCTAAATGACCATTAATCTAAATAAATTAAAGATAAAATTGTAATTATTAATATGAGCATGCTTTTTATCTCGAGATGTAAGTTATTTGTATCTTTTAAAATTTAGTTTATCGAGAGTTAAAAAACTCAAAAAAAGTAGATGTAAATATTTCTAAATTCACAATGATCTCATTAATTTGACATTTATTATCGAACAATGTATAAAATGAAAATATAAAATAAAAATTAAAGATAATTATTGTATTTATTGTATTACAAGGACTTTATATAACTCGAGCTTAATATAAATGAATATTAATCGCGAATTAAGAGAGAGAAAGAAAATACTGATACTTTAATAATTAAATATTAATGTTTGCATTGTGTACGAGATGACTATTGCTTATATTCATTTGTTAGAACAGCATATTGAGTCTCTTCGATTAATTTTTTAATAGATTATAGCGGAATTATATACGAAAACGCTGCTTTATCTAACAATTTTTTATTACTTGCTTTTATTGAAATCAACTTGTATTATAACTTAAGTTTTTTTAAATAAGAATAATATGAAATTAGCTTCTCTTTATATAATTTGCATGCACGATTAAAAGCGATTCTTAATGTATAATTCTTTTTATAAATAAATAATGTAAAAAGTTATCGGCTTACATTGAATTGCAATTATTATATTAATCATCTTTTATGTAAATATATAAAATATTGTAATACATAAATGAATTGGCAATATAATAAAAACGTTTTACAAGTCACGATATTATTGCTATAATTAAAATTTATCATAAATATTTCAGGGAGCCATATGTGCATATAAATTTTTAAAGAGTATTTTTAATATAAAATAACCCATTTTTTAAATTCCTTAACATTAAAGTATATATACATATATTTCATGAATTAAATATTTATTAGTCAAAATCAAATTCAAATTTTATAATAACAATTCTCATTTGCGGTTTGCGTATAAAATATATTATACAATATGCATACAAGAAATGTTGTCCTATATTGAAAATAGGCCCCAAGCCTAGCTCGATGTCATACAGACGGGAATACCTTATACATATACATTCATATATATGCAAAATGTTATATGTAAACATTTTACATATAAATCACGCATTAAGCTTTAAAACTGTAAATGGTATATGTATATGAAATACATAGAATGTCCCAAAAGTCTAGTTGTCAAAGTAGACACAGTACCGTCAAATTTCTTAATTGTGTGTGTGTGTACATAAAATACAAATATTTTATTAAATTATTTTCGCAATTTTTATATATTTTATATATAATTTGTAAAAATTGTGTGTATATATATGAAGTCATATTCACAGTAAAGTGCATTGTATTAGAGAAATAAAGTTTAAGGATTCTATAAAATGATTTTTCCTAATTTAAAAATATATTTTATACTTTATATATATATATATATATACATAACCATGTCATAAAAAAACTTGAAATTATCATATTTTATGAAAATATATAGACTTGATGGAACATCCTATATTATATGATTGTTACTATTGCGACCATGAACAATAATACGAGTTCACTAGCGAAATAATTTCATGACTTTATTTACAAAGTATAATGGAGCGCGCAATAAATAAGAAACTTTTATGCTTTTACGTATTTTTCAGAGACATTAAATTTCAGCTTGTAAATAATTTTTCGCGATATATTGGCACAAACGATATTTTAATACGCGCAGTAGTTTTTTTCAGTCTATTTCATCTATATTATGTACATACAAAACAAATTTGGTTTGCCGATAGAATATTAAGATCGAAATTATACATTTCGATTCTCATTATATTTTCAAATATAATAATTTAGTATGATCAATATCTTTTAATTAAATCTCTTTGATTAAATTAACAATCACATTTCGTAACTTCAATGAAAATATATTAAAATATTATATAAATACTATTTTTTCTACATATTTGCAAATTATCACCTTATCCTTAAAGATTATCTACATATAGTATCAACTCATACCATAGTTTTACGTATAAAAAAATGTTACGAAGAAAACTAATGTCGTTTGGAAAATGGTGTCTCTATTACGCTATTTAATAAACATACTTGTAATTTTTCTTAAATTAAATATAATTATATAAATGAAACGATTTTCCAAGACGACACAACTAGCAGAATTAATTGAAACTATGGAGATTATGACGTTTCGGCCCCTGCTTTGGACCCTTCTCAAGTAAACGTACCATCAAATATAAATTTATGATTCATGTCAGAGAATCATGATTATAAGTGTTGATACATTAAAACAATAGTGTCAAATAATAATATAAAAGAATGTTAATGTACAGAGATATTAATACAAAGAGCACAATAAAAATAACAATGTACGTCTGTACTGGTGAGCAGTAACCGTGAAACTGAACCGTCTCATTTATTGCGAACCATTACTGGCGACTTTTGAATTATTACCGTTGACTTTGTTGATAATTATATAAGATAGAATTTCTTATTTGAGAAGTCATGGACATTTGTGACAATTTACAAGCATTAAAAATTGTAATTTACAAGTAGCAAAATATATACATTGTGTCATGTCATCTCTGCTATTATCTTAAAAATTTCAAAGACATAACGATTTATTCAAAACTCCATTTTGTTAGACTTTGTTCGGCCATTCTGATTTAATTGTCTTTATTTTCCAGTAAAGGAATATTTGAATATTTGGGGAAGTCTACAGCATCAACAGGATTTTTTACTTTAAAACTGGGGAATAATCCTGTCATGCTAGTTCTGGTGTTATAACCCTTGGAGTAACCATCCCAATGATTACCGAAGACGTCAATCAAATCTCCAGTCTTTAACTCTAATTCCCCGCTTTTCCTTGGTTTGTGATCCAAAATTGCTACGTGAGGATGTGGATTTTGTCCCCCGTAATAATATATATCGTCGAGAGATGTAAATCTGTCATATGCATCAGCGTAAAAAGTTTGCATTAATTCGTACGCGACGCGACATACTTGAGAACTAAACGTGCACACCAAATAATCACATTCCGACAGAAGATGAATATCGATAATTATTCCTTGCAATGAGGTATCTGAGTATCGTTTTGCTACAGATGCTGTTTCAGCGATTTCTGGATCGCCTATTATCTCGTAATTCGGATAACGTTTCCTGGCTGTTATTATCACTTTTGGATCGTCACTGGCTAAAAAGACTCTCCTCACGTCCGGTTTTGGATCAAGTTCATCAAAGTATTGCTCCACTTTAGTCATGTATTCATCTACATCATGATAAGCTGCCTCGGTACCTACTTTGTCGGTTCTACGCACATGAATACCGACGATAGGTTTCTTAAAACCGAGTCTCTCTTTCGCCTTTTCCAACGTTCTCTTCACGTGATCCTGAGGTCGCATTAAGTATTTTAATACTTGTCCTACCCACCAAACTAAAGGATGACCGTGAATCTTTTCTAATCTCGGTGCTAAATCCGCAGGCACGCTGGGCGGTTGGAACCTCGGCTTAGGATACACGTTGTCTACAATTGGCAGAGATATCACTTGTTTAGAGGGATCTCCAGGCCAATTAGAATGCGAACTACCAGTTGTAGATAAACAATTGTCACTGAGGGGTTTAAAAACAGATTCCCAGCCATCCTTGTGATATCTCCACCCTTTGGATTTCATTATCAATGTTCTTTCTGTACCATAAGCTACTAAAAAGCAGTATGTGATATGATGAATCTGCAAAGAAACGAGAATACTTATTTTATCTGATTATTTAACTTTCATATAATTATATATCAACATCTATTTTTCTCACCTGACAACCAAAGCCGCAACCTTTATTTAAGCTACATATCAGCTTCTTTGCTTTATTACAATCAGGAGGATTTTGTAGATACCTTCAAAATAAATGTAAAATAGATTATAATAATAAGATTAAAATAGAACTTAATTTCAATAATAAATATTTCAATATATATAGCAAGCTGCATTACCTAAATCTTTTCTGCACAAGATCAGATAAATCTTTCGCCTCTTTTTCCCGCCATTCATCATAACCGTCTGCCTTCTTTAATTTGTCTATATTTATTATAAGTGACTTTTTGTGCTCCCCTGCATTTCTTAACACATCCTGTATCTCCTTCTCTCTTTGATCATATGTAAACTCATCAATATGCTTCTTGAATTTATTCAACTCAGCGCTAACATAATACCTGTAGTATAAAACTAAGCACGTAATCTTTCATGTAACATGTTATACATTTCTTTCAATTTTGATCAGTCATTATTATATTTACCACATCTCCTGAATATCGTTCCTTAATCGTCGCCGCAGTTCCTCATATTCTAAGGAGGGAACACCGTGTTTTGAGCCATCTTGATGATCTATTAGGTCATAATAGATCGATGCTTTCTCGAGTTTGTCCTGTATGGAGCCTAAATGGTCCCCTTGTATAGATTTCCCTTCTCTGGAAATTATGTTAGCCTATACAATGAAAAGATCACTGTGCTCTATGTTTCAAATTTTGTATTTTCAGTGTTGCTAAATTTTTTTATTATTATTTTTTTATTTTTATGTATAAATCCAAAGTGTTACATGCAAACATACCCTAATATAAAGTTCTTCAGTGCATCATTCTGTTTCTTTAGAATTTCAAAGTCATTGACCATTTGTGCTAGGCGTTGGGTGTTTTCTTTGTTGGCAGTGTCAGCATCGCGGCTTGACAATGAGTTGGACTTAAATATATGAACAATAGTTATAATCAAGACTAAAAACCATGTAACTAGCAATGCTATTCCAAGCTTTCCTAACCAACCAGGTCGTCCAGAACAAATAGTTGCCATTTTGAACAAATTGCTGCCTGTTTATGATGTGTCACATTACGAAATCTGCAAATACAATAAATCATATCAGACTTGTGCGAACGAGAAAGGGAGATGTTCTTGCTTGTGTTTTAAATTTCTTATTCGCGATTTACTCTAAGAAACTCCAGTTTTGAATGACATATGCAGATAAAATCAATCACGAATCACGAATTCCGCAATAATGAATGATTGTACAAGCGTCATCCAGTGTAACAGTATAGAGAAACGATCCTTTTGACGTTTTAGGAATCTCAATTGCGACGTAAAAATCGGGGAGTAAACGCGAGCTCGTATCTCGAAACGCAAACGAGTCAACGGAACGGAACAGCGTTAATCACTTCCGTTACATCACTTTACGTGTGACCGTTTCGTGATTGCTTCAACCTTTGCACAGTCTTTCGATCTCCTCGTGTCGCCCGGCGTGACAGGTACGCATGCGAATAACGCGAATGCGGTGGTATAACAAATCGGTGAACACACGACTTCGTCGAGGCAGATTCCGTAACGTTACCGTTGCTGTGGAATCGGGTGTGCTCCCGAATCGGAAGGAATAATTAGGAGAATCACTGAGGGCACCGAGACGATCCAGACAAGTACGATCTTCGATGGCGCAGGGTACAGGAAAGGGACGATCTCACGCCGATCGCGTCCGACACGCTCGGCCTCGTCGTCGCGAGCGCGCGCGCGTGCACGCCTACCGGAGTCATTCGAGTTCGCGAGCGCGATGTCAATTACCGGTTTTGACCTCCGGCCTCCTCCACGTCGCTGTATGATCCGGTCCAACTTTTTTCGCACTTACGTGTCGGCCGATCGTCGCGCGCCTCGCTGACTTACGACGAACGGCACAGCGATTATCTAACATCTGTCTGTCACTTATGATTGCGTGATCGCAAACGTTTCATGAATAGAGAGACGTCCCGCGTCCCGTCTTTGTCTGCTGCACTACTTATTCTTGACCATTCTTGACTCGATTCCCTCCCTTTCCGCGCATCTCTTGCGCTCGTGAAGTTGGGTTAGGAAGGGTGGTTGGCCGTCGCGCGTTTTAACGCTAAGGCTTCCTCTGAGTCTATCGAAACTCCAATTAACCCGATTAATTCAGGCAGAATTGCTCGTGCTGTGAAATTCCTCTCTCTCTTGCCAGCAAATAACTGCTATACAGAGTGTTAATAAACCTTCGCATAATATTTATACCATCGTGTTGCCCACGAAAATCGAAGACGAAAAGCTCTCTAAATTTTTTCGATTCCATGCTTTATAAATACAAATAATCTAATTAGTTATAATTTAAAGAAAAGAAAGAATAAGTATCAAATTTAATTTTGAAATAATATATAGTTTATTTTATAATCTTCCTTGTAACACAATATAAATATAATATAATATACAATTATATATTTCTATGCATTATCTGGACAATCAGAACTTCTCTATAACAATATCGTATGGTTAAATTATATTTGAACTTATCAAATAATTTTATTGTAATTTTTTTTTATATACATCCAATAATATAAAGAAAAAATTTCTTTCAGTAGCTTCCACTCTTCTTTCTTAACAGCCATACACAAAATTGTTAAATTTTTATTGAAAAATAATAGGAAAGTTTTAGAAAGATACGGCTTATAGGTACATGGATTATTTACGATGCCACAAAATCAATGTTCAAAATTTTCGCGCGCGCACACGCGGCCATTTTCTCCCTTTCTTTATCCTGAGGTGAGACGTTGGGGAATGCACGTGCATGACGACAGGTGGCGCCATGTGATCTGTCTCTGTCGCGTTCCAGCATAAAAATTGAATTTTCATCGCGGCCACGGTGGGAAATCGCAGCGCAGAGTACGACGGGATTTTATTTGATTTATCTCTCCGTGCGTGACGCAATATGTCGACGCGTGAAAACAAAACGTTACATTGAGGTAAACCAAAGCGAGAAAATCCCAAACGCGAAAAAAAAGATTTGAGCCTTCGTTATGGAAGGCGGGGGCGATAGGTAGGCTGGGAGAGCAAGGGGCGGGAGGGGAGGACTATAAATCGCATACGAGACGCGGTATACGCGGTACGGGGTATGGGCACGCTATTACGAGGCTAAAGCGAGACGGCATGACACATAATCATCCGTCCTTCTTCCACTTCCCTTCTCGCTACTCCGCGCCGCCGTCTCGAATCCCTCCCACTACGAAAATCGCGCACGCAGCATCTTAGCTTGCGCGCGAAACACGCGTACGCCGGTGGACGCACGTCGTGTGTCTGTGGCTCGCGTGGCTGTACATAGTACCTGTGAATAGTGTATTTTAAGCCCTAGTTTTAACGAAATGACCGTGTGAGGAAGAAGGCAGGGGAGAGAACGCGAGACGGAGAACAACGTGAGTGCAACACGCCGAGACAGGAGGAAAGAAGAGGGAGGGAGGAAGTGAGAGAGAGAAAGAGGGAGGTATAGGCAGAGGAAATAGAAAGAGAGAGAGAGAGAGAGACGGTTAATCGCGAAACGATTCTCTCGTCATCGAGAGGCGTCGAAAAACCGAAAACGAGGTAAAAGTTCATCTAGATTCGCGAATCCCATCGGGGACCAAGCCTCAAATCTTCCGAATTTTGTGTATCTCTTCTCTATCTCTCTCTTTCTTGCTCGCTTGTTCCGTCCATTTCCCTGTCTTTTTCTCGTACACGATCTGCCTCCCTTTCTCTCGTATCCTCCCTCTCTCCTTTCTCGCACGCAGTTCTCGCTTGTTTCATCTTTCCTTCCTTCCTTAGCTTTTTCGCGAGCATATATCCGCCGTGGTGTTGTCGGTCGGTCGGTCGGTTACTCGATCGGTCGGTCAGTTTCGTGCGTGCGTCAGGTCTGTCCTCGCTTCAGCCAAGGCACGGACGAACGAGCGAGTGAACGAGCGCGATCCCGCGGTCATCGTGCGCGCCCGCCGTTCACGACGGTTTCCTTTGTGTTCCGTCTCTGTCTTTCTCGTCCCATCTCCCTCTCTCCGTCTCTCTCCATCGCCTTTCTCTCTTTCTCTGTCTCGCTCCGTATCCGGCGCACACTGGACACACACACACACACACACACACACACACACACACACACACACACACACACGTGCATACATACACATACATACACATACACACATACGGTGTTGTCAAAAATCCGGCAGCAGCGCGCCGGAGCTACACGCAGCTGCCATTGCTGTAACTGTCTGGTTTTCGCTCGCAGTTTAGTAAATACGTTCCTCTGGCCTCTCGCGGGCTGATATCGGCGTGCCGCTGGTCATCGTTGCCGTCATCGTCGCAGCTACCACCGCTGTCGTCGCCGCTGTCGCGACCGCAACGGCAGAGATCTCGACCGCAGCCGCCTCCTCGTCGCTGTCGTCGTCGTCGCCTTCGTCATTGTCTTCGCCGACGTTTCCCTCCTCGCCGTCATCGTCGTCGATTGGAAACGGCCGAAGAGGATGTACCGCCGTTAACGCAATCGTGCGCCTACGGAACATGTTCGCCCAACGGCCGTAGCGAGCGGCATTCTTCACGGCATCTCGCCAGAGCCGCCACCGGCTCTGTCCGCGCGGGAGCTAACCTTCACGAAGCCGAGGGTGCAGCCCCATCAGCACGTTTGGCCGTACCGCATTTGCCGTGCCCAGGAACAGCGGCGCGGCCTGACAACACGAGGACATGAAGTGGCTCGGCGCGAGCAGCGGAGGCGCCGGGGGCGAACCGGCATCCTCCATGCAGCTGCATCACACCTCCGCCAACGGCCACATACCCACGGTACACGCGCATTCGTTTTTCTCTTTTTTCTTTCTTTTCCCCCATTTTTTTCCTCTCTCCTCGCCTTGTCGCGATCGACCTCCCTCGATCGCGGGGGACACGTCGATCGCGACAATTGCGGCGCACGAGATTAGTCGCCATAACCTCGACGGATAGTCGTACCGAGAGTATGAGCGTTTGCAAATATCAGCACGAGTGTTAAAGTGTCGGCGGGGATGCTGATTTCTGTACGCCGTGCGAGAGAAATGTACCAAGTGGCTTGTACAAAGTGTCTGTGTAAAAATGATGCGCCTAATATTATCTCCAAGATAAAAATGCTAGAGGCAGAATTGAAAAAAACTGTCTACACTTGTTTCAGTATATTTATTAAAACTATTAATAACTTTCAAGTTGTAAGCGATTGAAAAGCTGAGAAGCTTAGTTGAAAAATCATGTTTTTATAAATTAAATTTGACTAAATGAAATAAAAGAATACATGTATAAAGGCAATTATAATGATGTTCAATGTGCTTTTTACTCACATTTAAATTTTAATATTACACATTTGATATTAAAAATGAAAAAAGGTTGTATATAAAAATAAAAGTGCAATCAAGTTTTTACTGAGACACTCGCTGATGTTAACATCGTCATTTTGCTTATAGCTATATGGAAAAGTGTAATCGTAGTTTTAAGTGATTTGTGTTGTACAACTATGTCACAACGTTACTAATTATTGATATATCTGCTGTTATTAGGATACAGAACAGTGTGGGCAAATTATGGCTGGCGGCGATAATATGCGAATTCAACCTGGTCAAACACATCAGATGGGAGTGAGTAGAACTCAAGACGATGCTATGGTTGGTTATGTGTTTCAACGACCTACAGAACCAGAATTCAACACCCAATCTTCGACTTTTCAAGCAAAACAAGCTCCAAGAGCTTGGGCATTAGCTGATGATGTTATTGTCGATAATGTAAGTATGACAAAGTGTAATTGATTAAACAATATATTGATCTACATATTTCGCTACAGCTTCAAAATCTAAATACGTATCTGTTTCGTTGTATTACACACAAACATAGTTCTGGCCAAAACCTCTAAATTAATATTTGTGGTTTTACCATAGTTTTGTATTAAAGTTGTGCATGTAACCGCTTTGTCCAATCTCCATTCTGGAAGAACTTGTTCTTAAAATTATTATTGTTTAGAGGTTTCTGTCTTGCAAAAGATAATGCAGTATCGAATTACTTATTTTTACCTTGGGATCAAAAATTTATTTTACAAATTTTGTTTCTCTCAAAATAAAAATTTTGCCCTTCGAATCAACTCAGTGAAATTTGAGAAACTTAGAAGTATACATTCAAGATTTTAAATTTAGAAATATATTCTGATAAAAAATAAACAAATCTACAAATATTAAAGCTTAATTCTAATATACAATGTGACAAATCTAGGAATCAAATCCAAATAGTAGAATTTTGATAGATGGTTATTTTTAGTTAATAGCACTAGCTATTCAGCATTATATATATATATATATATATATATATATATATATATATATATATATATATAGTTTATAATTTAACATATACGTAAAGAAAAACCTAAAGAAAATGTCAACACAATAAAACACTTATTTAGTAATAATTCGATTAGCAATTCATACAGATACATTGCACTTTTTTATATGTAATAAATAATTACGATAAATGCGAGTTATAATTAATGCTATGCAATGACTTATACGATCGAAATTATTTATTTTTACAGAATCAAGAAAAGTGGAAGTATTCTATGACTAAACTTGGTGTACCTCAACAAAATCAATCTCAGCAATTGGGATTAACTATGAACAATGTACATTTGAGTAATGTACCCTATGAGATACATCCCATGCAACTAAAAGTAAGTAATAAGTGTCAACGATTGTTTTATAAGATTTTAGTATTATTCTGCACGATAATTAATTTTCAGTAATACTCATACAAATTTTTTATATTTGTCTTGTAGAGCGGTGCGCCTGGTGCAGAACATTTGGTTTATCTAAATAATCAGATGACTGCTCAACAACAGGTCGCTCTTTTTCATCACCAACAACAGCAACAACAGTTCAGGAATGGACAGGTAAGTTTTTCTATGATAAAAAATGCATCGAAAATTTTTTTAGTTTTTGTGTGTTAAACCATGTTTTGTTTAAAGACCAATATAGTAATTTCTTGCTTTAGAAAAAGTAATAGATACGATCTACATGTTTTATGAACAATTATAAGAAAACTTTACTGCTTCTATAATAATTATTAACATATAAAAAATTGAAGTAAAAGTTTAATTATTTATTTGATGAATTTATTAGATAAACATGTTAATCTATTTATATTCAATCTTCGTGACTTTATATTCAATCATTGTATCTGATATTGTACATGGACATGAATATGTTCAAAGTCAATGTTTAAGATAATTAATGGCCATTAGGTGTAACTCTGACATTACAGAATTTTCCAATAGCCAATGTACGTTTCAATGGTTATTGTGAAATCATTGAAAGTAATGACCAGTTACAGAATATTTTATTGTTACTTTTTGTCTTGATTGCAAAAATAACGTTTTAAAGAAATTATAATATTCTTGCTATATATTTATAATTAAAATAATCACATCTTTATGATACATAATATCTCACTAGTCAATATTGATTTTAAATCTAAATGTATTTACATATCTTTTTTGTTCAATAATATGGAGAAAGTGAACATTTAGTCTATTCTTCATTGTTCCCGATATTAGGTTTCATATTTTATTTGCTATATCGAATTATATTTTTCACCATCTATGAAATATAAATTTTCAGCGAAAATAACGTTATCGTTATATAAAATTATACACAATTGGAATGAGAAATGGAAGATTTCATATTTTTTAATATTTGTTTTACTGATCTTATTGAATTTAATTGAATGTAGTTTAAGATAAATCATTAATGGACTTTTTAGAATTTATCTTGCTAACAAAACTCATGAAAAGCAATATTAATTGATTAATAACATATGACTATTTATTTAGACGATTTTTTAAGATATTAATCGACCCATAAATTCAGTAAATTTTTAATTGAAATTAGAATAAAGTATATTACTAATGTACGATAGAATGAAATACGTTTATGTGTAAATAATATATTAATACGTATTATTAATAACTATTGCTTATTATTTAATGAGTATGCCAGTGTATTAATTATCAGTGATTTATCTTTCATTTCTCTAAATATTATTAAAAGTTGTTTAAAACAAAAGAAAATTTTTACTGAAATTTTTAGAATGTCTTTCAAGCTCCAGTTACATATATCTTCTTGTTTTACAATTTCAAGTTATAAATTAACTTTCGATTTATTTATGGAAATGCACACAAAAATATATAAGGCAATTTCTTATTTTTATTTTTTTATTCACTGTCTTCCTGATGTGTGTATATATGCACATATATATGTACATAATACGAAAAATTATTGAGTTTCAAGCATTTATTTTTGTATTTATTTACACATTTAATTCCATTGTTGATTCCATTTTAATTCCATTGATTTTGGAATTTTTACTATTTTGCCCTATGTAAGACAATTACGTACGTTTTCGCGATTAATCGTACAGTATTGAGCAAGACTTCCGCAAGTATCTCGCGTTTGTCGCTCGAAATTACACTTGTACTCTACTGGATTTACATCGTTTCGCAACGTGCGGTAAGACGAGAGTCCGCGGGCGCGCTTCTACGTTCGCTGGGCGAGACGGTGGTGCGTCCGGCGGATTGTCGGCGCGACCGCCAGAGGCGCTCCGCTCGGGAGCGTCGTTCTTTGTTTCGGTTTCGGAGCGCAGTCTCCGTCCGACGAAGCGCAGTGCCCGGCTGACGAAAATTCGCTCGGCGCGCGGTAACGAGCGAGAGGAGCGAGAGAGCGGGATCCGACCGAGAGAGAGAGAAAGAGAGACGCCCGTCGGAGAGCTCGGCGACCCCCGGGTGGACGGACGACGCGTTCCGCGCGGAAAGGAATGCTTGCGGACGGACGCTTTTACCGCGAGAACAATCGAATCGGTTCGACTCGCTCCCTCTGTAAATAAGCCGAGTAGTTCGCGAGTGAGTGTGCAAAGTGTGCGCGAGAGTAGAAAGGAGTGGGTATACGGCAGGAGCGTGTGAAGAGAAAAAACGCAGAGTAAGCGTCACGGGGGAGAAGAAGAGGAAGAAGAAGAAGAAGCAGCAAAAGAAAGAGAAGGAGGTGGTGAAGGAGGAGATATCGGAAGTGTCGAAGTGACGAAGGGCGCGCGCGTGTGACAGCAGCAGTCCCGACGCTTTTCCGCCTTCTTCCTTCTGTCTCCTTTCGCCGTCTCTCTCTTTCTCTCTCTCCTCGTCCGCTAGTCGCGTCGAGAGGTGGTGATAGAGGTGCAGTTCTCTCTCTCGCGTTCTCGCTCTCTCCCCGGTGTCGCGAGCGCGTTTGCGCCGCGTTTCGCATTGTTTGGCCGGCGATAGTACAACGTTGCTCGCGTGCGGCTCCGCTCCGGTTCGCTGAGCGACAGAGAAGGAAGAAGGAAAAGAAGGAAAAAGAGAGTTAAAGAGGAAGGAAGGAAGGAAGGATCTCGTTGCCAGCGACGATCCGCCGCCGACGTGCACGACGACGAGCAAGCGCGTGGAGGATCGAAGAGGCGAGACGAAAACGCGAGACGGCGGCGCTCCGGGGGTGGGATAACTGTGCCGCCGCCGACGTCCTTGTATCCGTGCGATTCGTACGTCCGTGTGGTCGCCGCCGCCTTCTGTGTTTAGCGCGCCGCGACGGGGGTTGCCGACACCGACACCGCTGCCGCCGCCACCGCCGCCGCCGCTGTCGCTGTTGTATCACCATCGATTGCCGGCCACCGATCTGCCGGGCACAACAGTAGTGTGCGTGTAGTGACGACGACGACGTGGATTAGCAGCAGCGGGGTTAGACGAGGAAGGAGGAGAAAAAGAAAAAAGTGCCGCCCGCGAGTTTTCCGTGTAACGCGTTGCCGTTAGTGTATTACCACGGGGTTAACGGTGAATCTCTCGGAGGTGACGCACCGCGCCGACGACGCCGCCGCTGCCACCACCGCCGCCGCCGCCGTCGTCGCCGCCGCCACCACCGCCACGACCTTGGAGACAGTGGAGAGTTTCGGAATCGGTTACGGCCAGGGAGCGGGCGAGAGCACAGGCAACTGGATGAAACCACCGGGGAATCTCTTTCTCTACCCGACGCTAGACATGAAGGATCTGACAGGATCCGTGGAGGATATGGTATTGTCATCATCATCGTCACGTTATTTTTCGTTATCGTTATTTCGTTGCCGTTGCGTCGCATCGCGGCGAACGGCATGCGCGACTCGACGACGCCGCTGTCGTCGTTGTGTCGTCGTCCTCGTCTTCGTCGCCGTGATGCGACACTTGGAAACCGCGCCCGCTTCGTCGCGACGCGCCAGGCCGCACCGCGCCGCGGCGTCGTGTCGCCTGGCCAGGCTTAGCCTAGCCTAGCCCTAGCCTGGCTTGTTGGCCTAGCCTAGCCTACCTGCCCTCGCGCGTCTCGTCGCCTTCGGCTGGCGTTTATAGGTTATGTTCGTTGGCGCGGCCAACGGACGCGCGGCGTGCTCTTTGTTCGCGTCCGCGTAGAATCCGTTCCTCTCGCCCGCATCTTCTTTGTGCCCGATTGTTCTCGTCTGTTATTTTTCTATCGGCGATTCGACATGTATGCTCGCCTCCTGGAGCGCATAGCGCGATGTTGATTGCGCGCGTTGGACGCATCGCGCGGGTTTGTGTTATTACGATCTCATGATAATCGCCCGATCGACGGGAACGTACTATAATTTTACGATCGATTCGATGTAAATCCAGTCGCGAGATTTGTTCTGTTCTTCGTATTTGCACGTGGAACAGAACAAATGTAACGCTTACATATTAGAGAAACGAAAAGAAACCGAATTATGATACGACGCGCAATGATCTGTAATAATTAATAACGCGAATTAAATCGCGCCAGCACTAAATATTATTCATTTTTTATTTGAACTGGAAAGTATTTTTATTTTGAGAAAAAATAAACTAGAGGTTAGGTTTTTCCCACAATGCACGTAGTTCATCGTTGTCTCGTGTTTACTTTCACTTCCATTTTGAAAGGTTCTGGAAAAGTCTAGTAATTTTTCATTGCTTGGAGAATGAGACAGCAACTTTAGTGGATCATTGATTGAAAAATCTAGGCAAATGTAGAACAGTGTAGAGCTTTTGCTTACATTTACCGCGTGTAATTTATCGTGTTGTAGTTGATTGAATTTGGAAAGTAAAAATATAAAAGGCAGAAAAATCTATAATAAGTAAAGAATAGTAAATTATAGCAGAAAAAAGGATACGATTTGCAAATTGTAATTATGTATTATACATTTGTAATTAATTATTGGTAGTATATTAATTATTTACATATTTTATTGATAGTACTATTACTGAAAATTGTTATTATTATTATGCATTGTTACATATTGATGGTACATTAATGTTTATTATTATTGATCATTGTTAATAGTTAACGTTAATCGATCATTCCTCTGTAATACCGTAGTAACAATGTTTAATAATAATAGAATTTAATAGTTTAGAAGTCAATAAATACGAAATACAAATAAATATGGGATTATATACGTGGTTCAGTAAAATATGGAATTGCAAATAAATACGAAATTTTCAAATAAATATATGAGCGATGCAATGGAAAGTGTTAAAAATGTGTTTAAAATGTCAGAATATTTAAAAATTAAAAATACAGAAATTTGATTATATTTTGGAAGAGAAAAAGAAAAAGTCCATCTAAAAACTTATAATTACAAACATTTAAGATTAGTCAGAACTGTTTTTGAAAGTTGCTTTATTACCAATGTCCTTATATTCCATTAACCTTGTAATTTATTAGCTAAATCGCTAGTGATAGTGTTACCTAACGTGGTAGTATTACCTTGTAATGACGGAGGTCATTAGAAAGCCAAGCACATGTTCATTTTTTACTTTTTTTAATTTTTCGTAATTATTTCGAAACCACTTCTTTTATTACTGTATCCATGACGGAAATATGTTATTCTTATTACTTTATAAGCAGTTATAAATAATTATTGATCTGTGTTTCGTTTGTGCTCGCAGTTTACACAAATTTTATTTGAAAATGAAATATTTTTATCTTATATAAAAAGAGTAAGAAAATATCTCATATTTATATGTACCTTTTAAAAATTGAAAAAAAAACAGTTGCTCATAACATGATATCCGTACAGCATAAAATCCTTTTATAATAAATTTTTTTTTTAATCTGAATGTGGTGCTTATTTATAGGTTAAATACATTAACCCTTAAATAAAGAACGTGGTTGAGTGTGGACATTCATAAAGATAGAATCTTTAAAATGTTATTTTTTGCTTTTTGAAATCTTTAATACATGTTTATTTTTATATATGATTTTGCTACATCTAAAATTTAGCTAAATACAAAACTGAAAATGATTTTATTTATGAATAATTATGTAGGATGTTCTAATACGACGAGAGATATTACAAAAATGCTGACATTCTTGCAATTAGCTTGACCATTCTAATTATTTTAATGGTTTCTAACAAAGATCTGAAAAATTATCAGATCTTTATCTAAATTTATAAATACTTGAGCGAAACCGTACTATCTGACTAAATTCAGCTAATAAAATTATTTTTATACTCGTACTTTATTTTATATATTTCATAAAAAATTTTATACATTTTTCTTATTTATATAATTTTATACATTTAAAAAGAAATAAAAATAAAAAATAATACAAAATGTTTCATGAAAAATTGCGTTTTTAAATAGTTTACGAATAGTTTTCGGACTTAAAAGCTGATTGGGTGTATTTCGAAATATTTGGGACTATGCAAGAAAAATGAGACACAACCAATATCTATACCAAGATCAAATATACAATATTGTGCTGATCACGCTCGTCGATATGAATGACGACTGGCACGAGTATCGATTTGCGTGATCCACTTCATGTTACTTTCGAGTAGTCCGATTTTGCTTGCTCTAGTCGTTTATAGTCTGTTATCTTCCGTGACTTTTAAGCCGTGTATATTACAGGCTAAATGTCAAATCCATTATCGATAACGTCTAATTAATAAATCACGGGGTGAATCATCAGAAACGGAATACTCAAATGTATCAATTCACGTGTATGTATTCTTAGATTTTACAAGACTTGCAAGAAGTATGTAGAGAAAACAGGTCAAATAATTTTAAAAAATATACAGGAGATGTATTTAATATTTTGTCTTTCATGTTCATTTCTTTTAGAATTCAAGACTATTATTCCTGTTTTCAATGGGCGCACATACTTCTACGTCTTGCATATTGCAGCTAATATAAACCGTTTATTATCATACCAATTGTATTATGTTAAATGCGATTAATGTCGAGTATTCTGCACCTGCTTCCTAGATTAGCTTAATTCCTAGATTAGCTTAATAAAAAAAAGTTTATATCAGAGAGCGAAGAGAAAATGGGCGCGTGCACGGACGAGCGAGGTAAAAATTACGTTGAGACAGACGATACTTGTGTTCCGAGACGAACTTTCCTTCTGACGTAGTTATTGACGGAGGATAGTTACGACGTCAGAAAGATGATTGTTACTGACAGTTACGTAGTCAGCTGTTACGTTGCGCGAAAAGAGAAATTTATGTCTGATAAATATTACACAAGATCAGTATTACTCTCCGATTATGTTGTTTCATAATCGTTTCCTCGTTTTATCTGGGACAGTAGACCGAAAGAAATCTGAGTCATCGAGACTTGTTACATATGTATATTCGGGCGGGGAAGGGGGGAAAAGGGGCGGCTATGATTCAAATTCCCAAATGTAAAGCGGTATACTAAGCTCATTAACTGAAGTCTTGAGACCAACTTTTTCTATATAAATCTAATCTTATGACTATCTACAATCTTTTGAAATGTTTCTATGATTTTAATATCTTATCTTGAAACGCGGAAAGGTAGCAAAAGTTTTAAAATAATTGCAAACAGATATTGTTTTACAAACAATTTTACAAATGAATTGAATTGAATCTCTGAATTTATATACAAACCTAATTTTATTTTTTATTTATTTTTGCGTGATTTTGATCTAAAAACGTTATTTAATACATAGAGCAAAAAGAAATATAATTTTAATGAATTCGATTCTTACTGTAGAAACATGTCTGTCGAACGTTTTCTCTCTCTCTCTCTCTCTCTCTCTCTCTCTCTCTCTCTCTCTCTCTCTCTCTCTCTCTCTCTCTCTCTCTCTCTCTCTCTTTCTCCAGAAGGAATGAACCATTTTTACGCGTCATTTCTCTGCGTCGAAAATCCGTGAATTTAAGTTTTTTAAAATTTTTGCGAAAATTTTTGATACATCTGAGGATGCTTTCGTGATCGTGCGAAAAGGTTCGTTTATCACAGAGTAGACGCGTGTCACTGAACTTTATGCGTAACAGTATTGATAATCGATAGTTGGTTGTGCCGAGTCTCAAAGTTCGGCGGCGAGAGAGAGAGAGAGAAAGAGAGAGAGACGAATCGCGTGCTTATTATTCGAATTCAATGCACATGGGGCTCTTTGCTGACCAATGTACATAGAGAGTATTCGGTGTGGCTTATCTACACATAAATTCTGCCGTGCATTTCTCTTTTTCACATTTTCTGCGGCAATGGAATTACTTATATGTTAACAGCGAACTTATCTATTCTTACCGTGAACATTTATTTCTAGGACATAAAACTTCGTGTTATTTTTCTACACAATCTTTAGTCGCGCAATTTTAAGTCTAAATTTCTAAATCGTTTTTCTTTCTGTTAATTGTGGACTATTTTTAGTGTCGCTCGAACATAACGCGATTAATATCAGAACAGTATTTTAATTTTAGAAATTATTTGTATTTATATTGAAAAAGTTTTTTTGTAGAGGACTTTGTTTCGTCTGATAACATGTTGTTTTTGCTGGCTTGGAAGCGAGATCTTCTCGCGACTGAAAATTTATCAGTTTTTCTTTCTTCTAAAAGTAACGTGTGATATAAATACAGACGTATTTCAATCCGAGAAAATAATAGGGACTGACGAAAAACAGAAATTGTTTTAGTAGTGAAAAAACACTTGTTTTTAGTTATTTTGTAGAATATTACAAACTAAATATTATGAACAGTTGAAATATGTATATGTAGACCATACACTAAGAAGAAAATATTATTAATTTGACTAAATTTTTTAACTCAATTAAATTTCTTTAGTTCAAGTATTTATTCATTTAATTTAAATACATAAAATATTTGAATTTTAAATCAAATCTTTATATATTTTACTGAAGTACATAAACATTTGAATTAAACAATTTAATTAAGTTGAAAAATTTATTAACTTAACAAAATCAAATTAACAAGTTATTTTTTCTCAGTGTACAACATAAAATTTAGAAAGTGCCAATAAAGTCATAATGGATCTTACTACTCGAATATTTCTTGTATTATTTTATGTACATTTTCTAGTTCTTTTTCAACTACGCACTTTTGATCTTGAAACGCAGCTTTTAAAATAAACCAGAATAACAATATTACAATATTAAATTATTAATTTAATAATATATTAATGCTATCACATACACAAGCATTATAAGATTCTTCCTTTCCGAGATACTAGGTGAAAAATATTGTAAATTTTTTTTAACAGCAAACGACAGTTACGAACAAACAAGTCATTTGAGATAAGGATACGCAATGCAAATACACTATTTTAAAGTGTGTTATATTAATATACACAATATAACATTACTTAAAAGTAAACTTTGTTTTGCTAGTAATGTGATTTGAGCGGGAAAAATTGATTGTTTTATTCATGCCGTTAATTTTCGCGGACTTCTGATAACAAAACGCGATACGATAACACCTTGCGTGGTGATGATTCCTCATGACGAAGTCGACCCGTGCTTGCGTATTGACCCATAGAGCGCGGGGACTCATCTTTTGTCGTCGTGCGACGGATTCCCCGCGGATAGACTAGAGGACAGTGGCCGTGACCCGTGGCCGAGGGTACCGGGGAGAGGGGTCGGTGGCCCCGTGGCAGTTTAACGTCCACGCCGCGCCACACCGTCGAGGAGAACGTGGGAGTGCGATGAAGACCTGAAGGGGGGGTCGGGGCGAGCGAGGACGGCCAGTGCGAGTCGTAGTGGGACGAACCCGGTGTGAGTCCGTCTGATATCGCTGGCTGGTTAGAGAATCGAGCCGGCACTCTAGCACGCGAATATATCTAGCGTTTTTCCGAAAGTTGAGATTAGAGTCGAGCTCTGCGTGCCGCATTGTGCTTTAAAAATTGAAATTAATCGAGCACACTAATGAAAATATCGTCGGAAACCGTGGAATTATTGAGTTGATAGTTTTTACATACATGTCACTTTTTCGTATACTTTCTTTTCTCGAACGCTTGTATATTTGTAATATTTTATGTAAGTTTTCAAGAAACAAAATTTTAAGGAGCCACGTATTCGAACTAAATAAAAAAAGTTTAACACTACAAGGATAACTAAGGCTTAATAGATTAAAAATTACAGTATTGGGTTATGAACTAAACTAGGTTTTAATGCTTGAACTTAACATGTTATTAAATAATAAACGTTTCTATCTACCAAATATTATATGAAATTATTATCAATATCAAAATATCATAATTTAGACATCACTTAAACGTATAAAATTAATAAATTATTTTGGTTAAAGTTGTACGTAAACTTAAGACATGTAAAAATTTTATTGCGTCCAGCCAAGTATATGAAAAGTTGTGATTATAAATGTACTTTGTTTAATGAGATAATTACGCTATTTAATGAGATAATTACGCTATTTCTCGGAACATGAAAATTTCAGTAATTAGAAAAACAAATACGATCTGTTTACAGATATAGAATTTGATATTAATAATTTAGTTGTTAACTTTAGGAATTACCTTCAAAAAGGCTTAATTGAAGTTTAAAAGAAGTTGATCGATTGGAAATTGGAGAAGTATTTAGATCGAGTCCAAAATTCCAATAATCGATCTATGCTCATATTTGTCTTTTAAAAATGTATTAAAAATATAGAAGTTAAAAATATTATTTAAAAAATTCACACACATTGTAGTTTATTTTATTTATTATTAAAAACAGACAAAAATTGAGTGATAATGAAAGTTAATATTTTACAATCAGTTTTCTATGAAAGTACTCACCGACAGCGGAGTGATCAAGATCTATCAAAGACACAATCCACGTAATTTGAGAATGACAGATTCGCTGTCCTTTATAAAACTCCCTTGTTGCGAGGACGTCATTGTATTCGTAATAACGCTATCTCTCTTTCCTCCATACGAGTCTATCTTGCGGTTCTCCTTCGTTTAATATACGAATTGTTCTGGCGAGGTCACTTCCAATGGGACGACTAACCCCTCGTTTATTTGTTGGCTATAACAAAGCGAACAACATGACGCACAAGAGACCCTTGTCACATTTGTAAAGTTAGAGTACCATTTTCAATTTTAATTTTGATATAACACGACCATTTTCCAAATTCTAAAGTTCCTGATGTAAAGTAAATTTAATGATTAGCTAAATAAAATCCGAGGATTATTAGAAAACCTTTAAATAAAATTTGGCGATAACTTCTTTATTTTTTTCGATTTTTTCGTTTCGATAAAAGACTATTTAGCGGTATCTAAAAAGATATTAGATAATCTTTATTATATGATAATCTTTATATTGAAATAAATAAATAAAAGACTAACTCTCGATTAAAACATTCTCGATAAAAACGTGAAGTTGGCGTTTCGTATTTTTGAATCGTTTTTATATACATATGGACTATTCATTTTGATACTCACAGTGTTTGAAGCATCATCTTTGTTTATCGGATATTAAGCAAGGAAAAATTAAACTGACAAGCACCATGAGAATCAAAGCAAACGCAGTTTTAATCGGTAAAATTTTTTAAAGATCTAAAAGACTTGCGAAGGAGCTAAAGCACTATAACACTGTAACAAATTGTATAGAAATGCTAAAATAGGATTCTATCTTCATAAAAAATTTCCATTGACAACACGGTCGGTTTTCTTCATTGTTTTCTTTCCTTTATCATCCTTTTGTGGATTAAAATTGGGGCAGATTAGAAAATTCTACCGTGTCCACTCAAAATGTAGAGTGGACAGTGATGAAAGAAAAAAAGAAAGAGGAAAAGGGAAAGTGAGACTTGCATATCGTGCTCTTTATTTAAATCACTTTAATGTGGTCTTTAAATCCCGAGAAGTCACGTTTTCTTATCCATGCTTTGAAGTAGAACAACCGATAGCAACTCTTTTCATAAATGTCTTCATGCTTTTTCCATTTCGTCTAATTTTCTAAATCTTCTGAAAGATTTTGAAAAGCAAAAGGTTTCTTTCTTTGAATCTTTTCCAACTTATATTACATGTTCTATGAGATACCACACCACTCTTCTCCCCCATTACATTATTTTTATTTTATTTTCAATTACTATTGTAAGAAATGTACTAGATTACTTTTTCTCGGTAAAATTTCAGAAAATCGGAGTATTTTTAAATTTAATTTGCTTGTATTAATTTTTAATCTTTTTTCTACTTTAATTTACAATTATCAAGGTTTTTCTTTTCTTCATTATCACTTTGTATGTTGAGAGGAGGCGCAAATCACTTTGCGCAAAACGGGCTTTACCTTCGTTTATTTTGCTCTTTACCTCTTCACCCTTTCTTTCTCTCTATCTCCCTCTCGTTTGGTGCCATGCATTTCTCTTTCCGGCTCCCCTTTCTCTCTCCGTTCGCGATTAACGTACAAAAGCGTCTCTGGCGACCGGCGACGCGGTCGATACTCACGGCGTATCGCCCCCGGCTGACCGAGCTTCTCCCTTACCTTACTGAACCTTTAGACAGATCCACCACCTCGTTTTCCCCGCATCACTTCGCCATAACGCTCCTTCCGCTTGCACGCGAAGCAGCGATATAGCGACGTATCCAGCTGGTACCTCTCGATAGTTGTCATTTTGCGGGAGAGAAAGAAACTGAAACAATTCGAAGCATTTTCCTTTCATCGGAAAAGCTCTGGGAAATAAGAGAAAAATTTCATAAATCAAAGGAACTTGTTAATTTTCTCCAACTTTTGCATTAACTCTTCGCGTTATGATGAGAATTACATAATTATGATATTAACTTATTGCTCTCTTTTTCTTCAGAAGTAAAAACATTTCTTCAAGAGCTTGAGTTAAGTTTCTAGAAGAATCCAAAGAAAACAGGTATAATCTTGATAAAAGGTAAATCTGAGACAATGTCCCTTTTCTAAGAAAAACAAATGTATTTAGGCACTTTATGAAATATTAATTTTTATTTTTAAAACTCAAATAACTTGTGTCTTTAGTAAATAGCTGAAAAATTTTCTTGATATATCTTTGATTTATTTATAATATTCAATCTCTCAGATATATATTATTAAAGATTCTTTTTATCTACACTGATAGAAAAATATGTGATATTTGTGATTATAATTGCATTGTAATACAATAATTACATACTTCTAGTGATACCAACTATGAAAAATTGTACTCTAAATTATACAGCTTTAAAATAAAGCATATAGTTATTACTAATATTATAGTAATAATTACTATAAAAATAATATATTTCTGACTATAGATATTTTACTATGCAATTTAATAATATTTATAATCTCAAACAATTGCTAAGACTAGCTTAGCGAATTCACCGCTGAATAGCATTGCCTAATAACAAGGCCAAAAAGGAGATTCGCTTTCAAACTCGTTGGCATATGAGTCGCTATCACTCCTTTTGGATAGTCTTTTCTCTCGTGGGACGTCCAACCGGTTTCCAGACTCACAGCGCACGTTTGAGTTCACTATATTTGTCCATTCTGTATTATCATTAATTCGCCATTGATTTTGTTGGAATAGTCAACTGATCGTCATGGAATTAATTCGTCAGAGTGTCAAGAGTCATAAAAGTAGAAATTCAGAATATTTCATTCGATTAATGTGTGATTTTTTCGAACAGCTTAATTTATAATTTACCTACATTTTTGAATGACAAATTGTCTGACACGTGTGTGAGAAGTTTAAAAATCTAAATATAGAAAAACTCTAAAAAGTACAAGCATTCTCTAATTCTGTTTAAGCGCATATTTGATTTATTTTAGATTGTCTGCCGGAATATTACTATATCTTATGTGATAATATTATTATATCTTAAACAAATGTGCAAATTATTTATAATTAAAAGTATGGTAACACTGTTTTTATTATCTCTACATTATTCGAATACATTAAAAATTTTTATAATTCAATGAAGTAGACCGCTTATATCATTGATATGTAACATGTACCGACCGTAAGAATTAATTTACTAATATTTATAATTTATTTATACTAAACTTTGGTTTTATCTCTAATAAATTGCTGAATCAATTTAATACATGATTATTTATCTGTATTTTTATAAATTCTAGTAATGATAAATAATGCTGTAGAAAGTATAGCGTAAGCACATATAATTGCTACATTTACTTTATAATTTTACAGTTAGAATATGTTTAAAAATATATACTTTTATAAGAGGTTTTATATGGATAATATTCATCTTCATATTTCTTCAATTTTTCTGTTTTATGATTCCACATTTCAATTTCCATGATTTTTTATTGTGCTTGCAAATTTTTATATCATCTGCATTTTTTTATATTGTGGCATAATTAAATTAATTTTACAAAAAGAATATCGAAACGAACAAATAGATTTATATGTATTTTACAGAATTTAAAATAATATTACAATAAAAATATGTAACGACAAATCTGAACTTTCTGTCATTCTACGCGTTTCTCAATTTCACAATTCTGAAATATTTGGAAAAAAGAGAAACAGACGATGCATTGAATTTATTTGTGAAAAAATTGATTCTTTGCTATGTTTTCTTCGTATTAAACTCTGTTTCTGTTATTTCTGTCTCAAGTTTTATAAATTGATTGCGAAAGGGTGGGGAGAGGGCGACGAGATGGGACGAACTGTAAGTCATGAAAGTTAGTTTTCGCGATTCGCGTACCATGAGCAATGCATCGTGACTTTGAACTCGCTGTCGCATCATGCGTTCGGTGCACCCGCGTCCTGCGATCCGCCGGCCCCTGTCTTCACCTCCCCGTGGAGGTTACGTCACTAGCATTCAGTTAGGCGAGGTCGGGAACAGTGCGGCGCGCGGGCTCCGCGGGTCACGATTCGCCTTTATCCTCTTTAGACTTGAACACTCGCGGCTAAGTTGATATCTTGGAAACTGAGCCTTCACGTTTCGGCATCGAAATCGGACGAACACGAACATTTTACGATTATTTCAAAGAATATATTATCTATGCTGGAGAAAATATCAAATATATGAACGTATCTATATGGCTCACAGAAGTTTTTTTTTATTTTATCATATTAATACATTTTTAATACATCATAGATACATTTTTAATACATCGCTCGTAAGGAAAATGGGCAACTAGGAGACATTTGATAAATTCTTGATGAACGAATTTGATGGCAAAAACGAAAAATATATGTATTTCTTCATTTTTAAGCAAATTGTTCAAAAATTAGCGACACGCATGTGCGTAAATACGTTCACATGCGACGCAAACATGCATAAACAGACAAACGTGGCCTGAAGCGCTTCTCTTTGGCGTCGTTACACTAAACAAAGGCGATAGCTGGCCTTGGGCGACCTTCGTTGCAGCATAAAGGGCTTTTTTGACATAATAATATGCTATTATATTTGATCTGTGTTTATGTAATTTGGGTTTAAGTAATCTGCGTTTATGTAATCTGAGGTTGTTAATAATAATTCCAATTTATTTGGTTCTTTCTTACGTTGCAAATATTTAATTGTTTTTCCTCTTCCGATACTGCTGTCACGAGTTGATTGAAAAAGACATTTATTAGTTAACATATTACTCACCATTCTCAAGCTTGTCATACATAAATGCAAACAGCAAAATAAATTGAATTTGAGATACGTATAAAGTGATGGTGTATGTGTTGGAATTGTTCTTTTACCAATATATTTTAGTTTCCACGAATTTTATTTATTTGAAAACGTATAAACTTGCCATTTGTACACAAATGATACCTCGACAATTGCGTCAACGGGATATTGATACAGCATCTGTTCCTGAAACATTATTCCCGTTTCAAAATACGCGGTGTAAATATATTTTCAAGAACAAAGCTATATGGACACGCGTATGTGTCTGTGCACGTGTATGCATGCGTGCACGGTAGGTCAGTGGGGCGTGATGTTAATTACACCATTGCACTCATCGCGGAAGTAGAATTTTGCCGATGCGTTACTAGAACGAGTAATGTGGTGCATTACTGAACCGTTAATCTTGTCGGGAACTTTTAATTTTCTAATGCAAGTGCTTCCTCGTATCCCTTTGCTGGACAAACGGAAGGGACGGGGGAAGACGAGAGATAGATAGAGACGGAACTCCAGGGAGTTTCGTGTCAACAAACGCGCGCTTCAAGGTGTTCACTGACCTCTGGAGGCTCACGACCTGTTCTTTTTTGTGTTTCAGATCGCTCCCTCAACAAAAAAGCTCTGGGGCGTGGACGAGGGTGGCTCGAAGGACGAAGGGGGTGTAAAAGGTGGTGGGACCCTGCTTCACTTGGGCGACCACCCGACTACCATGTGGCGAGATTCCACCTGGAGCACGACGTCAGGTACGATTGTATTGCCGATGGTTGTCCTCTGTTAGCAGGATTTCGATCGTCGCGCGGGCGACGGAACGGAAGTGCTTACGAAGCTCGGGCACGGTCGAGTAGAGTAATCGAAACCGTTTGGCCAAGCACTAGAGCGCTTAGCGCGCAAACGGCCGACGTGAAATGTCCACGTTGGTTACATTTGAGTATTGTACGCAGTAATAATGCACTATTAAATTGCTGTCGATGATAATTTCAAGTAATTTTAACGTTACGACGTGTACAACACGATACTTCTTTTTTACACTTACGAAAAAAGCATTAATGACCGAAAAAGTCACATTATTGCACTTATAAGAATTGAATCGCATCTTTGTACAGCGCGAATCGTTGGAAACTTGATCGTTAGTTTAACGATCAGAGTTAGGAGAGGAAGAGATTGTCAAACTCGAGCCGGAAAAATAACCTTCAACGATAAATGTGTGTGTTAATCAATCATAGACCGATGTCTCTGTTTACGAAAGACGACCGTATCTGTATAAGAAACACGAGATACGATGCAATGCCGCGTGTTTTACGTCGTGCACGCTTATTGATTGATATAGCAGTAAAAGAACAACATGTAGATACATATACGCAGTTCGCTCACCGCCGCCATTGCCTTCCGTTGAGGGGATGATTGGAAGGGAGAAAAGGGGGTAGAGAGCCTTTTTTACAATGCATTCGATCGATTAATAGATAGCACCAACAAAAATTAAAAATAATTTGGAAAGCTCTTTCCATATCACATTTATTTCAATTCTCTCGAAGTAAAATTTATTTCATGATTTTTCTCTCTCGTTTTGTCTTTTAATATATTTAAAAAAAAAATTTTTTTTTATATAACCGAGGTTTGTGCTAATTAAAAACAACTATCTGGGAAAAACTTTGGCGTCTTATTTCAAATTGAGGAAGAAGTATTTTACAGAGATTTTTTAACGAAATCTTGATACATTTGAATATTCGTCATTCGTTTCCAATCTAATCGTTACTCTACCTCTAATATTTAATCACAATTATACTTGATAGCTTGCTTGATAGCGTGACGTTTTCATGTGACATAATTGGTTCAGCTGTTTGATCGATTAAACACGTGATACGTTAATAAATGCAGCTGGTACACCCGCATACATATATATATACTAATACGTAGGTTTTTTTACTTGCTTATAAAACATACAGTTGTAGGAAAAAAATTCTTTTTGTTACTATCGTGAATAATTGCAAAGGGCATGTCAGATTATCTGTGATGTCTAATCTGCAAGTCGTTTTCTTTGGTCGTAAAATGTACAATCATATTGTATGATACAGTCGTATATTAAACTTTATTTGATGCTGTTTAATATTACACATAATGCACATCTATTGCATGGGTCGAAATCTGGTTCTTGAAATCGCTTATGCTAGCAAATATTACAATCCGAATCTAGATGAGAAAAATTTCCAATTGAGAAAATGGAATAAAGAGATTAATAGTACAATATAAAGTTTGTCTTGAAATTGAAGGTGTCACACAAATATTTAAAAATATTTCGGCTTTCTTTTAAACATATAATGTAATTTTTTATAAGTTTTCTTTATAAAAGTTGCAAAAATTTAAAGTATTTAGGTGAATCTATCGATATGTTAATGAAGTTGTCAAACTTTAAAGCTAAGAAATGCTAAGAAAAATATCTAAATCATTCGTATTTTTTTAAAGTGTTTTTAGAAAGCTATGATGCCGTGCGCATCAGACATAGATTTTGGCTCCTTTTGTATTTGCGATCAATAGGTATTTTTCAATCAAATAGATATTCGTTCAGATACGTTTGTCAATTATTTCAACATTGCGCAATCTTTTTTTATTTTACATTTAACTGATGCTGCAAACACAAATGTCTGTATTAGTCTCTAAATGCGCAAGTATCACGCGCGATTCGTCCAATCTGAAAATATCTAATGAACGTATATCCAATGAATATTACATATAGTATTAAAAACCTATATAGTATCTAGTATATATACCGGGTGTGCGCCAAAGAAGTCTTTTTTGCAAGCACAAGACAGGATAGTGGTGATGTTGATGTGGTTGTGGCTATTATTGTAACTGTGGCTATGACTGTGGCCATGGCTATGGGAATAGATGCGGATGCGGAAGTGGATGTGGATGTGGATGTGGTGACGACGGCGATGGTGGTGGCGTTCGCCGTGTGTGCGTCACACCGCGATGGGTGCAACGCGGCTGTTACCATGGCGACAGACGCCCGGCATCAGAGGCGGCAGTAGGGGCAACGTCCCAACGTCCAGGATCGTATCTACTGAACCACCCCGTTAGCGAGCACCCCCAGCCGACCACCAACCCCCTGGCCGATCGTCCACCTGGGCCGTCGCGCCGTTGTATTGGCGTCATATGGGGCTGCGCGCGTGAAAAGGCGGAAAAAACTTCTCTATCTATACGGGAGCCCTCAACGGAATCTCGTTCGATAATGCTCGTGGCCGCAGCTGCTTCTCGACGGTGGCAATTTGCTGTTTGAATAAATTCTACTCATTGTTATTTTTATCTTTGCTCTCTTCTTTCGCATTGATAGAGTTCTCTTGTTGGAGACCTGTCGTCAAATTTAGAATCCAAATGAATTCCCTTCTCTTATCCTTAAGCGAATTAACAAATAATCAGGTTTGTCACCTCTTTCGAAATCACAGTAATGGTGTAGTAATCTTTTAATCGAAGAACTAATTTTTTCGAAATGTCTTAAGGTCTAATATTGTTCAAGTTTCTCACAAGGCAACGGAAAAATTTACTTTTAATGCTGTAATCTAATATAGTCACAAAGAAGAAGCCTCTGGATTTTCAGAAAATAAAAGTTACTTTTATTGCTTTGAATAAACTTCTTAATATGTGATTCTCTTCCATGAAAGATGAACTTCATTGTTCATATTTTTTTGCACAGCATCTGTTTTTGTACAATGGATAATGATGCAAGATACAATCATGTAGAAATGTAAAGCTTAAATAAAAATTGTTTCGATACCTTGTACAAATTACACGAGAGGATTATTTCTTCGGTAATATGTATTCCGTGTGTACGTTATGGAGGGAGAGGTTTGTTATATATATTTGTGTCTATTGATCCTTCTTTGTATTGACTCGCACTTGTGGCGGAAGCATCAGACACATACACTCGTACTTTTTGTATATCGAGAACATTATTCTTTATTTATGTCTTTCTTATAATTAATTCTATTAATTATTGAGAACCGGATTTTAATATTTTTGTTTAATTGAAAAATTTAAAGAAATTCGATAAAAGAAAAAAGTCAATATCTACGAAAAATCCGTTTCTCGATGTCTACAAAACACAATATACATGGTTAATCGAAGGAAAGTTAAAACTGTTAGGAGTTCGATTGTGCTAGTTATTTTCTTAAAGAGAAATGTTTCTGAATCACATAATTTATATATGTAAATATTGTCACGTATGTTTGTCCTTCACAGATCATGCAGTGTCGCAACCAATTTCAATGGGTACGGGTAGACGTGTGGGAGTTGGAACAGGATATCACCATCAAGCGTCAGAAGTCGGGACAGTGCTCAGTCCTAGAAGCAGGTTCGTTTGTTTTTATATGTTGTTTTGCTTCCGGGTATTACGCTGGGAATCTACATACTATTACGTAGATTCTGAACGTTAAAATAAAACGCGACATCTGCCCCGTACGATGTCAAAGCATTGATAACTTCATCTTGTAAGAAAATAAACGTAAAAGTCTTTACGAATTAAAATTTTAAGATTGTATACTTATATATAAATGATGGTCTTATATCTCATTTGCATAAGTTAGCTTTATTCCAATATAATTTTTAATAAGAGAGTAGTTAAATGTGATTAAAATTATTAATATTAAAACTATATTAAAATTGTTAATAAGATTTTAATGAAACTTAAAGAAAATCGATAAATTTGATAAAAATATTATGACAGCCAGAGAAAGATTTAAAACATTATAATATATTATTATTAATCTATACTTGTGTTGTTAACAATATTATTGACAATAATTTTTTTCTTGCAGTGAAACAGGAGGTTTGGGAGTTAAAATGGTTGAATACGTTCTTGGATCAAGTCCTACTACACCAAAAGATTTGGAACCACGAATAGTATCTCTGAGATTGGTAAGTACTACATGATGGCATCAGGCCTTTACTGTTAATTTATGTTTTAATGTACATATAGCT
The DNA here is from genome assembly GCF_013373865.1 of Monomorium pharaonis. Classification (NCBI taxonomy): domain Eukaryota; kingdom Metazoa; phylum Arthropoda; class Insecta; order Hymenoptera; family Formicidae; genus Monomorium; species Monomorium pharaonis. The sequence continues at coordinate 3,441,494 of NC_050471.1, read as the reverse complement.
GTTTATTTATTTTGTTTTTTTTTTCCATGCAGAATGCCGATACAGACAAGAAAGAAAAAGAAAAAGGTTCGGCAAGCCCCTTTGATAGTACAAAGGATGATGCTGGGCCGCAAGGTAATGGATTAGCGTCACAAAATGGCTTAGACGACGACAAAGGATTTAAGTAAGTTCTAATTTGCTGGTTGAACTATCTAATATTAAACATTATATGATATGTCTCGTATATCCAAAGCGTATTTCTCTTTAAACACAGACCGACGTTCGACCAACGTTACTTCTGTTTATTTTTGGAATATTTTAAACATTCAGAATTGATAAGTTAGAGCAGAACAACAAATTAGAGCAGAACAAGATAGACCAAATTCGAGCAGAAAAATTGTAGGAATTTATAATAGTATCGGATATAACCAAATGAATAATTCACGGGTGCATCATGTAGCACGAAACGCTTTCTCACTATAGCTTATCATAGAAATATAATTTTTTTACATATTACATCTACTGTAATTATCATGGTGAAATAAGTACTGGTAAAATAGCGATAGTTATTCAAGGGCATACTGTACACACGGTCGATGACATCATATTTTCTCTCTTATTTCCTTTCGTGATAATTTCTCGCTCGAGTCTCAGTAATGTTGCGCCATCAGTAGTACACGACAGAAAACACAAAGACGACGACGTTACCGACATTGTTCTTCTGTTTTTGTGAGACTATACGCTGTTTACTTGTACTTTGTATAGTATTTCTATTCTTATTAAATTAAATTTATTTATTCCAAATCTTTCAATAATTTAGAGTTTAAGAAATGTTTAAGAATTTAAGCGTCCATGTGGTTTTATTTCTAACTCATAATTAGTAAAGAGGAAAATGTAAATAGAATTATGTATAATATATAGTAGAATAATGATGATTTTTTTTACCTGTTTTTATAAGGATTTACGCGATCTGATTTTATCAAATTTAAGTAAAAAATTTATCGCGTCTACGTTTAATTCAGTTTTATTGATGTATTGGAGAGTAAAATGTCACAAGCCATAGGATTATTACTTATTTCTGTGTTATTATGATAATGACATTAGGTAGTTTATTGTTGACGGCCGTTGTTAACATCCATAAATATTACACTTTCTTTTCTCACGAGATCAGTAACTCGAGTAATCTAACCTGCTGATTGCATCCTGTTACGTGCATTGCATTATGCAAAGTGCACCGTTACATGACATGTAATCGATTGCATATACGTGGAATCTTGAGTTTCTTTGTTAAGCTATTTAATGGATTTATGTGTGTACTTGTTTTTCAGTTTTTAATATACACAGTAAAAATTAACTTTTCTATGTCATGTAATTAGAAATTGATTCTATTAATTAAAGAGAATCTTAATAGAATTAAATATTAAAGTTTGTTAAATTTAAATTAGATTCAAAATATAAATTAAAATAAAAAAAACGTTCCACATCTAAAAAAATATAAATTTGAAGTTTTTAAAATTTTTATTTTTATTAAGCATATGTGCACGTTTGTAATTTGTAACTAGGTTTTTGATATTCACAGTTGATATATTTGTTATCGCTTTTAGAAAAATCATGTTAGTTTCTTTATAGAGAAAATAAAAATACAATTTCTTACGCTTACTCACATATTACCTTATAGACTTGTTTCAACTATAATTAAATTTTCGGAGCAAGTTAACTATTATCTGTTAAGATTAATTATTTTTTGCTACATATTTACTTTAAATTATATTTCTCGTTCATTTTGACTGATTTTTGCGTATTTTTGTTGCAGTCGCACACCCGGAAGCCGTCAACCGTCACCGGGCGAGGAGGAATTTCAGAAAAACGCTGCTGCCACTCTGGCCGTGAACGCTGGTGGTGGCGGCGTCGTGCTGCTGAAACCCGGGATCGACGTTGTCGGTAGCGAGGAACATTTCATGGCGGCATTTGCGCCAGCACCGCCGCATCATCTGCAACATCATCAGGCACCGCCGACTCATCATCTACAACATCCGCACTCGCACGCGGCAGCACAACTTTTCGGGGCGCAAGCTCCGCCGCCGCCGCAGGGTCCACCACCCTCACAGCAACAGCAACAGCAACAAGGTCCTCCGCAGCCACAAGACACCACTACACACTTCGACGTCCAGGTAAGTTTTGTTCGGCTTATTTATTTTTTTAGGCGCTACCGAACGGAGAGAGACTTGTGCGTCCGTCGTCGCGCAAAATGTAACAAATGTTGTCGATATTACTTGGATAGAAATACATGGAAATTGCTTTTGTAACCACAAATTTGAAATTCTTTGAAATTCTTGTTAGTTTGATACCGATTGTCGAAAAAATTACGCGATTTTTGTTATATTATTTATCTTATAGTGTTTATTTTCTCAGTATTAATATTAAGAAAATTGCAAAAATCATAAATTAGTAACACATGATGAAATTAATACGATAAATTCAAATTTTAATCTGGAATAAAATATAAAAGATTTTGAAGCTTCGTTAGATTACCTTAATAGATTTTTTCTAGTTCTATTCTTGTTTAATTACATTAATACTTTATAATTATAAAATTATACAGTCCGCGCTATTAAATAGTATAATATCCATTATTTATTCTACGGCAAATTGAGCGAAAAGTCTGATTGAAGGAAATAGCCAGTTGACAACGTAGATTGTATTATTAAGAAAAATTATTAAATTTATCTCCATGTTTATTATGCAAATAGAATTTACTATGCGCTATGTTTGAAATATCGGTTTCTAAGTGACGAAAACTGAACTGACCATTTACGAATATGTAAACGTATAAATGTACGTTGTAACACATCAATTGATATTTAGAATTCTCACATGTAGATCTACGTAGCTTATTTATTTGAGGATCAACAAGTCAGTCTCTTCATTCGTGATTAATTAAACATTCGTTGTTTCAACACAAGAATCTCTCAATACTACACGTCATATTTTATCTATTAAAAGAAGTCTTTCAGTATATTTTACTTCGATAGCCGAAGCGATGAAGAAATTATAAATTTTCTATTTATACCTCACGATTATATTAATATAATTTTAGTATGTGTAAGACAGGATAAAAATATGTCAAGCATTTATACGACGATCAAACAGATTTTCCTGGACGTTAATAATATTAGTTTACAAAGAATTCTTCTTAGACTTCTTATAAAACGACGGTTACGATGCTACGCTGCAGTGTCGTAATGCAGTTATTACGGAGAGATTAATCTTGATTATGTAGTAAATGCTTACTTTTGAAAAGTACACTCCCGATTTATACCGCTTAGCTTTGTCGTCGCACTTTTCCCGCGCGGTCTTCCTCCCGAGCAAATTTTCCCAGTTCCGCGCGATTTCTCGAAGTTACTGAAGATTTCAAATGTAATCATGCAAAAGACATTGTGGAACTTCCCATAAAGCATCTAGCTTTTATATCAGGTACTTTCATCAACTTTTTCATTTCTTAGTAATGAAAAAAATGATTTGCAGCCAAAGCGATCAATCTTGCTACAGTTTAAATTGGGTTTTTTATGTAAAAATGACTTCTTTGCCGCAAATATTATACATCCACAAAGTTGAAGAAAATCTATAAAAAGGAAATAGATGCTGGGAAAAAATTGAAAAAACTTGCCATATTTTTTCTTGGGGAAAAAATTCTTTACGCGTATTTAAAAAAAGAACCTTAGAGCTATGACTTTATTAATAGTTTTTAGAATATTATTGCTTATTCTGACCACGTTCACTTTAACATTATTTTGCGATAAATGACCACCGTGACTGTGACTCGAGATCAGTCTGAATGCGAAATAGAATTCAAACTACTTTCTAGTCTCTAGTCGCACTCGAATAAGACGCGATTAAAGCACTAATATTTTCGAGTATAGCCAAGCAAGAGAAAATAGCCACGTCGTTTTGCGCACGTGCGTCATGTGACGTCCTTGTTCATTCGTCCGTTCTTCCGTTCTCGATGACAGAACCGACTCGTAGTTTGGTTTTCAACTCGTATTTCATCTGACTTTTTTTCATCTTTTATTAGTAATTAGGTCATATCATCTGAAGGATAAACGTCTCCCTTATATCTAATTTGCCCGAAATGCGCATATCCGAATGAAAATGATTTATTCTAGCCTTCGTCTGATTTTATTCGCGACCTAATGACGTGAGAAACGAGATAGACCGCGCATGACATTTTAACTGAACGCTTTTGACCGCTGTACTTTTTACCCGTCTTTTTGACCGGCCGGCGAACACAATGATGTCCTCGCGCAACCCTCGCGGCCTTGATAGCGTATATTCTCGAGGACATACTTTTTCTATTCCACCTTTACAAAAGCGGCCCTCGTGTCAATAATGGGTGGCAATCCGCGCGGGTTTTAAAGAGAGAAACGGCCAGCGAGTGGCGACCGCGGACGTATGTATAAATCATTGAGTGACAGCTTCTCGACGTGTCTACTTTGAGTGCCTATTCAGAAAATAGAACGGCAAGGGTATATCGGTACCATCGGAGCGCGTTCCTGCATCTCGTCAAGTGCTCGAACTCAGGCATGTCGCGGAGCGTGCGCGTATGCCTCTCGACATTAATTATAACAATAATATATAAGACCGCATATGTGAATAACACAATTCAGGTGGAGATAGGCGAATTACCGGTCAGTGTAAAATCTAAATGCTTATTGTGTGACTTGTACATTTTTCTAGTTTATTTGAACGCGCCGTTTACTTTCGAACTTACGCAGCTAATTAGAATAAAGTTAGATTTGTAATATCACAATATTATCAATTTAACTGATTGTGAGATGTATAATTCCCGACCTCGAAATATAAAAAAAATTTATTGTAAAGAATATTATCATATGCCTCGATAATGCCTCGAATTGGCTAGACTCCCACGCGAAATACTGGGAGATTCAGGTTCGAACCTTGACTGAAGTAATATTTTTCGGAATAAATCAAATGAACTAGAAAAATATATAAGTCACACAATAAGTATTAAGATCCTGTTTTGACCGTTCAATTGCCTATCTTCATCTGAACTGTAACATTAATTATATTACGAATATTTTGATCGTTTATACGATTGTCGGATTCGTAAATGTTTTTCTGAAAACTTTATCACGGTGATTTCTTTCTTTCTCGATAATATCTCGGCCTCAGAATCCCTTTTCGTAAAGAGCGTCCAAGAAACTTTTGTATTAACTCTTAAAACGATAAAATCGAGTAAAGACGAAGACGGGGAAGACAGCAGTTGTAACGCTCTTTCCCGCCTACGGGAAATGGTACCACCGGTGACCATTGTTCTCAGGAAAAAGCCACGACAGCGGTTTCCGCGCGAAGAACAAGACTCATATGCGTAGCAAGTCGTCTGCAATGACACTGTCTGTGTTGCGTTAAAAATATTTGTCATTGTTTCTTTTCATTTTTAAGACACGTTGTATATATAGCATGTTATTTATAGGTTTTTGTTGGGTATTTGTATAGTTCGATTCTTATTTAAAAACCGACTCAAAAAACGTCTTGAGATATGATTTTTAAATTGATTGATGACATAAGACAATACTTGAGAGTGAGTCTTCAATATGGGATTCAACTGTGAATACTAGTCTTAATTTTATTTATCGATCTTAAATATACTTGAATAATTCGGGAAACATCGGAAAATATCGCCTTGATGATTCTCTCTCTCTCTCTCTCCTCTCTCTCTCTCTCTCTCTCTCTCTCTCTCTCTCTCTCTCTCTCTCTCTCTCTCTCTCTCTCTCTCTCTCTTTCTCTTCCTGCGTTCTTATGTCTCGTTGAGAACGCAAAATGCGGTGCAAAATCGTTAGCAACTGTAAGTCGAGACTAGATGTCTGAAAAAAGATAGACGCGACATAATGCTTATTAATTTTATTCGAGCGAGTTCTACCGGCCCTTATTTTATCTGTCGATCTTAAATATATTTGAATATTTCGGAAGACGTTCGGGAAATATCGCAGGGCTAGAAAATATCGCGAGATAAATTACTAACGCAGTGCAAAATACCGCATAAAATCTGCCCAGTCTCTCTTTCTCTCTGTTTCTCTCTTTCTTCTGCGTTCTCACGCCTCGATGAGAACGCAAAATACGACGCAAAGTCGCCGGCGACCATGAGCCGAGACTAGATGTCTGGAAAAAGATAGACGCGACACGGTACTTCTTATAAATTTTACTCTACGAACGAGTTTCTACTTCCGTAGACGCGTGCATCGTTTAGTAAGTCTATCGCAAGAGTAAGTCTATTTCACCGGTCAGACCCGACGTTATCTTTAACTCTTCTGAGTCACCGAGAATTTTTGGAAAAAAAGAAAAATCGTATAACATGTGTTTTACGTCAGGTTGACGTAACGAAAAATCCGATTTTTCTCATTCTCGTTAAAAGCATCGAATTACTATGGTAGTATCATGTTTGAAGCATAACGCCGGAATATATATTTTTTTTAGTTGTCTCAAAAAATGACGAAAGAACATTTCTAACGCTATTGTTAATACGAGACACGAATCAAAGAGATTTGTCCAAAGAGCTTTGATCGTCAAGCCGCAATACTTCGTACCTTGAATTACCTCACTCGTTAAAAAAAGGTCGACCTTCGAGTCTCCCTTCGCCGAGATTTTCGCGACGCGCGCGTCGCGCGTCCTGTGTGTGCGCCATACATATAAAAATAGGATGCTCGTTCGCGCTCTCGTACCGGGACGGGGATTGCGCCGCGCCGCGTGCACGAGCGTTTCGACGACGAGCGCGCGCACGCCCGTGCTTTTCCTTCTAATATGCCGGCGCGCGTACGGTTGCGACGTGAGGGAGAGAGCCACGCGTGTCGGCGCACGAAAAGTGCGTGCACGCGTGAGACGGTGCTCGCTCGCCTTCCGATCGTGTTATTACGCGAGCGCTTGTGCTCCCCGATGCATGAAGCGATTCCCAGACCTTCTCTTCCAACCCCCTCTACCCTCGTCCCGGCTCTCCCCCGTCCTCTCTTTCCCCCCTTTCCTCCCCGCTGCATTTTTCCTCCTCGCGGGAAGAGAACGGAGAAAGAGAGAGGAAAGAAGAGACCGTGAAGGTGTGGTGTAAACGCATACATGGATAGATGGAGCAAGAGAGAGAGAAGACGGGTTGTTGACTCGCTGCCCATTCAGCATAAAGTGCAATGACTCTTCCTCCCGATGAAAATCTGTATCATCGCCCGAAGGTTACAATCTTCGGGGCACGAAATCGTTTCCCGGCGTTTTGCACCCGGGAATTCAAAGATTCTATCTCGAAGCGTCGAACATATCCTCCGCTCGCGCGTTTCTCCCATCGATCTTGAATTTTCCGCGTGACCTGCTTTTTACATCGTTTGCTGGATACTCGCCGATTTTTATTTATCGCCTCGTGGATCGTCACCTTCTACCTCTTATCGCTCGACATTTTAATCTGTCTTCCGTCAGGGGGTATTCCGTAAAATGCGTAGTTTTAGTCGCATCGATTAAGACCGTCGACAGATTGTCGACAGATTGTCGACAGCTAGGCAAGAATGTAAACATAAAACGCACGAATTTCATGATATTTTTCTTCAATATTCTTCTGTATTTTTACATTTTTATTTTTAATTGTGAAACTTTAGAAAACACAGAAAAAAGTTTTTTTGTTTATTATAAACTCGCGTTATTACTATAAAAACATTACACGTAGTTAAATATAAGCGTAATTAACTTTTTATCGATAATCTCTAGATCTTTTTCGACTCAGGTGAAAAAGAATTTAGACTGGATAAAAAAGACCTAAATTGCCTTTGAAGTAAAAATATAATTGTCTAATATATGTTTTTGCTTACTATAATCTACTGAAAAAAAATGTAATATATTTAATAAGATATGTTATTGCGGGCTGCCAATTGCAGATATACTCAATACAATAATATATGCTATTGCAGTATCAACATTGTACTTGCATTAATAGCAAATATTATTGTATTCAGTATATTATGTAGTTGGCAGCCCGCAATAACATATGTTATTGGCTATATTACATTTTTTTTCTGTGTACGTATTTAGGTTTTTGAAAATTAGGGTATTACCTTTTGTGAATATTTATTATTAATAGTTATAAGAACTGATTTTCGCAACCTTCAAATTTTTTTTTATGGAATCTAAACTACGTGCCAAACCTACTGCTGCGATTGACAGTTGGACGCGTAGTTCGTCGTCCACCGTCAGAACTGGATTTCGCTGTCGTTAGTTTTCGAGTGTCAGGCGATTTGGATGCGTCGTGTGAAATTTATTTAATCTAATAAGAGGACCAAAATATTTAATCTGGTTGTACGCGAATAGGTTTCAAAATAACTGACCACATTCCTCGATCAATTTCAAGGGGATTTTATTTCAATTTTGATTTCAAGTTTAATTAAGATAGTGTTAAAAATTAAAGAGAGGAACAATTTCTTCTGCTACTCTCGCTAAGAGAAGACGCTTCAAATTGATCAAAGAAGCAAGGAACACTCGATAGGTAAAAGAAATTTTTTCGAAATCCTTGAGCGGTTTTATTTTCTGTAAATTTTTTAAATATTTATTGAAGAACTGGAAACTCTGATTGAAGTAAATCTTTTTAGTAAGTTAAGTTTTTAAATATTCTAAATATATTTAAATATTAATTAAAAAAAGATTTACTTTGATCAGTGACCAATTCTACCATAAGCAGGATATTATCATCCATGTAGTTTGGGCAAATTTGCGTACTGCGCATTACCTGGCGCTGACCGGTCCAGGTGGGGAGGGAAGATTCGGCACACCTTTGCGAATAATCGCCTCGTGTTGCCTGACAACGAATACAGCCGAATAGGCCAAGTGCTTGTCACTCATTCGGCGATATTTTTGGCATCCTTACATAACATAACCGGCCATACCTCGACTACGGTAAAGCTGGCTAGTTCCCTTTCCCTCGCGCCTTCGTCGCCGTTCCGCCATTTTTCACGCTGAGTGATTCACTCTGACATAGACGTGCCCGGAAGAGAGCCACCGAGAGGTACCATCGTTTCCTCGTGCCGTTCTCGATTTATCAGCGACTCGATATTTAATTTTCCCTCACGAGTCGAGAAATTTATGCATAATTTGCCTTATGTTACCATGAAGGCGAGGTTTTTAAAAATGTATGTCCTACTCGCGTTCATCTTTTTACATAACATGCATTAATTAGTAAAATGAATGCAATTAATTATTTTGTCATGGGTAGATTTCATTAGGTGAGCATAAAAATTGTTGCGCAAGCGCAAAGTTTTTTCGCGTCTTTCTTGTATCTCTGTAACGCTCGGGGAGCATTTACCCCTTCCGGCCCCCTTTGACGCACCCAGGAGATCCGTCGTTGATGGATTGCATTCCGCAGGCTGCGCGCAGTAATTTTTGCCGAGTCAGACAAGCGTGCCTCTTCATTTTCCCGACACCTGCGTCGATGCGTCGGCGTCGTGGTACTCGTCATCGTCTTGATAACTTACGCACATCAGCTCACGGACGCGAAAAACTACCGAGGGGTGGAACGGGGGCGTATCAGAGAAGGCTCCTCCGTCCGCTACCGAGATGAGTCGGAAGAGATTGCAATTCGCGACGGTTAAATGCAGAACCTTTACATATATATCTTTATTGTTATTAAGCGAGAGAGTTGGAAAGTAACGGTATAATTTTTTTCCCTCGTGAACTCTTTCCTATAAATAATCAAGCACGGGAGTAGCAAACTATAGAGGCTTTATTATGACGGTCTTTGTTGACTATATTGAGCCGCTACAATGCTTCACACAGACCATAGAAACTTGGATGTTCTTGACGTATGCTATTTTAGCTGCACGTACACAAACACGGTGCCATCTTACCTCATTATTTTTTTACTCTCACGGACACGTTCGGTATTCGTTTGACGAGATATTTCCTCATTTCGAGCGATTTTAACACAGGATATTCGTTTTCTTTTTTAATCAAGTAATCGATTATCAAGCGAATGATACAAGAATTCGATCCGCTTCGAAATATTTAAATACGTTTATTAGCAATGAAAACTGTTGAAAAGATTATCCGATCCTTTCGAACGTTTGAAAGCGTAAAATAAGAAATGCGTAAATTGAATGATTTTATTGTCATATTTTTCGGCGTGACGAGAATATGTCTATTTAAAAATGTTTCTGTTATGATGTTAAAAAATTTTAAATGTCGCTTGTATATCTCTTGCAATATCAGTTTTTTCAGTCTGTTTACATTCAATATCAGACTGAAATCGCGTCGTATAACTTCTTCGCTGGCTTCTCGTACTGGCTTTCCTTGGTGATAGACAAGATGGATGACGGAAGGTCAAGGTTGAACGTTATTGAAATTTATCACTCTCCTGCGATGCTTTTCGCGCGCGGAAAATCGACCGATGACTCATCCAAAGAGTCGAATCACCGTACAAATTTAAAAGTGGGTCTATATTTTACGCATTATCGATGTGAATGGAATCACGATGACGTTCAAATTTAGCTGTCTGTTCTATCTTTTGATGTCTTCTATACGGATTTTTAATAAAGAATTCTTTGACAAGAAAATTACAGCAAATTTAAATGTAACCAGAAATTCTAGACATTGTATAGGAAAAAAGTCTCCATTTTACAACATCGATTTTTTAAAGATTTTATTTAATATTTCCATTAATTTGTAGATATATTATTAAGATATTAGTTTAATGGGGAGATTAGTTAATAATTGAAAATTCTTTTATTTCCTTTCCAAAGCCGCAGTTTCATCTAAGGCTTTCTCTTTTTATCGATTCGTATAATCGCAGGATCGTAAAATAAAATCCGTGCGTCAGATTGATATTTTAATCGAGATGAAATATTTCATATATTATTAATAACATTTAATTGTCTTCGTTCGAGACGGAAGTGACAGTGAAATGAATAGAGAACACAACTCCATTATCGTCGCGTAACGTGCCGTAGATCTGGACGGAAACGTCATTCCGCGCGCGGCGTTATTAATCAAACGGGAAGGAAGGATCATTAGTCTCGAAAGAACGCGGAGACGACTGCGTGCGTCTCTCCCACGAGTGGAACCCTAATTAAAATCTCGGATCACCCGCGGAGTCAGATCTAGGCTAGAGACCAACTAGAGACCGCGGCAGTCATACTCCATCGTCACTCCAGCCCTTCCTCCAGTCGCGACCCCTTATTCGCGTCCTCTTTTGTCCCCCCTTCGGCGGCGAGAGACAAAGACCTCGGAAATCGTGACCAAGTACCGTCGTTGGTTCTTTTCTCTTTCCGCCGTTACGCTGTTAAAGCTCGGTTTCGTGCAAGAGCGCATACGTTATTGACTTTGCGGTAAGCGTGTTGATTTTGCGTTTCTAATTCAACAAGGCTCTTTCTCTCTCTCTCTCTCTCTCTCTCTCGGCTAACGATCCCGTCTATTCCGATTAAAGGCGTTTTAATTTGCATTCAAATTAGATTCCAGATTTTTATTTATTGTATAATTACGAATTATACAGATGGAATTTTGGGAGGAGATTTAAGAAAGCAAAAAGATCGTTTTCTTATATTAAAATTGTATCTTTTTGCGAGATAAGTTTACTTTTAAATAGATTTTTGTTTCTATTATTTATATAATATTATTTTTCATTGTGATCTAAACGTTATATGAACAGAGACTGGAATATAAAAAAGTTAAAGGAGATGCTAAGATAATCACGAGCTTTGGAATGTAATCAATTACTACTCTTTAAAGTTTTATTTCGTGCATAATATTGATGTCAATTGAAAATTATCCGAGCAATTTATCGTACGTATAGCGGATGTAGAGTTTGATTGCGCGCAAACATTCACGTGCTACTGATATCAGAGAGGCCTGCCTTTTTCTAGCTGGTTTACGACCTCGATGTTCGTTGCATACGGCGAAATTTGTACACGTCGTCGGCGATAACGTCGTCGATAAACGACGAGTAAAGGGGGAAAGCGATGGGCGAATATCGGTCGGCCGTTTTACGTCGATCCCTTTTTCCGAGCGCGATTAAAACTCCCGCTGCGCGTTCCAGCTAGGACGTTTATTACGCCAACGCCAACGAGTGCATGTGCACAGGTAGCCTGGGGTAGAGATAGGTAGGTAGGTAGCTAGGTAGCTAGGTAGATGGGTAGAGGTGTAGTCGGGTACTTCGAGTTAAGCGCGCGACCGCCAAGTATATTTATATATGCGAGCCGCGCTCACGTGGAAATTTTTTATTATAATAAGAGACTCTGGAGGGTGGCGGTGGCGGCGGTAGCGGCGGCTGCGGTGGGCTGTGTCTCACGTGAGGGTTGGAAGCGCGGGGTAACCGAGAGAAAGAATGTGAAAGAGAGAGAGGTCGACCGAGAGGAGAGAGGGAGGAGGAAGGAGAGACATCGGGAGAACCGAGAGGGAAACAAAGAGCGCCCGGTATATAACACGCGAACTAGCGTGTTGATCCATCCCTCGGAATGCGGGGGTTCTCAACTCTTTCGACGTTCATCTATCTAGGATGATTAATTCCTGTCGACGAAACGGAACGATGCCTAGGACATCTCCCGTTTCACGTTGCTGTTCAGTTCGGGATCTGTTTCAAAGCAGAAACACATTCCGGGGACGTGCACCGTCGTTCTATCGGCGGGTTCGTTCGTGTGATGATTTTTACGGAGAACGGGCACAATAAACACGCAAAGTAGTTCGTACACCTCGTTTAAATATTTTTTATGCGTTCTGTAAATCATGTTTATGATCCTTAATGGGTAGATAAATTGAATGATTCGTGGTGCGTTCTCTTAAAACACTCTAAAGTAGCCTGGGAGGGGGGGGGGGTGAATGGTGTTTCTTCTTCGCGCGTCACGCGGGGGTGGTTCTGAATCAATGACCACACCTCGGCGAGTCCGGCGTGTGCGTATCGAATGGGCGTATCTCCGATGTCGCGAATGTTCTCGCCTTTCAGAAATCACGTTGGAATTTAACGTGTCGTCGCCCGGTACAGCCGCACATACACGTCAGCCCCGCGTCTCTCTCTCTCTCTCTCTCGTACACCGCGTGCATCGGGATGTATTCCCGCGGGTAGGTATATTTATGCGTTTATGTACTTCGTCGACGGTGCATGGCACCGCAAAGTTGCCGACGTGTAAATAATACGGTGTGTAGTAGTTACGACCGATAGGGACGGACCGACCGTGTGGTGTCCCGTCTCGCCCATCCCCTTCCTACCTTGCTACCTTCCCTCGCTACTCTCACCCTCCTTTCTCATTATGTTTCATCTCGTCTCATCCTTTCATCATCTTTTTTTTTTTTTTTTCGTCGGCGCTGCAACGCAATGCACACCAACGATACCAGAGTTCTTTATCGGGGTTGCTGCGAGGAAATCGGAAAGAGTCGGGGGAAATTGAAAACACCCTTCGGGAAGAAGGGCGCGGGAAATTGCGAAAAACTTCTGGAATTTCTCGCCACGGCGGTATTATTCGCCATTAGGAGGCTGCGTTTAATAAAAATAACTGTAGAAAAGAGGAAGAAAAAGGAAGGGGATGAAGTTGGTTTCCTTCTTGTGTACATAAGTCTCTTTAATGTGTATCTAAGTTCCTTGCGTTCTCTTTTTCAAGCGTTTTAATTTTTAATAGTTAAGACTTTAGTTCACGATGCTGAAAGTTTATTAGTGAAAGAAATAGAGGGGAAGAACTCGGAGATTTTTAAACTTTATGCGCGTAAAATCCGCTTTCCTTTTTCTGAAATATTATTATTATTATTTTTTCATAAAGTTAAATGTAACATGTACTGTTCGTATCTCGCGTCTGTTACATCCTGCTTTTACGTATTTCTGTTTTACGTCTTCACTCATATGTTTCTCTCCTTCGTGCATTTTTGTTCTCTTTTCTAACTTTCCTATTCACCGTCTACGAATATCTTTCGCTTCTCTTTCATAACGTCATCGCCCTCGCTTATGGCGGCACTGTCCACCTCGCGGCTGTTCTGTGCCGCTATATTGGTGCATATGAGGCCGCGCGCATGAGGGAAAGGGAAGGATTCCTCGAGAGACAATAGGCCGTTGCGTATAGTCGACAAGATATATTGACGAGCGAGAGAGAGAGAGAGAGAGAGAGGAGAGGAGAGACGAGACGAGATCGTGCCATTTGCATCTCACTCCCTTCTGTGCCCTACTGTCATTTTACATCTCTTTGTTCCTGAGGACTTTGCAAGTTTGTTACGATCGATACGTCGCATTATCGAAATTATGACACGAAGAACTGCAATTTGCCGGAGAATTTCTACGAAAAGATGAGAGCACCGTCTCTTCGTTTATTTGACAAAATCTCTTTCATACTCGCAGTACAATATATAATACCTGCCATTCATTTGAAGTTCTTATTAGCAATACGAAAGAACTTTTGTAAGTTAATTTTCCTCACACGTTGGATAATTTTTCTTTTAAGCGTGCGAATATTCAAAGATTATCGAACATTAATTAACGAAGAGATTATATTATGTACGTAATAGTCATGCAGTTAATTTATCACGCTGCACTTATATGCCGTTAAAACGATAATCGCCAATGTTGAAAAAAAGAAAAAAAATCTCGACCGAAAGAGAGTAAAATAGAAATGAAAATTGCAATCTACGAGAAACATGGACGATCGATCGCGGGCCTTTTATCGATTTCCACTATGGATGATTGTTATTATTTTCATCTACGAATTATTGATTTTTGACGCAAAACCAACGAGGTAACACCGTTACAGATGCGCGGGGGAGGGAACGTAAGAACGGGCTAGCCGTCTTCTTTTGAATTTCGTAGAACTCTCGTGGGTGCACGTCCCTTTGTTTCACCCTTGCAAGTACAGGTAGCCGGGGGTGAGGTGCGTACGCTGCTCAAAGGCACTTCGGGGGGAGAACGAAAGCGAGAGAAAATGAGAGCGCAGCCCGACATAGGGGTCGAGAGAGGAGGGAGGGGTTCTAGGGCGTCTCGAGACACGTCTGTCAATATTGAAAATTACACGGGGGTACGTAATAGCTTTATTCCGTAATCTGAATTATTCATTTGACGGGATAGGTCTATCAATGAAGCGATGGTGATTCATCCCGATCGTTCGTGAAAGGATTTGTCTAAATTTGAAAAAATTTCAAATGCAACCTAAAGATAAATGCTTGCGGAAACGTTACGAAATATAATTTTGTCTTTAATTAAGCTAAAAACAGCATTTTTTATGTTTAGAATTTAATTATGTTAGTTTAAAATTAATATCAATTATCTTTTTCTCTCTATTGTATATCACAAATAATCGCGTTACGGGGATTTAAATTTATAGATAACCGAAGTGCTCTTACTAGGAATACGTGTATTAACTCGCGATTACAACGTACTTTATCATTTAATTGACGGTATATGTGCATACGTGTAATATATTTTCATGGTGAGAGACTATCCAAGTATTGCGTGGCTGCGTACACCGCGTTCATAAATAAATTTACATTATGACAGCCATTTTAGATCATCTATATTATAGCAATTACTCACGAATTGTGAATTGCGGATGTATCGGGAAAGGATATATCGTTTTTCATGCCTCCACGTGGAAGAAACGATTCGCGCTGGCGATTATTGCGTCGGCTTTGTAAGGGTACCGAGCACAATAATTACTCTGTGATACCCCAACTCGTCGGAACCCGTTATTCGTCGCTATTCGTTTTGCATCGTTCGACGATGTTATATTAATTGCGGAAACGGATTGTAACTGGTATAAGTGTTAATTAATAGATAATCGTTAATCGTTTAAATTATCCGGTTACATTAACATGCGCGATCGTTAATGTAGCGTAGAATCAGAGTAATTAGAAATATTGGGCACTACGTTGGGCATTACTGCAATTTTTAGCTACTGTTCCGTGAAATATTTTGTAAATATTTTTAAAAATATTTCTTACGCAATATTTTTAACTCCCCCGAAAATTTTTTGTTAATTTTAATTTGAGCAACAAAGTTCAAATTTTAATTGCTGGTTTACTAATGACGATGGTAACAGAATACGGAATATCATTATATTTTACAAATTTAGAAATGCTTTTTTTATTTATCTTGATATAATTTTTTTAACCCTAACATTTTTTAATTTATTATTTATTAATCTAAATATATATTTTTTATCTTGTTATTTGGAAAATTGGTTTCAAATATTAATTATACATCTGAGCGCGAGGAAAGGTCGAGGGGTAAAAATGAAATGTCCAGAATAAAAAAAAAATGTTTTAATAAAATACAAATATATATATATAAAATTACGGGAATCCCTTTCGTGTTATTTTTTCAAGAAACTACGGTGTATCATTGATGATAAGAGGGTAAATAGCAATCTGGAACTTATACCTAACCATAAGCTACCTCTAATGTCGACCTCGACTGCATATAATTTATGAAACATGTTTAACATGTGAAAGTTGAAATATTATTCTTTCGATTTAGATGAACTTAATCGCTTCGAATGCTACATTAAACAAACGCGATTTAAGTGGCGAAAATGACACAAGCTCTTATAAGCGATAGAAAAGTGGCTTTTAGACACAGATTTCAGAAACTTGAAGCAAATCCTCTTGCTACGAGTAAATAACTTTTCGAGTAATCCCACGGTACGCGAAAAGAGAGAAGTCGAGTCTCTTTCTCTCTCCTTTTGGCCTTTTTCTTTTCCATTCTCGGGATCCTTGAAACGCGCATCCTGGCGACGATGGACGCGGGTGAGTAAGCGAGACAGCAAATCGGACATTGTGGAATAGAAGCTCTAGGCTTTGTCGTAGCTGTTCGACTAAGAGTATAGAAGCCTCAGAAGAGGCGGGGTAGGCGTCGAGGGTGAAGAAGCTGAGGGCGACAGGTCCGTATTTTCGGCGAGTCCTGCGACGAATAGAGCTAGTCCGTGCCGCACGATGCGCATACACACACCTACTTACGTACATACGTACCATACATGTACATATATACCGTGATGCAAGAGCTGGGGGGGAAACGGTGCGCGCCGGAAGATGGACAGAGATAGCCGGGACACGCGGAGCGCAGGGCCGAGGGAGACGAGACGGTCAAAGAGTGCGTGTAACGGAGAAGGAGAGAGAAAAGCGGAGCAGCGAACTGAGAGAGGGAGAGAATGAGAGAGAGAGAGAGGGGGAAGGGGAGGGGGAGGGGAGTTGGGAGAGGGCGAGCAGAAGCGAGAGAATAGAGTAGAAGGAAAGAGGGAGAGTGAGACCGCAAGAGAGAGGGATGTACGCGTCACACCGGCCGCGCGGCGCGTCGCGTCGCGTCGCGTCGCGTCGCCTCGCCTCGCGTCACTCAAAGCTCGGGCCATGGGAGCGAGGAGGCTCGTTGAGAGAGGAGGCAGTCAGTTCTCAACTGCCTTTCTACGCGGCAGCCGTGGCTGCGAGAGCGCGCGCGGTTTACCGGATCACGCCGGGTTTAACTCTACACGCCGCACGGTCTCTCTCCTCTCACCCCGGCTTTACGACGTCCGCTTTTTCTCGTTCGTCTTTCCCTCCCCCTCCTCCCCTCCCCCCCCCATCGATCGGCCGACCGGGTCGCGTATCGTGCCGAACGGAAAGCCAGTGATTCGCGCGACGGGATAAGAGAGATCGCAAGGTACGGCGGTGGCTCGGCGACGGTGGAGAGGAGCCTGTTCGATATTTTTCTCCCGAGATTGTGCGACTCCGCTCCCGGATTGATTAGGAAAGTCGCGAAGAATTTCTGAAAGTGTGCATGCGACAGCAGTGTGGTTGATCGCGGGGCAACGACACCGCGGCTGGCTGTCTGTGTCTGTCGCGTGCGGTTGGAAATCTCTCGGAGGCACGTGGAACCGTCGATGTCAAATCCTCGACGCGAGTATTTTTAAGAATGTGATTTTGTTCTCCTCCCTCTTCTTGTTTCTCTTTCGATGATTCGGAAGGGAAGCTGACACGTGGTGATGGTGGATGCGATTTAGCGAGGTGCGTGGCCGTGCGCGGTAGTCAGGTTCGCGTCTAGCGCGCGCGCGCGCGCTTCCCGAAGGAATGATGCGGGACGCCTGACAGTATAACGTAAGGTCGCACGGTGGTGTGCGCCCCCACGTGCGATAAAGCGACTTATGTGCACGAGGATACGAAGGGGGAGCAGCGGTTGTGTGTCGAGTGCGTGATAAATGTCAGTGCGTCGCCGGACGGCCACCGTAACCGGCTGACCAGCTTCCAGAAAGAGGAGGGAAAGACCAGGAGGCCAGGGGTGAAGATATGGTGGTGCTCGAGCTGGAGGCGGTCTATGCCCAGGCAGCCCCGCACACGAAACTGCTGAACAAGCGTTTCGTCGGGGCCCACCATTGGCTGGGGCCGCTCAAGGAGGCTCTCGTCGCGCGACTCGCGGCCGACAAGGTACGAAAGCCGAGACTCCGATGAAAAAAATCGATTTTCGCATCGCGCACCGATGCAAAAAAATTCACCGTCGCTAACGCTAACGACTCAAATCAGGTTCAACGGGAAATCCTCGGTATCTGTCCCTTTAATCAAACAGCATCTACGACTAGCTCGATGACGAATTATCCGACACCCCTCCCTCCCTCGTCTGAGATCGTCGTTTATCATACCAATAATAACAGTTATTAAAAGTTAAATTTTTGCATTTAATCAATGTTATAGGATTAAAATTTCGTCATCTAATTTTCGAAATTCGATCGTTCAGAAACGATTTTCAATCATTATTTGAAAACTGCAAGTATTTCGCAGAGAAAAATCGATCCCATCGAGTAATCCATAAGGGAAGGAACATTCTGAACAAGTCCGAAAACATTTTCCCATAACGTTGAGAACTGACGTTAACGGTTTCGATACGTGTTTCGGAACTTTAAGCCGCGACATTCTCGTAAAGTGACGACATTTCCAACTCTCGGTAGCATACTGAAACACGTTTTTGTGAATGGTTATTTAACATTTTCGTTGTTCCGGGCGTCCTTAACCGTGTGGCCAACCATCGCGTAAAAAGATTATGTAATGTGCGTTTTAGGTGGCATTTAGTATGTACCTCGTTTGGAAAATATTGATCTGTAAGGTCAAGGCAGTGACGGAAATTGACGAGCGTTATCCGGTCGAGAAAACATTCCATATTAAGTCTTACGTAAAAATAATTCGATCGTCAATCTCCTGCGTTGCCTGTAGAAAGTTGTCACACTACTCCAGCTTTGACATAAACATGTTGACACGCGAGTAAATACTAACGATTAAAATTAGAGCCAAATGTAAGATCGATATAAATTTAAATGCAAATGAGCATGTAATAGAAGGATCGAGATGAGAAATCGAGATGAATAAACGAAACGTCGATTAATATCTTTGTAAAGCTTTGAAATTGTTTGTACTTAAAACGCCGGGCTCGTGTTAAAACTTATCTTTTTAAATTTTATTTTGTGTGTTTGTTCCGGATTTTGCAGCTACAAAGATAGATACGCAAAATTAATGTTGATACTTATTCGCGATATTAAAAACAATTGGTATGTTTGCCCGTCCCTGCAAAAAAAAAACGTTTTAATTAGTTTTTTTTTACATGAGCCGATATATTTATGTGCTGAAAATTGAATAAATATTTTTCTGCATTCTGCGAATGTTCGTCCACAACTGCGAATCGTCGTCGACAATCGTCTCGTGATTCTCAAACGGACATAAATTGATGTAAATTGATACTTTATGTCGTAAAATTTTTTTTACAAATTTTTGGGTTCACCTGTCAAAAGGGGATCGACATAACGTTCAATTGTTAGTTTTTATGATGGCGCCTGATTTTCCGGAGTGGACCGTTATTAATTGAGTGCGATGGAATTCGATGCGATTCGCGAGAACCCGGGACCGGATACGATGGATCGATTTAAAGCGTTTTAGCCGGACGCTCAGTATAAAAAAACTTCACATATTTTTATATAAATAACAAACTTTTACCGGTGCTCAGCTTTTCACGTATATTCCTGCGTGCGTCATTCGCATTAAGTCGGAAGTACTGCTTGTGCCTCCTAGTTACACTGCGATAGATCTAATCGGGGGGGGGGGGGGGTAACCCTCCTGAATTTATTCCTGAATAACTCGTGCCCTGATTTTGATAACGGCATGTGAATCAAGTTTCTTTAGATCTAATTGAAATGCACGATCGAATTCTTAAATTTACATTTGCGTTTTTTTTTTAATCTTTTTACTGAAAATTCTACTGTGATATAATACTCTTGATTGCGCATTGATGCGATATTCATATTCCTTGGAATTGTATGGCCGCTTTTACGTTGTTTTGTAAGCTCGAATACTCTTCTCGAATTGTCTGCTCGTTTTCAAAAGCGTTTTCTGAGGCGTACACCTTCAGCGTGCATCATCGACGCGAGTGTACTATATTTGTCGGGAAAATTCTGCGAAACGAAACTGCGTTGAAATTTCCTCATAATCGCAGTTCGACGATAACGTCGGTCGAGAATGAATATCGCGGCGAGACTGAACGATGGAGATTGAAAAGGTGAATACGCATGAGCGCGTATTCACGAGTATATACACGGATGCCGAGACCAATGCCGGCTGTAGGAAACTCGGCACCCCGAACGGAACTTTTGTCCGATCTCTACCCTTTTGATCCTTTTAAGTACGGTTTTCATTTTGAGAGATCTCATAAGCGGGGAAATAATCGTGTATCATTGCGCACTGTTTAACACTATTTTCCCGGTTCACCTTGATTTCGACGAACGACCACTGTTGTTAAGTTCTAATTATTTCATTTTGCCTGTATTGTTGACGTAAAAATTGTTTTTCGTTATTTGAAAATTTTTCTACTCATATTTAATCGAACGTATAATTTTATATGCAACCATTATTTTTTGCTTTGAGCGTTCGAAGAACTATGTAATGGATTGTTTCGAAGTCCTCATATCAAGTCCACCTTGACATAGAAAACCTCCGTAGACGATCAAATTAATGTAAGCGGCACGCATTACGTTATTTCTCGCGCCCTTTCGTTTTCGCTCGATCAACATCTTTCAGGGCGGTAACCGATCTCCTCTTCTTCGTCGAGCCTTAAGGGCAATCTTCGCACTGTCGACGCGCGAAGGGAAAGCTGCTCGTATTTACCCTTGAAAAGAAGATTGGCTGTCGGACGTTCGCGGACATTCTCAGCCCTCCTTCCTTCTCCCTCACCCTCCGTGAGAAAACGAGAGAGAGAGAGAGGGGGGGGGAGGGGGGAGGGAGAGACGTGGAGAGCGCGCAGCCGCCGCGAACGCGTGAGGGGAGACCCGTGAGATTCTCGATAATTAAGCGAGAAAATGAGTACGGGAACGCGGCGCACGGTGCCTTGCGTTGTGTATTGCGTTACGTCGCGTTCTAATATTTACGCGGACGCGATACACGCCGTGCAGTAATGGCGTAACAGCACGCGTTACCCCGGAATTATTCGTTCTCGCTGACTCCGCTCGCCGTTCGCGCCGGCCGGCGAGCGGATTGGCGAGTTCCCTAATCCTGTTACCAAGTGACCCTCCCGGTCGCAGGAATTTTTTTGCCGATAACAGCGCAACTCGATCCACTCCAATCTCGAATATTAATGGCGTTAAGAAACTCCGCCACCGCCACGTCTATCCTAATTCGCGCTTATATTACAGTCGCTGCTTAAAAAGTCTTACGCCGCAGATATTCGGCTCGGCGGGTCGAGAACTCGATTCGGCGGTGCATACAGCATGCGGCTCTTTTTTTTTATTTTTTTAACTTCGGGTTTCACGCGCGTGATACGCCGAGGCGAGGATTTTTTTTTGAAATGATTGTTTCACATTCGTAAGACAAATATTTGCTCGTTCGATTTCATATGCATATTTTTATCGTAGAAAATCAAATTTTACGGCAGAGTTCTATTTAAACCAATAGTTGAACCAATAATACTCTTTTAAATAAATCATTGGCAAATATAAGGGACTAAATTTAATTTTTTATGCTGGATATATGTGAGGAAGCGTAAAGCTTCCACGGAATTCCTGCTTTAATATATTTTTATAATATTACATTAGCAACACTTACGTATTACAACTTTATACGGTTCACTCTTGATTGGATTTCTAATCTAACTCTAAAAATTATTGATGAGCTTTTTAAATTCAAATTAAATTCAAAATATACAAAAATTACCAACTATTCCTAGCGAATTATTTAAAAATGTTTTAAATGATTTTTATAAAATTCTTGTGCATGGGAATTTTTACTCTTCAAACTATTTGCTTAAAAATGCTGAGAATTGGATTGCGATTAATATTAGCGGGCAAATAGGAATTAGCAGTGACAAGTGGTTCAATATCATCCTATTGGTATGATACATCGCGATCTCTTTTGCAAATTTGTCACTGTCTGCGAAATAAAGTCAACAAATCCTGGAAGTAAATTTAGTTTTCCCTCGGTGCAGGAATGCATTTCACATCGAATCGTGAGAATAGAGGCGGTCGTCCTTTTCATGGAAATACTGTGGCGTACAAGTGGCGGAGAGGAAGGATTGTTTTTGCGTGCCACCCCGAATCTGAAGTTGTCTCGCACGTCGAAATATCGTGCGCCTCGACATTCGTTTTTGACAGGCTCGCGCGGACGGATCTAATCCACGAATTTGTACCACGACTATCTCTGATAACCTCGGTGAAAGCGCACGCGATATGCTAATATTTTCAATATCTCCTGACTTGAGGGCACAGAGAGAGAGAGAGAGAGAGAGAGACGACATGGCGTTTGCGGTTTGTGTCGCGCTTTCCACACTTTGTTCTCATTTCATTTGTAACTACCGCGCACACCGTCCTCCTCTCTTGGCGACGGAATTGTTTCTCTGTTACTCGTGGCGGTGGTTTCATCGGTTTGCAGTTAGTCCACGAGTGATACCTCGAGCCTCCGGTTATGCGAAGCGTGTACCGAAAGTTGACCAACAGGGAGATAACGGGAGAACTTTGCGGTAAAAAAATGCTTGTGAACGAGCTTTTCCTGCTCGGACGGGAAAAAATTATTTGAGTAGACTGGTGCTCCGGGAGATGTTTCAAATATCGCGTAGTTAATTTTGATATAATATTTACGTCGATCGAACGTTTACTCAATTTATAAAAGTTTTTATATCACAATGTCTAATGATATTATATTAATATAGGAAGTGAATGCAGAACATGTTGTAGCTTCGCTACTCTCTAAATCAATTTCTTGCCGATCGGCTTCAGCTTTTGATGCACTCTGAACACGTAAAGAAATCGTCGCTACCAATTCGGCGAAAGGGGAACGCTGACAAGCTCATTTAAGAGACATTGTTAAACAAGAAAATTACTTTTAGTGTGTTTTCCTTATCGCTCTATTTCCCATCGCTTCTACGCGTTGTACAAGATGTATAAATAGTACAAACATTTAAGATACGAGGAAA
Organism: Monomorium pharaonis; assembly: GCF_013373865.1. Classification (NCBI taxonomy): domain Eukaryota; kingdom Metazoa; phylum Arthropoda; class Insecta; order Hymenoptera; family Formicidae; genus Monomorium; species Monomorium pharaonis. The sequence goes on along the minus strand of NC_050471.1, from coordinate 3,418,114 downwards.
GTACCTTGGATATTCGACACAAGACGTTCGAAAAAGTCATCAGCTGATTCGTTCATGCGCACGTCTTTCAGAAAACATGCGAGATGAAAGTAATAAAATTTCTCCATTGTGATAAATATTGAAATGACACAAATTTGTAGCAGCACACGTCGGTACGTTTTTCTCCCTTCTGCCTTCCCTATGTCCAGATTTCTATTCCCGAGGGTCACGTGACGTACACAACCCGTATAATAACACCGACCTTTTTATCCCATGGCACGGACTACCAACTACCTTATTTTTCACGTGCTCTCCGCGAGAGGTTTAGTTTATTGCCGTAATAAAATTTTAAGATGCTCCGCGCGCGCGCGCGAATTATTTGGCACACTGTGGCCGGCCCCGCCCGGTCGTCCGGGAGGCCCGGCAGTGAGCAAAACATATTCCATTAAGGCGTAAATGTTTAAGTACCCATAGAGGTTGCACCTATAATTTATCGAGATTGCCACGCTCGCATGCGCACCGTTTGTCGTGTGCCGGTTTCTTCGCCGTAACTACACGCGAAGATGGTTATATGGTCGCTGCGTTTCTACAGCGTTTATATACATATATATCTATATAAAACACATTGCATTATCTCTCCGTGCACGTCTTCGTGCAGTCTTTTGTTTTCGTCCCCTTGGTATATAGAAATTCTCCGTGCGCGGTAATAATCTCGTTTACCGCGCCGCGCACGTCCGCGGAAAAATTAGGAAACTCTAATTACACGCGCGTGTATTGTGCGCTTCTGCGAGACTTTGATGAGAATTTTTGGTAAGCCGTGCAAAGACGTTCGTCGACACAGGTTTTTACGACGGCATTGTTCGGCAGACGTAAATCCGAGCGATCACTTTTCCTCGCGGTCGTCGTCTCCCTGAGACCCGGGGACGGCTTCGGGAACGGACGATGAACCGATCCTGAAACTGAATCAGAAGTTCTAAAAAAGCACCGGGGAACAAGTGCAAAATTAGAAGTAGTGGCAATAAATAACGCTCGTTAATTTCAGCGCGAAAGCTATTTAAGGATAGCAAAGCGGCCCTTCTAATTGGAAAAATCGACGAAACTCGGGGAGTTTCCAAATTCCGCCTGGAATTATTCATGCGCGATGGAAAAACCGTGTGAAAATTGTTTCGTCATGGTCCCCAATCCTTTTTTGTGCAACAACAATTGTTTTTTTTTTTTTGCGCCGTTTCGGTCTGAAAAGTTGCGCACGAAATGCTGCGCGCGGAGAGTAATTAGAAAACTAATAATTACACCACTGTGGAGTGGTACGCGTGTGCGTTCACGGGGCGCGATTTTAGACTCAGTTCAGAAATTTCCGAACGCTTTGCGATCTTAATTCCCCTCCCCGTTCGTAATTGTTCGCGCGCGATGGAAAAGAGATCGGTCCGATAAAACCCCGTCTGAAAATTATAATACTTCGTCCCGACGATAATGTAACTATTTTGCTCGCCATTTCTCGTCCAATAGGATCTCGGCTAATAGGAATTTAATTATCCCGTCGACGTCGCCACGCTCGGCGAGCGAGATACACACGCTAATGATTTTCCCCCGTGTCGTACGCCGCTCCGCCGACCGTAAAAATTATTATACCGCCAGTCCGGCGAGAGAGAGAGGCGAAATAGCAATACGCTCGCTTCTCGCGCTCGCCTCTCGTGCCTACCTCGAATCTCCGCGTACCAGCACGGCGGGCTCAGTGGCGTAATACGAATGGCGAAGCCCATCTCCTCAACCGCCGTTGGCTTCCTTCGACCCTGAAAATCTAATTTGCCCCGCCTTGAACCACTCTCACTTGTTTAACATTCTAGCCATCGGAAGAAAGAAACACCGACAAATTGTAAGCGGCAGCGTATATTTAATCGTTCTCCGCTATTCTTCTCCGTATCTTATCTCACCTAATCTGACGCGAGCTAAGGTAATCAAATAAATATTTGTTTAATTCTCGTCTCTCTTGTTACGTCTGATTATTTATCTCTCTGAATTGATATCGGAAGTATTAGGCGCATCCGTTTAACGAGGAGCGCGTGAGAGCGCATTCGTGTAATAGCAGAGAACTGCGAACAAAGAAAAAACGATGCATTAACCGGGTATTAAATTATACATTAGCACTTGGTGAAGTTCGTCTTCATGATTTTTCCAACGATCATGTTTCATTACTCGTCAGTAGTTGGCATCATTGACGATTAAGTCATTCGCAAATAACCGCAAAATTAACACCGTCTGTGAATGGGGGGGAGGGGGGCGGTTTATATAAAAATTGTCCCGGCTTGCGGCTCGCGCGGGTTGGAGTTTACCCCTCTGGTTAACGCATCTCCGCGCCTCGGTTCGTCGGCCGGCCTGCGGAGCTATAAACGCGTGAGCTTTCGCGGAATGTTCTTTCTAATTTCGAGTCGTCCTCCCATGGGCATCGCGGTCGCGACGTCTCGTTCCATCGTTTTTCTACGTTGGTGAAAATTTAATTATCGCGTCAACCGAGCTTGGCCGCTCACGTGCACAGAAGCAACGTCGCCTGGTTTCACCAGGATTTCTCGCGAGGCACTGTACCCGCTGTTATTTTCATATTACGCACGAGAAATATGTTTAAAAAAAAAAAAAGGATGTTACAAAAATATGTTATGAAAAAAGATCAGCTTCTCTCTCCGCAAATAATTTCACGAATGTATCGCGGTGTTATTTTCTCTGCAGACGATTTTTATTTTTTTTTATTTTTAGTAGTCTGGCCTTTAAATATTGACGTGCCGGGTCAATGATTCAAAGCAGATGTCAGAATAGGAAACGGATGGACGGGGGTGAACGCGGCGTATCGAGTTTTAGTCGCGATAGTGACCGTAACTTCCGTCAATTCCTGCCATGTCGAGCGGAAAGACATTTCTCAATGAACCAACATCGATAATGAGCTGCTCGTTGCCCGTTTTCTCGCGACTTCTGCGTTCGTTAGTTATTTTACTGAACTTGGAGAGTGAATTGAAGCTCTTCTAAATTCCCGTTCGCGTGAGATAGCGATGTAAAACTCGGATATACGTCTAATTATCCCGGAGTCGTATATAAAATTCTGACGTCACTTACATGTCACTTTTAGACATCGCGTGGCAAAGAGAAATGAAGGAACGTCCCCAAAATAAATCGCCCGCGCCTACTACTCCGATCGTCTTTAAGGCCAATTACGTTTCGAGAATTTGCGGAAGTTCGGAATACTTACTGGCATCAATGGCGCGTTGTAATGCGGCAGCGGTAATGCGATCCTGTCGTCGTCTCTCGTTGGCGACCTCTTCGTCTCTCTCTTTCTCTCTCTCTCTCTCTCTCTCTCTCTCTCTCTCTCTCTCTCTCTCTCTCTCTCTCTCTCTCTCTCTCTCTCTCTCTCTCTCTCTCTCGGCTGTTAGACGAGCCATGAACCGTGATTCTCGGATGGAATGCTAAGAAACAGTGCGCGGTTTCTCCATGCCTGTGTTCGAGCCTCTCTCGAGTCCTCTCTCATCTCCCTTCGCTCTCGTATCCCACGATGCCGTGATACCGTTGCACACCAACTGTTGGCGCAAACCGCCTCCATGCGCCTTGCGAGGCTACGGATATCGAAAATGAGGTTTCGACCGGCATACCGATGAAAAGATAACCGGAAGGTAATTACCGATTTTCTTTTATAATTGGAACATAAGTCCGCCCTCTACAAGCGCAAAATATCAGGTCTTTTATACTACGCCCTTAAATATTTTACTCGAAAGTGCTTAATAAAAGTTTTAAAGGAAGCACTTCATATATTATAATAAAAAGTAGTATTCTTTTCATCTCTAAAAAAAGCAAAAGTATTTTTGGTATATGCCACACATATCCTTTTCTTGATAAAATACATATTTTTATAATGAAAGAACGTCCCATTTTTTAATATATTTTGTCAACGTAGTTTATTTAGCTTAAATATAATTATGTAAAAAAATTAAATGCGTACTTGGATAAAAATAATTTTATGTTTTGAAATTTTTGTACGAAATGTTCAAAACGAGAACAACTTGTTTAAATAATTAAAGTTTAACGCAATAAGATACCACAAATACAGTTTGTAAGTGCAATTCAAGTGCGGAAAATAAGGTTGTGTGCCGAATGTGCACGTTTGCGCGCGATACTCCGTAAATGAATCCTCGTTGGAAGGTCTCGGCGCATCCGAGTGTTATATTTCGGAGGGGCGTGCATGCAGGGCGTATATCGCGAAGTAAAACGATCTGTGTATCTCCCCGGTAGTCGATCTTCCCACCTGGGTACACCCAGTATATTCCCGCGTACAATCTTTCCCCATGTAAATGAGTGTCCTATTTATGCACCGTCGCGTGGATTTATGCAGGGACTGCCAATGTCGACGCGTTCGATTGTCGCGCAGGCACTTGTCGGATGCACATACGTGGCGTGCCACAATTGCAGATACCAGAGAGAAAACAAGTGGATAAAAGTGCCGGAGTAGTGACAAAGTAATGTGACATTTCAGCGCAGTTGAAAAAATTTTTCGATGAATAAAATGTATTTCAATTTAAAACGTCAAATATAAATGAAAAGTTTATACATACGCACGTGTATATTTAAAAAATCAAGTTTTGAAGTATCTTTAAAATTGATATTCTATTTTCTTTTTTTTTTTTAAATTTTTTATCGTTACATTTATAATTTTCTCTAACGATCTACTATCACACTTGTGTTGAAATGCATATTTTCGATTAGTTTTTCTTTCTCTCTTTAAAACATTTTTTAGTATCCATGAATTCTGTCCCGTTTAATATTTCAACGGACGCGCTTAAAATGCGGTAAAGATTATTTTGTCTGACGCTTCCATGCAGCAGGTACTCAAAATTCTCACGGCTCGCGCTTCTTCCGACGAAAGTAAAGCGATGCTCCTCACCCGTCCCTCTTCCTCCCCCGTCTGTTCGTCGCGTTTTGTTTGTGCGGGGTAACATTAATATACGACCATCTCGTCCATAATTTAGGCGCCGGGCTTGCGGACTCACGGGACGCAACATTTCGTCGTTTAGAAGGTGCCGACGGTGGTGAGAAATCGTTTTACTAGGGTTGGTCTTCCTCGCTACGAGCGCGAGACGTATTTCGTAACGGGGAAACGTCGCGTCGCCGTCGTTCCGTCGTGTATTCAATACTATCGTCCATTTCTTGTCCTGGGTTCATCAGCTGATTTCTATGGCTCATTGTCGACATCGACACGTGTGGAAAATCAGCTTTACGCTTCCATACTCTAGTCTCGTCTTCGCCTGACACATCCTTATCGTATCGTACAGTGAAGAGAAGTATTCGAAACGGAATATATGTATGTAGATATACGTACGTGAATGACTAAGAGATTTGAAACACTTTAATATTAAAATATATATCAGCCAATTTTATCACTTGTTTAGATGACGGCACGGATTTTTTAATATTCATGCCTGACTGCGCGAAAGAGCATGCCGCTTAATGCGATTATTAAATCGTTAATTAATAAAATTATGGAGTGTAGGGACGTCATCGCGTAAAAATTAAAGTTTATTATTACGTTATTATTTCTCATAAATGAAGGTTCATCTCATTCTCAATTTAATTTAATCGGTTGGTCTGACGCACTTACCATTATTTTGCATTATTTCCAGTTATTTCGAGGGATTTTGAAATCGCAAAAATACAGATTGCCGAGATATACTGTGTACCGTACGTGTGCTGTTTCTGAACATTTGGGGAACTATGCGGAAAGGCCGCCGTTGCACCGAGTCCATTTCGACATGGAAGCGTGCGCGCGATGCGAGCAAGATTATTCTTCAGGAAACGTCGGACCGCAAAAGGACGACGGGGCCGCGGCGAATGCACTCAATATAGCACACGCGCGCTCGCGTGCGCGCGCTTTTATTATGCATACGACAGATTTACAGCGAGACATACTTGCATTTCCCTCCGCGCCGGCCATGGACGCCACGCGGATGTGAATCGGCCGCGGCGGCGGCTCTCGTTCCCCTCGCGCAATTCAATCGTGTCACTGTGTTACCGAGAGAAGACGGGAGATTTCCGTCTCCGCTGTTTTTCACAGTTAGCAGTCTCCGTGGGAGTCGCGAGGAACATTCTTCGGATGCTCCGCGAGCTTTTCACGCCCGGAAAAGGCAACAGAGTTTTTCCCCTCCCCCCCCTTCCCTCTCCCCCATGATTTCAGGTATCTCGGTTAAATAAATTCTCGCGTAACGTCAGCGAGAGTGTATTTTAATTATACAGTTTACGGATGTACAGGAGCTGCGCGCTGTTAGGAAATTCCTGGCCAGGCATAGGCGGACAACTAAACGTACAGACCGCGCGCGCTTTTCTATTAATGCTCTATGGGACAGCGAGATGTGTATCGCGCGCATTCTTTGGATGCCTCGCGAGACTCTCGTGTCCGAAAAGAGAGAGACAGAGAGAGACCCAAGACTTTTCTCTACCTCGACCAGTTTCAATCCGAAATTTTTATTGTTCCGGCGAGTCCTGGCGAAGGGGTGAAGTCTCAATCGCGCGTTACGTTTTAACTAAAGGGGAAACTATCGCGCGGGATGTTGTTGTTTCAGGGGTATATACTGTCGCTCATGTAATTAACAGTGCGAATAAGTATGCCGAGCATCACCTCGACGCCACTCTTTGTCACGAAGTTTGATACTTCAGGTCTACGCTATGACCCGACGAGCTTTGATCACGTCGCCGTCTCGAATTCGGGGGAAATTCCTCCGGGGAGACAAACTCCGCGATATTAACTTTCCGCTTCTGACGGCGCGGCGAAGTCAGTCACGCCCTCGGTAAACGTGCCACCGACGTGTGTACGTGAATGCACGCCGAGTCTCGCGATTTATTCCTAGTTTCCGTGCCCGCGTTTTACTTCCTCAATACGACGACGGGGGAGGATTTCCGCGCGTCCCGCGTTTGCCGCGATGAAACGAGAGAGAGAGAGAGAGAGAGGGAGCGTCCTCACCTCGCGCGTGAAAAACACTCCGCTGCCCGCCGATCGTGGCGTCTAATTAAATCGCGCGTGCACGCGCGACGAAAGGGTGGAGTCGCATAATGGGGCGGCGGGGAGGTAAAAGGGAGAAAAACACATTCTCGCGTGCGTGCAGCGAGACGGGACTTATTCGCTTGTGCGGGCTCCGTTCCTCTTCCTCGCCGGAAGGGTGGTATATCCTACAGCTCGCTGCAGATTCTAGCGTGGTCTCGCGTCTCGCAGCGCGCGGGAATGTAATAATTACCGGGGCGTCTCTTATTACGCTGGAGGTCTCGCATTACCGCTGAGTAGTCGGCGCGCGGCGATGAGATAGCGCGGTGAGGCCCGCCGTGCCTTCGCGGCTCCCTCTCCTCGTCTCCTCCCTTCTCCTCCCTTCCTCCTCTCATCGCTTCTCGCTCGCATCAGCTTCTGTTCTACGCACGGTGAGAGATGCGGCCGGGCGCGCTATCAGGCCTAGTTAGTCATTTAACACATAGTTGCATGCGACGATCTCGTCCTGTTGCTATGCGAACGAATTTCGCGAATCTTGGGGATCCACAATCGCGATCGAAGTCACGGAGGTGCACTGTAAAATATAAGTACGGACAACAAGCGTGAAACCACTTGATTTATATAACGGAAAAAGTATATATATATATAAAAACACACGGTGTGTATTTATGCGTCCGTTATGAGTCGCGTGATTTTTACGCTTGTCGTCCGTATAATTTTTTTACTGTAAGAGCATGTTATCTTTTTAACATCATTCAATGATTGGCGGTAAGCTCGATGGTGAAGAATCTATTCGAAATTTTTCTTTTTATTTAGAAATGTAATTGTCTAGATGTACGTGTCTTGTTATCTTACGGCTGACGCTGGTTCGAGTTTGCTGCCTATCTGCGTATGAAATATCAATCCCAACGGAATCGTAGCGGTTTTAATTTCTTTTTCACATGCTGCTCCATTTTTCGCGTAGGTTTTTTTCAAGGACAAGACAGGTCGTAAAATTTGCATGAAAAATGCGAGGAACCTTACGCTATCACGAGCACGCGATCGAGAGGGCAAGGAATGTTAATCAACAGGAGAGCCTTCTAAATAAATGACAATTTGGAGCGTTCGAGAGAAAGGAGCAGCCGCGAATAAATTTACAATCTACTCAAACGCAACGTCGTGCTAATAGGCGAGAGTTATTAAGTAGAAATGAGAATTAATCCAGAAAATTAAAAGACAAAATTTGATACGAATTTAACAACGATAAACCGCGATGTAAGGATTATTCAATTATACATTCACATACGTATATACGAGATTACAATTCGCCAACACACGATAAGAGTCTCTCTCTCTCTCTCCGTAATTACCCATTTTCGACGCGTAAAATTGCAGGTAGAAAATTCTGTCTGTTGAATTTACGAGTCGTCTAAGCCGGACTCTTTCTGAACGTTATTCAGCCACGCAGCGCGCGACTCATTTCTCCGCTACGCCACGACGCAATCCACGATTATACTTATCGTGACGAATTTCCGCCGACGACCGGCCGTCTCTCTTTTTCTCCGGAAACCGCCTCTTCCGCCACTTTACGAAGGGACCAGGAGGAGAGTAGAGCCGGGCATTGAATGCGGGCGAGCTTTTTTTTTTTTTTTCCCTCGAACGAGTGAGCCGTTGCGACGAGCGCGATTCTCGCATAAATAATAAATGTCGATCGCGCGACCATACGCGACCACGCGTCACACATGACAATAAACGACAGGGGCGTAAAATGGGGAAAGGGAACGGTGGGAGGGAGGGAGGATCGCCTGGCTATCGTGGCATCGCGCCGCGTCGCAGCGATAATTCATAACGATCGGCCGAGTTTGCTCGTGCGCGAACTGGCCGATAATCGCGACGTCGGTGGCCGCGGGATTGTGATCAGGAATTTTAATGCTTTCCCGCGAAACGACGCCCTCACCTTCTCGAGATCTCGTTCAATGGTCCTCCCCAATAGCGGCCGAGATTTGGAACGCAAGATGTTCGGATATGATATAAAAATAATTGTTTATTCCAAGCTGTTAAAATATAATATACAAGTGTCACGTTCTAGATATTTCACGCCAACCCCTTTGCAATGTTCCTTGATCAACTTCCTAACATTTTCCCTTCTAACATTTTGCTCCGTCGCGTGTGTCGAGGAATTTGTTAACCCTAAACCTCGATCTCGCCCAACTGCCGGTGTCTGCCGCTGAATGACCCCGCAGTCGGGGTAATTCGCATCAAGGTCCATAATCGCTGATCGCCGCTCGTGATTTCGATGCAGCAGAGTAGCGTAAACTGCCCGTTGCACGTGAAATTCGATCGCTTTTCTTGGCGCGCGCGACACCGCACCGACCGCCGCCACCGCTGCTCCACATTCCGCTAAACGTCATTCTCGCGCGCGCGTTATTGCGTCAGGTGGTGAGTATCAAGAGCAAGGTTTCACTACAACGAGAGGAAACTGCGTTCGCGGGACAAGCGGGATTCCGTTGGTCTGAATCGCGCATTCGCGCTCTCGCGGCTCGGAATAGCGTATCTTACAAAAGCAACGATGTCAAAGGCTGGCTTATAAACAGCTGCTCGCTTATCATAGCGTACAATTTGACGTTTCACAAATTCCACAGAATTTTTGAATGACAAAGGAGGAAATAGTGAACGTAAAAAGGTTTTATAGCTTCTCTTTATATTTTTGAAAGCATTTAATCAGTTTGGATCACGCGATTATTATTTTCGTTTTTATCTGCTTTAACATTGGGTAAAATTTGATAAACGAGAAATGATTAATATTACAATATCTTCGTAATAACGCGTAATAGAGAAAAATTTACAATAATCTTTTTAAATCTGTGCTTGCTGCGTATAAACACGAAATATAATATCTCTGTACATTTTTGCGTAATCAATTGTACTTTAGGGCATCAGAAAGTTATTAAATTTTAAAATGAATTTATCAAGGAATAATGTGAAGAATAATTTCCGTTTAAATTTCATCGAACACGTTTATTGATTATTATTGTCAATGTATTAACTGATACATTAGTGATTGCGATTTGCATCGCTTGGGGCCGACTTAACGAAGTCCGGGGTTTCTACTTCCCCGATTGATTTACGGACGATTCAAAGACTCGATCGCGCAGAAAATATGAAAAGAGGCGAGACGACTCTCTCGGCGCGACGCAAGTGAGACGCGACAAGAGTCAACTTAACGGTCAGCCAACATTTATGACCAACAAAGTACCGTTGCTCGACGGCGATCATCGGGTCGACATGTCTCCTCTCCCCCCCCCTCTCCTCCCCCGTTTCCTGCGAGCACCGCCGGATTATTTCACGCATAATGATACGCGGGCTATACTCGAGTTGTCATGTGCTGCCGAACTTTTTATTTCGAAGCGGCACAAATTCGCGTTGCGCCCGATCGAAAGCGGAAGTTGATTCGATAATCGAAGAGATCGTTCAATTCTTCGGTTAATAATAAGTGATTCCCATACTATTTCGATATTCGCTCGAGCTGATAATCCGAGAGCATGGATTAAAGTCCGGCGTCGTTACTGCGAAACCTCGTGATCGAAATCATAGACATTTTCGCGAATCTGTCGGCGTCCACGGGAATGAACTCATTCAGCCTGTATTTGCGGTGCAATCGAATCCACCGAGTTTCCACCCCTTCTCTCTCTCTTTCTCTCTCTCTCTCTCTCTCTCTCTCTCTCTCTCTCCCGGGAGCTAAAGTTACAAACGACCGGCAATTTCCAGCTGAGGCCCGCTCCTCCTCGCGGCAGCGCGTAAACTTACGTAAACGTATGTAAACGGCTGGCCTCTCCGCGCGCGCGGAACCACATTTTCATCGATCGACGACGGTTCTCCAACGGTTTGCGCCACGTCTAGCAACACAGGTAGACTTAACGTCGGTGGTTCCGGGACGAGTGTACATCGGGGATTGGCACGAAAGCTCCCCCACGCATACACACACACGTACACGGACCGGCACGTACATACATACGCGCGTGCGGGCGTGCTCGCCTTCTTTCTCTCATGATGTGTGCTAACGCCTCGAGTGTGATATACGTGCGCCCTATATATACGGGGTGTATCGAAAGGTAATATCAATCGCGGCAGGGAGGGTGGTGGAAAATGTAAACGACGCTTATCCGTGCGAGGCAATAGATTCCTGTTAACATTTCTTTTTACGACCATATAAGGGGAGGGAGGAAAAGTGTATGTAGGCTTTCCAGTTCGAGTTGTAGGCTTTCCATGCTGGGGGCTATTTTGAATTTTGCAAAAAGAGAAGTATCGCCGAGAGCAGATTTAGTGCGATAATTCTGTTTCATAAATGATGAGACAAAATTTGTATAGCTACAAAGAGAAAAGAAGGAGAATTCATATTAATACAGAGGAAGGATATTCATTTTTCAATTTGAAAATAAAACTTGATATTAAAAAGTTGGATTTTTTTCTAGAGAGAGCCCTCCTTTCGGTTAGGCGCCGCTCATAACGGATCGCTCGGTATAGCGCGCGGATGTAACTGCAAAAACAATGGCCCCGTATGCCGTCATGACGTTCAGCGATGAAGACAGCGACTGTGCGGTTGGTTTTGCCGACGTGGCGGGTGCGATTAGAATACATTTACGTGTCGCGAAACGGAGCGTGCGTCGTATTCGTATACAGGGCGCGTGTGTATGTGTCCGCACGACGCGTCCACGGACACGTGTGCGTGAAGAAGTGCAATCAGGATCTACAAAGGTTGTAGCATTTCATAAAGGTCACATCCACCACAACTCGACCCGTTTCTCTTCACCGGAAGAGGATATTAAAATCAACCCGCAACAGCCGCGTTTAGTAGCGCATAGCGCGCGCGGCAGTCCCGGCCTTTTCTTCTCCGACGGCCTCCATTTTCTGACACCGGCTACGTCAATATCTTCCGCTCGTAACGGTAGTTCATATTCTCTCTCTCTCTCTCTCTCTCTCTCGTTCTCTCCTTACCGTCTATATTTTTATATTCCATCGTGACCATAGGCACGCGTATAAAACCATTTATTTCTCCGAACATAAATTGACTAGCTGAGGGTGGTAGCGTGTAACAACGCCATCCCCATCTGGGATTTTGTAGCGCAAGGTCTCGAAATTAATAACGAACGCAGCTTGGCCAATCGAACGTTGTGATACGTGTGTCGGATACTTTTTTTTTTTAACTACAAATTACTTCTAAACTAAAAAATTTCAATTACTTGTAAACTAGAAACACTGTTCAATTTGCGGATTGCGAGAAGGGGAGTGAAGTACCGTGACCGTGTGCCGCGAGAAGCTTTAAGCAACGCTCCACGGCTTCGAGCAAGTTAAAGAAGAAAAAAAAACGATCGGAATCGAATTCTCTCTCTCACGTCGCGAGTGGGGGGAAAAAAAATTGATAAACCCTATAGGGGTCGCGCGATCCTCCGCGCGAGACGTAACGACGCCTTCATGCGTATTGATCGCTCGTGGATCTATGTGCGAATGCGAACTATCCTGGCCTCGTCCTTATCCATCCATCCATCCATCTACTACCTGGCCGTCTACATACATCCCATCTATCGACGTGCCCCCGCTGCGTCGGATGATAAATCTGATATCGCCACGCGAGACAACTTCGGCGCTCTCTCTTGCCGGAAAAATCGAATCATATCGCCTGGCGGTGATAGGTACATCGCCCGTGTCGCATACAGGGTGTACATAAATTATAACGTCGGAATATCCTCGCGCGATATTTTTCAATTTTCCTTTTCCTTTCTTTCTTTTTTCAGTCCTTCGACATTAAACATTCGGGCAATAATTAATGCCGGAATACACACGACTTTGTTCTCCATCAGATGCGTTTTAATGCGAGAAGTATATGTTATCGGGAAAAAAAAAAACCGGCGAAAATATCTTCCCTTGTTTTTCCGCGCGTTAGCTTTTTTTTCTCCTAGATTTGTTTGAGGTCCACCTTGTGTAGTAAAAGCTCGTAAGGACGAGAATGTATTGTCTCTGCGATGAAACGGCGACGGGGATGGCGATGGTGGTGAACGCGAGAGCGTTACGTCGTTGTACAATAACGACCTAATAAAATCGACGTCGTGTCGTTGCAAGATGCGTGGCCAACATTACTCTGTGCGCCCCCACACCACAGTTCTCTCTCTCTCTCTCTCTCTCTCTCTCTCTTTCTCCTCTTTAATAAAATTAATTGCTGTCTGTCCCCTGCCTGCGCACGTACGCCACCGGGGATAGTTAACTTGCCAAGCGAGAATTTTCAGGGAAGCGAGCATTTTTCTTGGAAAATTAGATACGGGCTTTACCTGAATCGTATAAAATACGTATTTACATGTCATTCGATTAACTTGTCTTTGTCTCCCTTTTTAGTTTGCAGCTTTTTAATTGATCTCGCCGTTTTGCCATGTACTTCTGTTGTCGATTTCTAGGCCAGGATAAGTAAGAGGAATTGTGATTTATAAAAATACAATGATCTTGCGATGACAAATTTATTTTTGTCTACAACTTACGGTTTCATTGACGACGAGAAAAGTGACGCGAGTTACACGCTTTCTCGCTGATATTTCCTGTCCTCTCTTTATTTTTTTTTTCGCATCTCCTTCGTTACTCCATCTCCGTTACCGAGAGATTTGAACTTTCCAATTTCTTCGTTCATCAACGGGGTCGAAAATCGTTGGCGCTTTGCGATGGAACGCCCGACGCGACGGCTCGTGCACCGACACGCTTTCTTGCGCAATTTTCCACGCGTTTATTTTCATTAACTGGATCCAATGAAGAGGACCTGTGAAGCGTGTTGCCCCGCCGTGGGAACTTTAGGAAATTCGTCGAACGTTCGTTTTCTCCCGTCCGACGGATTCTCACGAGAGTGCTCTTAATCGTCGCTTCTTCTACGAGCGGGGAAAAGCATTACGCGTTTTGTACGCCGCGGAGAAATTTTCGTAAAAGTAATGCCTCGAGAGCGCAATTGCGGCGTGACTCTTAGTATACCGAGGATTCGGATTATAATTGCGGTTTCGACGCACGCGAAAGTGATCTCCTGCGCTTCTCTTCGACGATAGTTGATGGGAGATATATTTCTTTAGAATTTCTAGAGGATGAGTTATGTTATCTTACATAAAGAGATCTTTTTTATTCTGCGAAATTTGAATTTTTTAAATTACTTTTAATTATTTGTAACTCTTCGGTAGTCCGTAGAAAATATCGACAAGCACCATGTAAATCTTGCTTTATGAAAGTATTAAAAAGGAATCCTTTAATTTTAATATTTTCCATTAACAACTTTCTTCCTTGTATAAAATTCACGATGAATTTTCGTTGCGAGAGTAGTTTGCCAGAACATTACAGTCGATCCCAGGTCATCCACACTGCTCAATTTCTGAATCATTTGAACGGCCTCGCGTGTATAGAGAGTTTATTTGTCGGACTTCGCCGTAATGCTCGTCGAGAGGGCGGGAAAAACGCGAATAAGGCGAGGCCGGTTGGCGACGCCGGTGGAGGCGCATTAATGCCACGGGGATGACGGTATAGCACGGCCGCACCCCTGTAAGGGCACCATCCAATAATAAAATCCGCGTCATTTGGCTAAAAGCTACCACGAAGACCGGTATCTAGTATCAAGGTGTGGCAACGCGACCCTTATCACGCGACCTGCACCCACCCTGCACGGACAGATCGCGCTTCATATTCTATCTTCCTCCCCCCCCCCCTCTCTCTCTCTTCCTTCCACCCCTTTGTCCTGTCACGGGGTAGATGCGTGCGCGCACGAGGACGATCAGTTTATTATAATTGAATTTTGCAACTAGGCTAACATCTCTATATAATAGGGTTAGCTGCGTGGATGATATAAACGGTGACAATAGCTATTGTTCCGAGAGTCTCGATGCGTCCACCATCGAGGGGGTTGGCTCGTTAATGGCTCGGATACCTCGCGGGCGTTTCTTCCCCTCCCTACCTCGCGATTCGCATTTTCGTGAATTTCTTTTCTTTCCACGCGTTCTGCTCTCCACTGCCGCAGCCGCCGATTGTTCGTTGCTTCGTGTAGTATTTCTGAGCGCGAGGTCTGTCGTATATACTTAAGCTCGGCGCTTCCCGCTATTTTTAAACGGGTCGCACAGATGCCGTTTAAGATATTATCACGCAGAATACCATCTGACGGAAGTCTTGATGCTGCGGACGCGATGTAGCTCGATCGGTTCAGCGGGAAAAGTAAAAGGCCTCCTAAAAAGATACAAACACGTATTCGCGTTCGCAGGTTCGCACGCGCGTTGTAGCAGTTACGAGATTGTTGCACACGGAAATTTTTCTTACTATTCTTTCTCGAGAATCGATCCGACTTGATCGGAACGTTCAGGCCGGGGTACCTATTACAAAAGAGAACGTTCGCGCCTCTCTCGATATCCGTGACGGTGAAAAACCTCGTCGGAGCAAATCGGTTCGCCGTATCGGTGTTCTCACTGCGGTTTGGCACAGAAAGGAAAAACGGATTGCGCCAGGAAGAAAAGAAAGAAAGAAAGAGAGACCAGTTGTATCTAAGATGACTACATAAAGTATTAAACGTCCGCGGCTGAGACAGCTTTATTAACTTCCTAATGTCTACAACGATTTTTCGCATCTGTAATTTTATTCTTTACATTTTCTGTTTACCTTTCTACTTGGGTCTTCAGCAGCTTTATAAGCGGAATACTAATGGCCTTTTTAATAGCTATCAGACATGTTTCTGTTTGCCAATAAACGTTCGGGACAATTTGCTGTCCTTCGTCGATTTTTTACCGGCATTTTTCGTCAAACTCCCCGCGGCTGGGAGGGTTCTCGAATCATCCGAGGTCCGGTAAAACGGTACAACCACCGGGGGCGGGAGGAATGGTCGGCGGGAGGGAGGGATGTTTGTGCATCGGCCGTGTGCTCGGGTCAAATCGATCGGTTCGCGGTGCCGAAGAAACCGGTTTCCGCCGTGGAACACTGGCGGCCAGCAGCGGTTCTCCGTCTTCCCTCTATCGCCCGCGCCGACCGATTAACGACCGATAACCGCGAGAAAAGAAACCGAGATCGGTGCTCTCGTCGCAACCTGTGCACTTAGAAAGTTGCCGCCCTCCCGCCGTTGCCGGCGACACGTAATCTGGAACGCGCCGCCGATAGACGTTTCGCAAACCATGTTTCACGGCGATATTCCCCGGCGCGCGCACCATGAGAACGGGATATTCCCCGAGGAAGCGATTCGATTTGCGGTCTCGTTCGATTTGCGATAGTGTAATTTTATGTAATAGCGCCGACGGAGAGTGACGCGATTTTGTAAAATCGAAAGAAGAGATATCGCGAGAGATCGCCTTGCCCTAGCGATCGCAATCGCTATTACGTGGAATATACATACAATACAATTTCGACATGCATAAATTATGAAATTATGCTTGGAATTACGTGAAAGAATAATTAAAATCACATTACATGTAAATTTAATTTCTTACTCAATGAATTATTATAATAATCGAATTCCATTCGGGATTTGATCAAATTTTTGCGAAAGCGAATCGTCGCATGGCTATGTGATTCCAATGTATGAACAGATCTAGGATTTTTATGAATAAAAGACTAGCTAACTAGAATTCAGAATTAACGAAATGCTGTTAATATAAAAGGCGTTTGCTAAATTATAGCGCAACAATAGACAGATAATGAACACTTGAGAGATGATAGACTTCCTTTTAGAATTACTTAACCCTCGCGAAAACGCGGTGCCGCGTGGCGTGATGGCTCGTTACAAATCTCGTGATGTTCGCTCGACTCGCACGTTTCGTGCCTAAGATTGCGCGCTTCAAAAATGCGACCAGATTACCTTCTTACTGTTCGTAATGTGGCTGTAGCACGGTCGACAATACCTCGATCGATATACGCAGAGTAGTGGTGTTCGTGACACGACCAAATCTTGTCTCTTCTTGACAATTTCTTGTTTAATAAAAACCAGATTTGCTCTTTACCCCTTTTTTTTGTGGACACTTATGAAACGTATCTTGAAATATATAACATAAAACTTTGAGGAATTACATCGGTTTTCACTTATCTCGAGTGACAGCCTGCTTCTGTATTTTGACATCATAATTGATTTACTAATGTCATCAGATTATATCACTAATTTAATTCACGCTAACGTTACTTAAGTTTACGTAGAAATTTTAAATGAAGCAGTTATGTTCCAAGTAATTCCGTCTTGATGGCAATGAGAAGAGCCAAGGGGCGGATTTTACATCGTGACTTGCAATTGCATCGAGTCATCTCAGAATTGCCGTGCGCCTCGCACCTTGACCCTTGACCTCTTTTTGTCGCGATAAATGCAACGCGAACGTCTGCCCTCGTTACTTTCGTCATGAAGCTTCGCATGGTCTGAAACTAATGCCTCGGGGTATTATAGTCCCTTTTGCTTGTTGCCAGCTGATTTGTTGCCGTTCGCAATGCAAGGCATCAATCGTTCCTGTTTTCTATGAGCTTGATCGATTAGGACGATAAATTCAGCGACGATACGATACTTTTTATAGCTCAAAAGAATTATATAATATAGTACAAGTATTACAATTAGAGCAACGTGAAATACACAAAATTCCATATTCGACAAAACGTTTATTACACATTCTAAAAAAAAAAAAAAAAATCAACTATCCAAACTAAAATCATTACCCAATGTCGACTTGTCGTTTATTGGATTTACTGCTTCGCAATTTGTCACCTGCCGAAGCGGAGGTCAATGGCACGTAGAGGCACGATTGCGACAGAGAGAGAACTGGACTGAGACCGCGTTCAACGTGAATCGGCACCATCGCTACACACGCGGAAGAGGAAAAACATAGTCGAGCGGGTCAATGTCATTCTCCGCAACCCGCATGTTCCGCGTGTCGCGTAATCAAATTCGAATGACACGAATCGGACGACAACGTGTGGGTGCACGTAGAGCCGCCGTAGAGCGGAAAGCGGATCTCGGTACGACGAACCGTGGACCTCTTTCTCCTCGCGGCACCCTGTATATTCCGTACACGCAGCCAGGTGAGCTAACGGTGCTCCGGAGCGGTGAAGTAACGGGCTCCGCCGCGGTTTGTCGTCGCTGTTTTCTTTTATTTCGCGCGGATACCCCAACTTACACGGGACTGTATATCGTGCTTCATCAGTTACTCATAGGTCTACACGGATTGCTCGCTACATGATATCATTGATTCTTTTTTTTTAGATCAGAACCGTTTAATCCTCTTACGTTACTAACTGACGGCTAACGAAATAGTAACGGTGATATTTTTACATAATATTTAGTGAATTACATCGACCATTATATAAACGTTCGTAATATTCAGAGTTCAGTTAATAGAATTAATTATACGCGGTATACCTCAAATCTACTTATCAGGAAAAAATTTTTTGGTAAAAGTAGCGGTTTAAAATGCGCAAGAGATCATTTGACTTAGCGCGAACGAGATAAATCGTTCGCAGGCATTAAACTGTTCTTCCGCGACACGCTCTCTTCACTGTTCACGTGCACACATGCGCCCGGCAGACCGGAGTTTTCGGAATGAATGGCGGTGAAACGTTCGTGCATTTGCGAGCGGTAATACGGCGAAACTAGTCGGCAAAACTTTCCATGGCGCTGAATTAGAATTGAATCCAGATTTTGTTGTATACATTACTCGTATCTTTTCCGTGCAAATTATTGATTTTCACGCGGTATCGTCACGAAAGGTCTACGCTTGTAAATGAGTGCAATTCAAATCGAGAGAATCATAAATATACTCGAGGAAAAAAATAAACGTTGGAACGAAAGAATATACGTTGCCTCTCTCGACAACGTGATTCACATTGAATTCTTTTATTATCGCATCGTATGCTGATGCGTGTTATGAATAGATATCTTTTAAATACAAAAATAGCTCGCTTTAAATGTACAATGTTTTTTTGCTAACAATTGCGAGTGAAATTTCTCTCGGAGTTTGTTTTTTCTCTCGAAATCTTGTTGTCGCGATCTCTGCCGCTCGTTGAGCATCCACGGCATTATTATTGCTAATTTTCGCGATTGTGACAATGTAACCCGATAAGACTGCGGTAACGGATGCCGTACTCGGATGCGAGATTAACAACAATACCTGCAATGGATGCATAGAGTGCTGATGACCCGATCTCTGAGTAGTCGCGATCCTTTATTATATAGAGCGTAAATAAAAAAGATTCGAATAAAAAATATAATTTACTAAATAAATATTTCTTTTATAGCGCGCTGAAGTGTAAGCAATACGTTAACATTTAAAAAACACTACGAATATTAAATAAATTAATAATATGAATAACACGATTTAAGTAGAGATAGGCGAATAAACGGTTAAGGCAGAGATCTTAATGCTTATTGTGTGATATTAATTTTTTCTATTTTATTCAAACCGCGCGCCGTTACTTTTGGACTTTTAATGCAGCTAATTGGCACAAAATCAGATTTGTAATATCCCACCCCGAAATATTAAAGAAAATTTATTGCAAAAATATAATCTTACTTGAATTGTGTTAAATAAGTTAACATTTGACAATCTTAAATGAGAAACATAGTGCTTACTACTGGAAAATTCCTATTTCCGCTCATAAATCTGCATTTAAAGAGCAATGGGCAACATGCATCATGCAAGCAGACATGTTTCTTTTCAATTTAGAAAGCGATTTTTTTTTTTAAATTTGTCCGTGATCAATTTTCTGAAAACAGTCGTATGGAAGCAGTCAACGGTAAAACATCGTCGTTGATGGCCGATCGGAATTGAAATGTTTGACGTTGCTGGTGAGATGTATACGCTTCGCAATAGAGATGAACCGATGATAAATATTAAAACGCACCGGTTATGAAAGGCAAACGAGCAGAAGCGCGCAAAGAGAAGGAAGGTCGTCGAACCTTCGTCACTCTCAAACTCGTTTCCGCGGATGACTCGCGAGGAATTCAGCAACGGAATATCTCTTACCTAATCATTCTTATATCATTCGTTACGCTACGCTTTTTCGTAAGTCGGTAATCAAAAGCCTTTCGCCGAACCTGCCGACTTGCGGCCGACGCCTCCGCGAGAAAATTCCGGCTTTTGTGTCACGCGTAAATAGTATTACGGTGATTGTCTGCATTTGTAACAAGTAATTATATAAATAAAAAGATCAAGAAGATATTTAATGATAAGGTATGATTAAACGATTTTACAGTTTATTCTCTGAAGAGTTCCTCTCAATTTTAAAAACGCTCAAAGACGTTTGTCTGAGATAGTATTTCAATCGACGAAAGAAAGTGCACGATTGTCTGCGTGACAATAAAAGAATCGCGGAAACGCACCGACGCGTGCTACTAGATATAATGCGATTCCTTGCGCTTGCTGAAGGAGAGTGCAAATAGTAATTAAACAAAGACAATAAGTAGGGTATCGCAAATCAGTGAAAGTCTGTCCGGATACTGATGAGTGCAGGAGAAAAGTTGGCACTCTACTCATTATTGCGGAACAATGATACCTTGATTTAAAAAAAGGATTTAAATATATATAAATGTATGTATGTATGTATCTTAATTAATTCCTTTTTGATCACGTAATCGGCTACGCTCTTTGATTCTTTCGCTTAGAAAGTCCTTCGTGGTAACTTCTCTATTAAAATTAATGACGTACACTTTCTATGTGTTGTTACTCGATAAATACCACGTTATTCATGCCAGACAATATATATATTACTAGCTATAATTTTTTTTCATTGCTTCAAGAATATTAAACGCAAAATCACGCGTAATTCTCGTATAAATCTTTAACCTTTTAGTTTTGATAAAATTCTATTTACGTTCCTTTTATTATCAATAGTATGAATTTAATACCATCTTTTTAGTTTTTATAATTCTCTTAAAATTATTCTTGAATTTTCAATAATTTTATTTTACCGCGCTAATTAAAGTTCCGTTTAAGCACATCTCGTTTTTATTCATGGCTGTGGAGGTATTTCTGAAGGTGAGAATTTATTCTAGACGATAAGAGAAAATGTTTTCATATCTTCGGTCCTTGAAAGTTTCCGAGTGAATTTTCACGTCAAATAAATTTAATTAGAAATATACGACGATCCGTTTATTTCCGTGTTTTCGAAAAGCGCGACGGTAATCGCGGCGGATATTTTTAACAGCCAGAAAATCATACTCCATATCGCCGGCTGACGATTTGCAAGCCGCCGGCAGAAGCCTTACATATTCAACAATGACTCACATTTCCAGGAGTGTAACTCACCCCTTTTCTCACCCACGACAATATATCGCGCCATTGTTTGCCTTCCCATCCGAGTGTTCGACTGTTCTGTTCCTGCTTGATATGACGTGCTTCACCCAATTTCTCTTTCTCTTTTTTTTTTCCTTTTTTCTGACACTGCCATTTTTACGTGAAATTACCGGCAATTTTCATTTAGACGTTTGTTTCGGTCCTTTCATTCTCGAGAGCGGCGATGGCTGTAACTATTCGTGTGAGACTAATTTGAGGTTTCCCTTGAAGCTGAAGAGTGATCCTGTGATATTTCCGGCTTCAAAAGTAAGATACCAAATGATACTCTAAGAACCGATAAGACTCGAGTTTCAAAGAGCTCAGATGTATATAATACTCGGGAGGAAAATTTAACTGACTGTAATCGTTACAATCAGATGTAATACGGAGAAAAAATAATGATCTACTTGTTTCGAATTAGCCGTTTAGTCGACGATAAGATAATGATTTTATTAAACAAATAGAAGTGAGATAAAACACAGACACGCTCCAGGATGGGATATACTATTAGCGTCTTAATGAGACTGTTCCTGTCGGCGCTGTGTACCAGTTCGAGACTCGATCATTGACGGGGCCTCTGTGATTAACGGTTCAGCAATCAGAAAAAAATCTTTCGAACACGATAGCTGACCTTAATGAGCCTCTCGCATCTCACACACGTGCAATATAATGTTTCTTATTATATTACTTTTTTTCCTTCGGGATGAAATTTTTGCTTCTGTATTGAAACGCATCGGTGTAGAACCGATAGATAAGAGGAGGCTGAATTATCCGCGACTCTTTAAGCCTTCTTTTAACTGAATACAAAATAGATATTTTTTTCTAAAATAAATAAATTATACGTTAGATGCACTGCTGATCATTTATCTATAATTATGAAATAATTTAGCGATTGCTCGAGATATCTTATCATGTAATTTAATTTTAGATCAACAAGGCATGTTAATAAATTAGGAAACTCGATTAATCAATATGTGATGGTCAGCGGAAAGTCGAGTTCTCTCACATAAGAAACAACGGTCAGATGTAACTATGGCCTTGACTCAAGCTCGAGCCGTTTCCGGAAGAGGTTAATACCCGAAACGCATCGTTGCCTCTTAGGGCTGGAGCGTGTCGTGAATGGTTTAAGTTTTCCACGCTTCGTGCAAGAAATCAGCCGTTCGGTCGATGTTCCTATTTATTTCCGAGCTCTCGTAACTTTGAAGGTCGGAGGAACTCAGGCTCGGATAATGTTATTAAATTTATCGACCGCCCGTAAACATAAGCTTCATAACTCTTATCGCAATATACCGTGGATGACCGATAGCATCGAGAAAAAAAGAGTACATCCGCTAATCATATCCATTAGTCTAATAGTCTCGGCTATATACGAGAGGCCGCGATACTTGAAACTTACCCTTATTTTCTTCAATAAAAAAAAGGAAAGACTGCGAGATTTAATTTGCGCGGAAGAGATTTTTAAGTGTCACGTTTAAAAATGCTGTATTTGATCACGCGAAATAAGTAAGAGAAGAGCTTCTTTTTTTTTTTTAATGCATCTGTTCGAACAAGAGTGCTGTTATCTCTCTTAACGTTATACTTTTAACGTTTCTGTCGCGCGTAATTTTGACGATGTTTCCATGTCGCGTCGTGCCGAATCACGGCACGTTTGTCGGTCAATTAAAAAGTCCATGGTACGATCTCACCGGTCCGGGGAACGCAGAAGAAGAGGCGAACGCATGTCGGTGAACGTCCGCGGGGGGTCGTCGACCGAAGCCGACCATCAACCAGAGGAGGAGGCGAAGGAGGAGAAGGTGGAGGTGGTGGTGGTGGTGGTCTCGGTCGTCTTCCTCGGCTTTAATGCAGAGTTGTCTTTCGCGCTGCTTCCAGGCGGTGGCACCGCCTGCTTTCGGCCTTGATCCTCGTGCTGAAAACCCTGTTCGTATGATTATCTGGTAATACGATGCCATCAGCAAACCTTGAAGCCGAAAGGTCGTCTCGGCCGCTGGCGCGATTTGCGCGTGTTATATGGTTCCTCCTTGATACATACGCTGGTGCCGCAGAAAAGTTCGATATTTCGTCAGGCCGTCGTGGAAAAATAAAGACATTCTTGCAAAGGCATTTGCCTCTAGTTTCATCATTCATGGCGGGCGGACGTTCACGCATCGAATTTTGATTAAATCGTCTTTTTATTCTGCGGTAATATACTAATTTGTAAAACGTACATAGGATGTAGAATATAGAGACGTACGAAAATGAGCGTGTGAATAATAGTAAAGTAAAATATTATCATATATATATTACAACATGTGAGGTTTCCATGTTGAGGTCTTGAATAATATAAGATGTAGATTTTTCCCTTGTAATATTTAATGAAATATTCTTCTCTTGAAATAAGATCTTTATGTTTCTAATCTTCTTTAATCTCAGATCACTGACGTAAGCGATGCCTCGAAATTCGTTTTTAAAGTTTAACAAATTGATACGACATTACAGATAATTGTTGATTACTAAGGGAAGTTTATCGACTTGCAAATTACTATTTTAGTGATCTTGTTGATTGAAATATCAGCTAAAAGTGAAAATTGAAACTATCACAAATAAATTTTATAATTGATTTATAATTAATGAGAATGTAGGGGTTGTTCAAGTTACCATTTCTATTTTATTTAATATTAATATCTACTCTAATTTAATTGTAGTCTTCTTATGGCATTATCATTAGCGCTATCAAAAGAAGAAATCTTTTTTTTTTTTTTTTTCGTCATATTTAATCCTTTCTCTTTTTCTTCTTTCAGCAATTGTTTCGCAGTCAACCGCAAGGTGCGACGCCGCAGCAACTACAACTTCTGCAGCAGCAGCAGCAGCAACAACAGCAACAGTACCTAGCCGCGTCCCAAGCGCAACAGCAGCAGCAGCAGCAACAACAACAAAACTTTCCTACGGCCCCCTATACCGTTATCAGCGGTCAAGAGCCCTACGTAGGGGCGCTGATTGCCGGCGCACCACCCCCTGTGGTACCGCAGTACTATGGTGTCGGGCCCTGGGTCTATCCGGCTGGATTGCTGCCGCAGGCACCGCCTCAGGCGGCCGCGCCACCACCACCCCGGCGACCGCTCACCCCCTCTTCGGCAGCGGCCGCGGCCGCCGCTGCACAGGACACCGCTAACAATCTGGCACAAACAGTAAGGCACCCGCCAGCAATAATCGTCAAAATCCGATAAAAAATAGAAGCAAACAGGAATAAATGACGTTTTTCGCGAATTGCACACGTTTGCAAATAAAACTGAAAAACGTCTCTTTGCCGTGGCTTAATTGCAAGGAGATATATTCTCGGGAAACGTTTAATTTATATTTAATTGATCGAAAATTCAAGAAATGAAAAAAATTTCAATTTTTTAATAGATTCTTCGTGACGTTTGTTCTAAAATTCCCGGGTTTACAAAAATACGTCGCGCATGTTTCGAAATAAATCGAGCTGCGTATACATCACGATGCATGACCATTAAATAAAGATGCTAAATTTAGTTTGACGGTGCGGGGAAATAGAGAACTCACGAATTAGCGCGTACCGCGAATTAGACGTATTTCTGACTCTGTAAAAGCTATTTTCTCGCTCGCTCGCGGCCGATGATTGTTTTTTGCGCTTGACACAAGATGTGGAGCCGTTTCGTTGTACCAATTAGAAGTTACCACCTTGTCCTCTTAGATATTTTACTACTGTGACAAGTGAAGAAGGAGGTAGGAGAGGAACGCATGGTACTGTTCCCGACTTATAAAATTAGACGTTCAATTTGGGGCGAGTTACGTCTATTGTATTTACGCGCAGCAATACGAATGAAAGCGACAGAAACTTCGACGATTTACACAGTGTTAAGTAGTCGGATGTCTGAAATAAGATGTTTTTTACATTTTATTTTTTTTAAATGACAGTTGCTTTGAATTCAGCTTTCTCAATTTTAACCATAGGACCTCATTAGAGCACAGCACACTTCAGATACCTAATGTTTAAAAATTGTTTAAATATTTTTTTCCTGCCAATTAATCGTGTTTTTTACATAAAAATTAATATTTACGTTAATATGAGTATATAATCGTCTTTTTTAGAATTTTTACGTATAATTGAAAAAAAGTCTGAGTGATGAAAATTGAAAAAATAACTCAAGAATAGCTCAATTAAAGCATTGGGATTGTTCAAAACCCCAGAATAGTGTTTCTGTTTCGGATAGATAATGTAGGATCCTATAGTTGATACTGATTGCCCAAGTTCTATTATTGATCGACTTTTAATGATCGATTAATAATATATATTTAACAAAGTAATTAACGTAGCGCAATTAATCTTCCCGCAGGTACAGGGTCAATATCAGGTGATACCGGCTTATTACGATCAGAACGGTTCCATCGTCATGGGAGGCGTGCGCGGACTAAGTTCGGCAGCGACCCCCATGAGATTAGTCAGTCCCGCACCAGTTCTCGTGAACAGAGCTCCGTCTCAACCACCACCGGGTCCGCCGGCACCGCCACCGCCGAATCTATATTCTCAACCGACTCCGACATCGCACAGCAACGCTACACCCGGCGAATGCCTAGGTGAGTCTAACGGGAATCCGGCCCATCATCGTCCTCTTTGTACACACACCTGTAAGAAGTCTTGTAAAGTCATGTTGTGTGTTACATCTTGTAAAGACCTATCTCTCCCTCCCCTTTCCTTCGTCGTGTAATACGTGTATAATGCATGACTGTGTGCTGCGAAACGAAATTATATGACAGTCGTCCGATAGTTATGATACTTAAACGTGTGCCATTATCGTTAACGTCCGATATCACCTCGTCGTACACGGTTGATTCGTCTGTTCCTTGTAAATACGCGTAAAATACGCTCGTCACTGTGTGTAACATTGCAACCAGAAAAAAACGAGAGGACACCACAGCAGATACTATTGATGGCACGATCCCGCGTGTCGCAGATAAGGGTATGCGCGACGATAACGAAACAAAAAAGGGCAACGTCTGTGGGTCCAACGCCACAAAAAGAATACCGCGCGCAAGCTAGCAGAGACAGAAAATAATTTTATTAAATCGTTGCATATAAGAAATGTTTCGGAAAATTTAATTTAGCGAATATAGTATCTTCTGGTAGATTATTACGTTATGATTCTTTCGTAGAGTTAATGCGGTTTTCCTTTTTTAATTTTTTCGAATTCTCTTTCTAGTAAATATGCAAAAAGTCAGAAGTTTGTGCAGTATTACATTATAATTTAAAATCAAGTATGGTAGATAAACAATATAAATTATATAAGTGACAATTATATTAATGTGAAAAGTGAAATATCGTACAAAAAATTCAACATCCGAAATACGAGTTTGATAAAATGCATTGTTTAATTCTTCAATTCTTTCTACCTTTTTTTTTAACGTTTCTACGACTGATCAATACGATTTTATAAAATTATATTACAATTATGTTCAATTAAAGATATGAATAATACAACTAACTGCTTGCGATTGCACATATCTTTCCTCGGAAATCGTCTACGATACTATCGCGATTGCGGCGCAGAATCGACGTTTTGCACGCAAACGGCCCGAAATTCAACTTCTTCCGGGCTTTCTTATGCGACGCCCACGTTTCGTGGACACGCGATTGCGATATGTAGACGGCTAGGCTTTTTTCATAAACGGTGCAAGGCTCGGTAACATACGCTAATCAACACTTACGACGACTAAGAGAGCGCGTGTGGGTTGCGGGCTTTTGGTGCAGGTCTGGCAGCGTGCAGCGCAGCGGCAGTGGTCGCGCAAGCCCAGGCAGTTGCGGTGCAACAGGCGCAGCAGCAAGGCTCGGGACTTGCCGCTGGTTTAGCGGCTCTAGGATACGGCGGCTCCCCGCTCGGGGCATTGGGCTCGCCTGCCCAACTGCAGAACACAGGTATATCACCCGCGATTGTGATCCTTCTCTTCCTCCTTCACGGGCACCTTTTGTTCTCGGTGAATTCTCTCTATTCTCCAGGAAAACGGCGCTTTCTCGGCTCCTCGAACCCGCGGATTTGTTTTCAAGCGAATAATCTTAATTTTATGTCTGTATTTTTAAAAATTAGACACTGCAGAGCCTTCCATGAATTCATAATGTATATTCACATGTATATGTATATATATAGATATATAGATATATATATATGTGTGTGTTTGTGTATAACCCCCGGATTTTAAGGATATGGATTGAAAATAAACTCATCAATTCCTAAAGTTATCTTGTACATATAACCGATTTAACAGGAATAACTTTAAGAGTGCCAAGGGAATGTAAAATAAGTACATACTGCTGTATAAAAACCTGCACATTAACTAATCAAATTAAAAGGAAAAAATGGAAGAAAATTTATTATACGTTGTAATTGTTCGACTGTAGTTGTATAGTATGGTAAAAAGATATCGATCGACATAGTGAAAAAATGCTGTATGGAGATGTGTATTTTATTTTATTTCGTAATAGAAAAAGAAATATTAGGCGATTTTTGGCGATCGTTTGGTACATGTACCAAAGCGTACCAAACTGTACCAGAACCAATGAGATATAAGTAAACTTTTATCTTATTGATTCTAGTACAGTTTGGTACATGCACCAAACGATCGCCAATTGTAAAATATTGAGCTTTATTATAACTCGAGTGCTTTTTTCCTGGAACTAGAGAAATTTCTTTTGGCTCTCTACATTGGTGGTGTGTACGGATTTTTATGTACAAAAGAGTAAAGAGTAACGTAAGGTGTTTGCATGCTTCATACAATCTAATTGATTTGTAATTTCATGTTGAATATAGCCAATTCTCTTTCAGCGACGTGTCTTTCTCAGTAGAGCGTTTGTGCCGATTTATGAATTATTTGTAATACATTTGATGTCATCACATTTCTTGTATGCTCGATACCGGTTGCCTTCGAGCATCTCGTGTTAAGATTACCGGTGTCCATCTTGTGTGCAGGTTTAGGCCTCGGTGCGTCTTCAACCGGCAGACGAGATTCCTTTGATAGAAATACTTCAGCCTTCAGTCCAAGCTTGGAATATAGCCGGGCGAAGTGGCCTCAGAGTTACGGCGCCCTCGGTAAGAATCGTTTTGCTGTATGTGAAATGTACTCTGAGATACGGGGTGTAAGGCGTCTAGAATAGTACGAATATTCCTATTGCGCGGGAAACATACGAAGAAGCGCGAAAACTAAAAAGAGGATAATTATCCTCATCATGTTTAACTTTTTCTTATAGTTTTCTTTTCATATGTTGACGCGCAATGAGGATATTCTTCAGGATACGGGTTTACGTTTTAGACGCCTGTACACGACGGCTGTGAGGCATCTCGAAATCGCCATAGACGCTCGATTATCTATGTTGTACATTGTGTCTTAATAATATATCGTAATCCATTTGTACACCGTGCTTTTGTATACATAACTGAGCTATGATAACAATACTACCTTTTTCTCTAAACTTGATCCCGACGTATAAATTATGTTGCGCCCTGATGCTTGAAAACGTCTTAATTGGGAATGAACGTCCGCAAGGATGACTGGTTTATAGAGAGCGATCAGTGTACGTCACTGTAATCTGTAGCGATTTTAACATAACACACAACGGGAATTAGATTTAGCTATTATAAAGTGTACATTGCTTCTGTACAAAAATTGTACAGCATTATTCATGATCAGTGAGATAAGAAATACTATTTTCTCTAGATACAGGTACCTGGGACAGAGTGTATTTAACTACAAATGCAGGTACTTCCTGCAAAGAATATACAGACACAGGTACAGATATACAGATCGAGCATAATTAGATACGAGTGTTTAGATCTTTATTCTTTATGTAATTTCAGGAAATTTTGTCGATTTTTCTTTAACGAATATGCCGAAAGATTAATGGCATTTTGAGTAATTAATAAGACTAATTGGAAGAGACTTATCGAACTTTTTAGTAGTTAAAATAATCAATTTTTGTTTAACTTTATTTAAAATAAATAGCAAAATTTTTATTTATAAAGATATAATTTTCGAGATTGTTAGTCATCGCAAATGAGGATGATCTTGAAAGAAGAATCGACTTCTGAATTGATCAAAGAATTATGTCATTAAGCGTTTTGATTTGTTATGCAGGTACAGTCACCGCGTCACCGAGTCCCTTAGGCTTATCATTAACACCACCACCAACTTTAGGGGGATCCTTGGGTGGCCTTGTTGGAGGAGCTAGTCGAGTGTCAGCAGCCCCTGGTGCCGAAGCCAAATTCCGCGCCAGCGCGGTACCCACCCTAACAGCCAATGGAGTGTTTGGCTCTAGTAGCTCTCTATTTCCTAATCTTGTAGGCAAGCCTGGTCGTGGAGGTACCGCTAATATCAGCGACAAAAATTCTGGAGGACGATCCCGCTTATTGGAAGATTTTCGAAATAATCGGTAAAATTGAGATGGAATCTCTTACGGGTCGTTTAGATTATGACGTCAGCAAGACGAAGAAGTATACAATTTTTTTGTACTATTGTTAAAATAAATTGATTTTTTGAACCATCATTATTTGTAAATGAAACAGATTGGCAAAGCTATGACGAAATCATATTCTTTTTTATTATCTTGCTTAATAAAGTTATTATATATTTATAATTATGTATTTGCACATGTTATGTTTTCTCTGAAAATAGACTTTTATAATAGCTGATAGATATATTTATTATTTTAAGAAAATAAAAAGTTTTTAGTACATTTTAAATTCTACCAAATATAAATGGTGACTCGCGAGAAAAGAATAATTCAATTTATATATTGCCAGAGTAATTGCAAGAGAATTATATATAATTTCTCACTTCTGACATCGTAATCAAGTAACTGTATTCCAGCGCGCAGTTCAACAATGCATCAATAAATTATATTGTGTTTTTTTTTTCTCTTTAGTTTCCCGAGTCTTCAGTTGCGCGATTTGGCTAATCATATAGTTGAATTCAGTCAAGATCAGCATGGTTCACGATTTATTCAGCAGAAATTGGAACGCGCCTCAGCCAGTGAGAAACAGCTCGTATTCCAAGAGATCCTTTCCTCCGCATATTCTCTTATGACAGATGTCTTCGGAAATTATGTTATTCAGAAGTTCTTTGAATATGGTACACAAGAACAAAAATCGACTCTCGCTCAAAAGGTAAATTCCATTTATTAAAAAAAAAACTTTATTTGAGAGAATTGATTGAAACTATCTCACTTTAATCTAATAATTCTTGCTAGTTCGATATTGAATCGCAGGTCAAAAGCACGACGAATTGATGGATGGACTTTTTAATTATATCTTTGATTTTATATTGTTTTTTTAAATCTTTCATCAATATTCTTTTCATTTTTCAATTGTTATCTGTATCTGTAAAACATTTCTTCTGTAATTTCTATATACATTCTCAGAAGACGAGTCTTAAGTTATCAATAGACACTATTGTTACTCTATTATTATCATTATTTTAAACAGGACTTTTATCACATTAAATATGACGAGAAACTTTGCGTGTCATCTGATTTAAAATGATTATACACGAAATAATCTGATAATTTATCAAATCATTACATAAAAGTTTTTCTTTAGTGTAACGAATGTATCATCGTTTTATTATTTATTTTATTTATACTAGGTTCGCGGACATGTCCTACCGCTCGCACTGCAGATGTATGGCTGCAGAGTCATACAGAAGGCACTCGAGTCGATCGGACCAGAACAGCAACAGGAAATTGTGCGAGAGTTAGATGGGCACGTGTTGAAGTGCGTTAAAGATCAAAATGGGAATC
Organism: Monomorium pharaonis; assembly: GCF_013373865.1. NCBI lineage: Eukaryota > Metazoa > Arthropoda > Insecta > Hymenoptera > Formicidae > Monomorium > Monomorium pharaonis. Next base: position 3,387,078 of record NC_050471.1, on the reverse strand, counting down.
ACGTTGTGCAGAAATGCATCGAGTGCGTTGAACCGCGAGCATTGCAGTTTGTGATAGGAGCTTTCGCAGGACAAGTATATTCTCTGAGTACTCATCCTTATGGCTGTCGAGTGATCCAACGTATTCTCGAACATTGTACTCCTGAACAAACTCAAGGAATTCTGCAAGAATTGCATGCTGCCACTGACCAACTAATTCAAGATCAATACGGCAATTATGTTATTCAACATGTGCTTGGTAAATTTCATTTCTTTCATCTTGATGCGATTATTAAAGTTAAAGCTCTTTTACACACACACACACACACACACACACACACACACACACACACACACAAATAATAATAATAATCAGTTAAATATAAAAATCTTTTGGATAAAACAAAAAGTTTCAATACATTATTTGTTTATTAATAATTGGCGATAAAAGTTATTACTAGTAAATGGTAATGGTATTTATTTTATTTTTATAATCCTATATATTCTCTCTTATATACTTTTTATTACATACGCTATGAATATTAGTGAAAAATATATCATTAGTATATTAGTTTAACATTGTAAACTTAAATCTTATTACGTGGCAAATATAGACTACTACTGATACTAATGATATTTATTTATATTTTTTATAGAACATGGAAAGCCAGAAGATAAAGCACAATTAATCGGCAGCGTTAGAGGCAAAGTACTCGCTCTTTCCCAGCACAAATTTGCGAGCAATGTCGTTGAAAAATGTGTGACTCATGCTACAAGACAAGAACGTGCTGTACTGATTGAAGAAGTTTGCGGCTTCAATGACAAGTGAGTGCGCTTTTGTAGATATCTTTAGATGGATTGTTAAGAAATCCAAAACAATTGCTTTTGAGAGCTTGATGTTTATTGTTTTTTTTTTCTCTCTTTTTCTTCTAGCGCGTTAAATGTGATGATGAAGGATCAGTATGCCAATTACGTCGTTCAGAAAATGATTGATGTCGCGGAACCGGCGCAGCGCAAGGTTCTGATGCATAAAATCCGACCGCATTTGGCAAGCTTGCGCAAGTACACCTATGGCAAGCACATTATTGTGAAATTGGAAAAGTTTTTTATGAAGACCGCTTCGGCGATGGGAGTAGGAGCGACACCTGCTGGCACATCGACGAGCAGCGGAGGTGGCGATCTCGGCCCGATTGGACCTCCTGCGTCTGCTGCATCTAGCTCGGTTTCAACATCAAACCAGCAGTCAACGCAAGTTTTATAAACACGCGTGCACCGGGATCACCTTCCTTCGCGGAAAAGGAAATAAGATCCATAAAAGAAGAAGCAAGAAAAACTGCAATGTCCGCACGCTGCGTTAAGTACTACCCTATCTTTTATCTTACCGAGATCTGTTCTATCCATCGACGGGAATGACGAATTTCAACGAATTTCCCCACATTTGTTTCTTCTCTCGTTTTGCCCTGTGTCCTTCGAAAGCAAGAGAAAAAGAGGCGGAAAAATCTCGGACGATTGTTTCTTGTGAAATGAATGAAGAAATGAACTATAATGTAATGATTTTTCTTATTTTTGCAGTCGTAAAATCGACGATATTTGTACAGTAACTAGCTTCTTTGGGACCCGGGCAACGCGAGATCACATTATGACGAAGTCTGTTCCAACGAGAACCCCATGAAAAAGCAGTCAGTAGAGACGAAGATAGATACGTTGTAGCGCATTTTTTCTATCGTTTTGCAATACGTACCCCGTACGTAGGGGAGTATCACGTGCGTAGAGATATTTGCATTACCGAATGTATCAAGTATACCGAAGTAGAAATTGCACTATGATTTCCGATTTGCAAACGATGTTTCTCACGATCGACTCGACGAATTTCAGGTATATTTCATGACCAATCGGCACACACTGAGCTGAGCCATTGGCTGATCTTGTGCCGCATAAAAATGCATAGATTTCGTATTACGGATTCATAAGAGAGGATCGTTCGATTATTGAATTATCGTGCAAAGCAGTTACGCTGGATTTATTAGATGCGTCCCCTCAATTTCAGCACGTAGAAAAAGAAAAATGTAAAAAATGCTCTATCCTTTGGCAAGAGTGAATAAAATGAAGCATAATGCAAAGCGCGCGGCTTGTCGAGTTTTATACTCGACGTAAATTTTAACAACAAATTTCTACGAGGGCGACATGATAAAATCACGGACAATTTTAGAGACAGTTAGGTCTTAGTGCTGCATGCATTTATATCGAATTGTACGAGGGTTGTAACACATTACACGCACATAAATACATACACACACACATACACACACATAAAGACAAACACGCCGCGCGTAACGTGTGACGTTCCCGATCCTGCGTATACCGTGCCGCTTCTTCTCTTTTACACGCAACTGCTGCTTTAGTATTATTTTTAAATGCGCGGTATGCGCTTGGTCGACGAGTCAGCAGATGAACAGAGAATAAGGTTAAAACTTGAGAAGTAAAAGTTTTAGAAGTTATAGATATGTTTAAATGTAGCATAGCGTTTGACATAGAAATGAAAGATCAGGTATTGACTCCTGGACCTGGACCTTTAACCTGACCATCGATCTGTCCACCTAAGACCTGGAACGTTCACACAAAGAGCGATTACTTCGTTAATCGGGTTTTTTCTTTTTTTTTTTTCTTTATTTGTTTTTAATGTCGAGATAATCTTCGATAGTTTCTAAAGATTTAGTTTTTTTTTTTTCTTATTTACATTGATTTTCTACGATTACTGTGACACACACAGAGGGAAGTAAAGACAGATATGAAAAAGTAGGCAAAGTGAGACAACAACATAAGCTGTTTACGCTACCGTGTTCTCCTTTGTTAATTTTTCACGTTCGTAACTTCCGGAGTAAGGAACACGTCCTTTCCTCCACTCTCTTTTTCCCTCTCTTTCTCAATTTCCTATCCTGTATCTCCCATCCCCCTCAAGCCCTCTTGAGATCCTCGAATTTTGTAAATTGTGATATAAATAAATAACAAATGTGTATAGGTACGAATATCCGAAATACGCGAGGACCGATAAATTCAGTGAATATTTTATTTCTCACGGGAACATTTCCCCTTATTTTTGACGGAGTCTGTGAATATTATGTATTATATAATAATTACTAATTATATTAAATTTATGATTTACGTTCTAAACGCTGCTGTCCCAATCATAGCTACGCTCTCCCTCTCTTACCCCGAACTCATCCGATTTTACATTTTTCTGAAGTATCCAATTGTAAGATATAAACATATTTCATGAAGTTGCACTAGGCAAGAAGAAATTATATATATTATATATATATATTATATATATATATATATACATACATATATATATATATAGAGAGATATATTCCTCCCCCCCCCCCCGAATGATTTGCAGCTATCATTCTTGGAACGTAAAAACCGAAGACCATTGTACATTGTATAAATGATATAAACGCGTTCTCGAGAAACAAAAATATGAAGAGATCGTGCACAATGCATATGTATCTATAATCCGTTCGCGCCATTTTCTCCTCATTATCTATATTTGGATATACATAATATACATTCGACACACACCACATTTTGAAGATTTCAATTGTATTATAGAGGACAAAGAGCGCACACTCAGCCATTTTCATTGGGATCGCGCGTTCAAATGCCACTAATGTAATAATCTCTTTCATCTCGAACACATTTTTATACATAACTTGATTTCATTCAATCGATTATCAGCCGCCCTCCCATGTACAATGTGTGATATATTTCGTTTTGAGATTAATGTTAAATATGTAGAAATTGAAGAAAAAAAATAATAATAGATGAACTCACAAAACTCGCCAGCAAACTAGATTAAATGCCCCCACACGACTCTGTACAAAAAGAAAAAGCAAAGAAGAGGGAAGAACGTAGCAGCTTTCTTTGTAAGATATTGTAAATAACGATTTATTAATGAAATTGACAAATTCTTAAGTACCTCTTCTCTCCCTCTCTTTTTCCCGCTATCTTTCTCTCTCTTTCTTTCTCTTTTTCTTTCTCTTTGTTCGAAACAAAGAATTATCCTTGTTAGAACAACCCATTAAGGGGATGGGTGACGGACAGAAACACGCGACGAAAGTAAACGTGGTATTTCGCTTACGATGCGTAAATTCCGCGGAATACTCGACTCTCGCTTCTTCCTCGCAGCGGGCGACCCTACCGAAAATCGCTGAGGTTGCACGTTCGCTCGATGTACTATCCATGTTTACATGCACACACGTACACACACATATGTAATTAACACGCCATAAAGAGGCGAAAAGTACGATTGATAGACCTCTCGTGAATATAGAAAAACATTCCAACCGCCACCTCATCTTCAGTCGACAGGACGTCGGACCTGTAAAAACCGCTTTGAAAACAGGAAAAAATAAAACGAATTACCCATGCAAACGCGAGAGATGTGTAAAACGTGCTTGTAATGTTTAAGGAAACTGTGACAAGAAAAAGAAATAGTTCCTTCATCCGTAATGACAAATCACGACCGCGCGTTCATCTGTAAATTAAAAGTCGTAAAGGGAAGAAGAAACCCCGTGCTTTTCATCTGTAATAGAATTCCATTGATCACACACACATCTGACGAAATCGCGTGCAAAGAAAGCGAGGTGTATAAATTAAGCGAGAAAAAACGTTGCGAAAAAGGAAAAACGGTACGAAGCGTAATTCGAACGCAAAATGTCTTATCAGCTAACGTAAGATTATCAATTTACCTATCGTATTTTTATTATTCTTATCATTATATTATTACGATATTGTATTATTATTACTATTATTACTATACTATTGGATATTGTTTGATTAACGGTCCCCCTCTTTTGCTCCCTATTTGATTATTCATTTCCGCTATTACTAATCGCGCTAGGCATATGTAAATATATGTATGTGCATATGACAAATTCACACGTATATACATATATATACGTATGTGCACACACGCATATATACATGTACACATATACGCATGTATAAGCTCAGCACACGTAACATACATTTATAAATATAGTATAACATGTTCCAAGTACACTTCTCATTAATCTTATATCGATCACATTTTTCCTATTTCTCTTTCTCTCTTTCTCTTTCTCCCTTTTTCTCCCTCCCCATGAAATAAAATCTCAAGAATTTGGTATAAACGTTTAGAGGTAGAAATCGCATTAATCTAACAGTCTGTCGTCAGTATATCTACTTAAGCCTCTCCCTTGTACCAGACGAAAAAAGTAAAGAACTCTTATCGATTTTTAATTATAAATAGTGTAAATTTTTTATATAGTGCGAAAAAAATGCGATACCGCTGATGAGACGCTGCCCGAGTAAATGCGTTTATTGCGTGTAAAGAAATAGAAAGTGCGGAAAAAAAGGAAATAAACGATGACCGGTGAAATTACGCGACTTTTATTCGATCTTTATCCGATCTATATCTTTTGTCAGTTGTACACTCTTCCCGAAAGCGAAATTTACGAATCACGTTGATCTAGACTGGATTTAATTTCGAAATATAATTAGCCTTATACAATTTTTTTTTTAACAAGCATGTAAATTGACAATGACGTTTCTATTATTGCTTGTTCTTGACAGCAGTCTCGAACATCGTGATCTGTAAACTCAATATAATTTTTATTTGCGAAAGAGAAGCAAAGGGAGAAGCGGTTGACTAATTTATTCCGATATTCATGTATAAATACTTTGCTGCTCTTTGAGATTTTTGCGAAATTGGAGCGTTTTAGAGCGTTGCGCTGCGTAATGTAACAGCATACCTTCAATAACAAAAATGTATCTGAGCGAAACAATAGAAGAACTATCGTCGTGTACAATGAATTCTCAGTTCAAGTTCAGCCCAAGGAAAATTGGTAGAAAAAATATTACACGGAAAATAGTTTTACAAATCTTACATATTTTATATAATATTTTGCTTTTTATCTCATCAAGCTTAGTTTAAAAATATGAAAGATGATTTAAAATAAATTTAAAGAACTTGAAGTCATACTTTTAATATTAGAAAACATTCTAAGTTTTTTATTCTTTAGTTTTTTTGACAATGCGTACATAATATTGTTTTTCTTAACAAAATATTGAATTTGTTGTATACATGACGATATGTATAGAAAACTACAGCATTTCTTGTGACAAATCTGTTATGTAACTCTTCATTTTTTCAAACATTTTATATTTCAAGATAAACCCTTCTCTCTCCGCTGTCTACCCTTTTTTTCCTCCTTTTCCGTTCTCTCTCTTTCTCTCTCTCCCTCCCTCCCTCCCTCTCTTTCTCAAATCTTCTTTTTACTCGCTTTCTCCCTATTCTTTTAAAATCGATTCACAAAATGATTGAAACGACCTTTCTCACCGGGACATTTAAAGCATTAAGATACAAGCAGATTAAGCAACCCTATAAATATTGATTATACATATAATAAATATATGTATACATATATATATATCTGTATATGTATATCTAAGCCTTATCGGTATATGATATATATATGTAATAAGTACTATTTAAATATTGTAACAATTGTATATGATTTTAATACTACACGCTAATTGTATCATATATATATGAAGGATCTGCGACCTCCCACTTTGCAGACATATACAGACAAAACATGCAAGTACATAAACAGCAGGCACACTCACACAGACACGAGTACGCATGGACACTGTATACTCATGTACGCACATGACACCAACACGTAATACGCAGCATACACACACGTACACGTACCATACACGCGCATATTTGCGAAAGACGATTGTGCAATTTTAAGACAGTCGGGAAACAAGTCGACACTCGAATATTCTTCGATTGCCCATGTATCACCTCACACCCACCGGATTCAACTGCCACGGCGCTGGTATATGAACAGTTGTTTGCTCGAATGAGAAAGGCCTTCCTCCGGGCCTTTCTTCAATATCGTCAACCTTAAGGGAAAGCTCGCTAAATCCCCAAGAATTCAACGTCAAACAAATTTGTTTTACTATCCATATATCTCGCTTTTCTTTTATCAGATGACTGCTGTCTAATAATTTCTTTGTAAAATATACTGGTAAAAATAGTAAAGTAATGGTAAAGATAATTAGAATCGAGTTTTTTGTATAACTTCAATTGCACTTACAACGGCACAAAAACCTTGGGACAGCCACTTCGCTGCTCGCTGTACAAAGGAATAGTTCGTTCGGAGAGACCAAGTTGATATCTGGGGTTTTCGTCTTAAGGTCGACGATACATAAAACCGTAAAGAGAGATAAGCAAGCGAACATCAACGGGAATGGTGCGCCCTGATATTAAGACTGATGTACAGTAGCGCGCTATTCTCATCATTTTCACAAATCATGCTTCTCCACCGCTCTCCTCCCCCGAGACACCACTTGCCTCACACACTCGCGAATAACACGAACACAACAATACGGAATCGCAGGGCTAAACTAAGTATATATATATATTTCGTATATATACCAAAAAATGAACATATATATTAAATATATATATAAATATCTCGTATATATTTGTCTGATATATGTCATATATGTAACGCGTAACACTGTTCGTATCGACCACCGGTTTTTATAAGAACGCGGCCCGAATGTGACATTGTATCGCGAGAAAAAAAAACGCGAAATAGCTCGAAAAAATTATCCTCGGAACGATATACCGGAATTGTGAAATTCCGCGATTTTTAGATCCAATTCGCTTCGCGTAAAAATATCTCTTCATCGACATCGACGAAGGGATCTTGGGCCGGAAAAGACGCCTCACGCGGGACGCGCAACAATATACGAGCCGGTGGTACTGTCTGAGACACACACGATAGATGCAGAGGGAAATAAAAGAAAAGAATCAGTCACAAGAGATATAATTCCATGTTAGCAAATAATTAGACAAGTGGGACGGACAGACATACGAATTTAAAAGAGAAAAAAAACGCAAGATCACATAACTTGTATATTAGTGTATAGAACGTAGAGACGATGAAATAGCCATTGAAGAAAAAAAGGATCATTTTCGACAATGTTTTTTACAAACAGGCAGAACAGTGCAAGTAGATTAAACAAAAGAAAAAAAAGGAGAGAAAAACGTCATTGTACTATTATAAGCGAGAAAAGAAAAGAAGGAACGCGCGAGAGAGAGCGTTCTTTCCAAGGCAATAGAGGTGTTAAACAGGGTGAACGAAGTTTTCGTTATCCCGCCACTTTATGAAAGACACGAGCAAATTACATAACACGACAGTCGTAAAAAAAGCCATAGATTTGTTTGATGCAAGGGCTCGACCACACTCCGCAGAATCTCCGAAACGCTTTTCAATAAACTTTGTATTTATACATAAAAATAACACAAAGCAGACATTATCGATTTCTGTTCAAAAAGTGTTTTTTCCTCCATTTTTATTCCATGTTCTGCCTCTGTTCGTTTTACACGTTTATTTCGGAATAAAGTTATCGATCATTTTTTGTTCGCGACAGCAACGCGACGTACGGAATCACTTGTCACGCCTTTATACAATTGTAATCTGTTTGTAATCATCTCGAAAATGTATATATATATAATTAAAAAGAAATAGAAAAACAATATTAACGCAGTATTGTGAATATTACATTTAAAATTATATTACAGTTATTTATGATATATTTTTTATTTAATATTTATTAGCATCAATTTTAATTTATTGCTTATATTAATGTCACTGCAAATAATGGCATCGCAGTATTATAAATTGCAAACCGGTACCACAATTTTTCAAGAACATAATTGAGAAGTTCAGTCCGGCTTCTAAAACTTATGATTGACAAGCAAGTTTGCGTTGTATGAAAGCGTGAATTTTATTCTCAGAATTTTTTCGGGATAGACTCAAATGGAAATTTATAATTTCAATTGTCGCTCTTATCTTTAAAAGCGCCAGCTTTTCGAGCCAATAATCGAGACGCATTGCAATCTGATTATTTAGAGTGCCGAAAAAAATTAATAATCGATCTCGAAAATAATTTTACGTTAGCTTCTGTCGTAATTTTAAGAGTTTTTGCATTTTTAATTTTCGCAACAATTAGTCACGAATTCACAAATGTGCGCGTTGTTGCAAACTGTTGGTGTAAACCGATTTAGTTTATTTTGTTTTATAATTTTCCATCGACTTGAACGTTTTATCAAGTACTGCGTTTTGATCTTATCTTTTTGTCGATTTGATTGCGAAAGTTTTTTCACGTGGATGCAAGCGTCTCTCTGATTTTTATTTGTTTCTTTCTATTCTCTCTCTCTCTCTCTCTCTCTCTCTCTCTCTCTCTCTCTCTCTCTCTCTCTCTCTCTCTCTCTCTCTCGCCCTCTCCGTCTCTCGATTAAAAAGCCGCGACAATGTAACTGCATTTTATTGCACATATACACATACACACACAACACACACTGAGAACTTAGAGATCTATCGAGTTATTATCTTAGAATTGTCTCGGTAGCGGTCTCCGCCACGTATTAAAATAATAAAGTAAATGAAGTTATAAATAATCAATTAAGGAATTATACATATACTTGAGTATAGCGATAAATAATATTTGTTCTCGTACTGCAAAACGGCTACGTATTACGACTAAGTAGATACAGTGATTATTGTATTGATTAATCGTTTACGAATAATTACACACATATATTACTTTCATCTTGCTTGAGTTTTGTCTTTTTTTTGTACGCAGCGGAAAATACCTACTTTTAGATCTTATTTATTATCATCTCTCTCTTTCTCTGCCACATTCTATAGATTTAATACAAATTGCACGTAGGGCGATCTACATTGTTAACAGGAGGTTGAGAATGTAGTTGATGCTGCGCGTCGTGCGCGCGAACATGAATTTTCATATTTTTCCCCCTTGATACATTGGGCGTACACATACGTACAGATACGAAGATATAATTCCGAATTTTACGAAAATTTCTGAAAATCCACCTTACGATCGACTTACGATGCAGAGAGCCGTGCTGGTAGTTTGTATTGAGACTAAATAGCATTTTTCACTCTCATTAAGTAGGCATATCTATACATATACACCCACTTACACCTCCACATATACATTCACATGTATACACGCCGAGAGAAAAAGGAAAGGAAAACACATGACACTCTCTATACACACATTTAACGAGACAAAAAAGTGGATAATGGATTAACGGTATTCTAAATGTAACATGTATATGATGGCTGTACAAATGTAACATTTTTTTCCATTATGTATGATGATAATAATGATAATGGTGAAAAAGGGAAGATTTGATGCAAAAAGAAAATGTAATTGAACAAAAAAAAACTGGAAACAACCGTGTGCGCGCGTCGATTGATGTGAATGCCTACATCACGAAAGCGATAAGGTCAATCCATCGGCGCACCCACGCGAGTGATTTATCAATAAAACTATTATTACTTTTAATTATTATGAAATACCATTTCTGTAATAACATTATGATATAAAACCATACATTGAATGGCAAAAATACGTGTTTTATTATCACCCCAATTATATTGGATAGATACCGTTTAAGATATTAAAATTGAGACCACGGATTTTTATATAATGCATGAAAGAATCAATCAGAATCCCATATTTCCTTCACCAGAATAGAAATGAAAATTTTTAATTGGTTAATTCTCTTATGTATCATGCATTATGCAAAAGTCTATTCTCCCGTCCCGAGAGTATATTGTATAATCTATATAGATATATACAGGATATTCACTACACAGAAAAGATTAAAGGAATAATTCCAGAGAAGAAAGAAAAAATTCTAGATGATAAAGAAAGCAAAATAATATAAATCGGATATGATAGTATATTGGCTTAAATATTATAACACAGTTTTTAATAACAATAAACGTTCTAGTGATTTGTAAGATTTCTTTATTAAGTATATAGTGTTATTCAGACATATAAACAATGATAAGAAATGATTATTATTAACAGAAAATATTACGTTCCTTTTTTACAAATTCTGTTTCCATCAGAAATTTTGTCATTATCAGAAAAACTGTGAGTCAATACAAAATCATTACAAATTCTTAGTGAAATAGGTATGTCTCTAATATTACAAGTTCTCAAAAATCTATTTTTCTTATAGATTTCTGTTTTCCTATGTAATGTAATGGATTTCCAGGTATAAAACACGCATTGTTATCCATGTCTTATGCGCATGTTTTTTACCTAATAATAATAAACACCTTATTGATAATACGTAAACATGCTATATCTACTATATTTATATTAACTTTGTCAATTGAATACATTTCGTATAAAAACTGGTAATATCTTACGAGTATTTAACATAATATAATAGTTTGGCTCCTATTATGTTTACAATTATTCTTTTAATTTTCACGTATGTCTTATAGGACACCGCAAAAAATATATTTAGAATTTACAATAAAATATAAATAACATTATGATAACGTCAAAATAAATAAATGAAATTTTAGATATAATTTTAGAATAACAAATAAACAAATGCACAACATTCAATATTGTGAAATATAACTTTCATAATTATTCTGTTTTAATTATTCCTAAAATTTTGTCATGAAAAATAGGTTCAAAAGGCGTTATTAGGAATTCTTTTCCTACATTATTCCTAAAATCAGCTGACATTTAAAAAATTTGTAAAATTTGTTTCCTATTTTTCCTATCATTCCATTCATATTCTCTTCTTTCAATTTTTACATTATTTCTATACGCAATGTGATGTATAAATTCATATTTTTAGAATATATATTCATAATTTTTGTACAATATGCATCTTGGAGCCTGCAAAAACGTGACGCAACGTCTTCATTTACAATTAACATTTGATTTTCAACAAATTACTTACACGACTTTTTAGACACGGTTAGTTTTTTTTTAGTTTTTAATGTGATGGCAGCATGACTGCGAATCAGACTAAAAACGTGAATTCAAAGTCATCATATAGATTACTTTTTTCATTTAATGATCTATATATTTCAATTAGCATAGTGACATTTTTTTCTTAAGGCCCTTAGTCACTGTCCTCTGCATTTCGTGGAGTGCGAGTCAGCGGTCGCCGGCTGTCCTCGTCCGATCCATATATTACTTCCTCCTCCGAATCATTAAACATCGAGAATGCGGGACTGTCTTTCGTTATCGACGAGTCTGTAATAAATAAAAAAAACAAAAAATGAATATAAATAAATATATCTATATATCTATATTTTACTTATGTTTATGAATTAATGATACACATAGAGATCCTTAGAAAATAAAGGAAAATCAATTATAATAGCTTTTAATATATAATTACTTTTAATTATATTTTATAATTATAGAAAAGGAATAAGATTATTTTCATAAATAATATTAATGATACTCACGTTGCCCATAGACCTGCTGGAGCGCAGGAGCGTAAACATATGCCATGGTGTACAAATAAAAATTCAAAAGACCATAAAGAGCCATGAATTGCGCGGACGTGCGGTAATATGTGGAGAGGCGAGAAGCAAAGCTGTCCTCCAATACACCGGCTCCGAATTGACGTGCAGTAACCAAACTGCAAACGCCGGCGACCACTGCAGCGAGCAATGTTAAAAATCGCAGACGTAAATCTGCAAAACAAATCATACGCTTTATCTGCAGTTAATTGTAGATTATCATTCAAAGACGTGATAGTCTCAAGCTCAATTTATGATCGAATAAAGCGTCATGCTAAGTGTCATGTTTCAGATTATTTTTAATTTAATTTAATTAAAATAATCGCGTGATAAATATCTTCTTTTCTACTTTGCTAAGATAAATGAAAAAGCAGATAAGCATAATGATATTATGAGGTTTTTTCTTGATAAAAATAATATTTGTCGTCAATTCAATTTTTAAATATTTCGAATATCTCTCCCTAAATATATAAGATTATACAAAATGATATTTTCATTGAATGACAGCCTTAGCGCAAGTTAAAAAATATATTTACCGAAATATGGCATAGATCGAAGTTCGCTGTAGGCTTTTAATATAAGAAGCAACAGATATGCGATGTAGAAGCCACCCACCGTGAAGAAGAATACCTTGAAGCCCTGGAAAAACAGATGTGTTAGAAAGTACAGATTTAATACATATTAATTTCATAGATCTTTCTATTGTAAATAATTGCATTTCGATCAAGCACGTTGTCACGTCTTTTTGTCGCTTTTCTTCGGTAGAGACTAGTTCTGGATCTCTATACTACTTTCGATACGACGCCAAATAAAGATCGGGAACTGATTTCTTGAAGTACAACATGAGGAGCACTAGTTGAGAAATTATCTCAGAGAGAATATCAGTATCAGATCGCGATTGAATGTGAGAGTGCAAAAAGAAGAGAATTGCAAGTGTAAAGAACATGCGAGAGCAATAGGTATTCCATAATAGCTAAAACTAATGATAAAATTATCTTTGATTTATTCGTCTGTGAACATGAGACGATTCGGTGAGTATTTATTCTTAACTCTCTCTGAATCCTTTCCTTGAGAAAATCTGGGTACAAGTTAATAAGAAATATTTAATCGACTAAAATTATAATATGTATTCTTAACAACAATTAATAGAAAAAAATTTGTTTTATAATTTATGTAAAATTATTAAAATTATTTATACATAATATTTTTTCAATCTATTTTAAATAAATATAAAAAATTATGACATAGAGAGAATAATTGTCGTGTTTATTAACTTTCGTTATAAATATATATATCTATTCTCTTTTTCTCTATATAAAATTGTGAGGATATTAAATTAAAGCAGTGACATTTTGTATCTAGCAATTATTCTGAAACTCTTTTTAATGAAGAGAACGACTTTATACTGCTCTTGTTGATTAACGAAATAAATCGTCAACGAATAAGTTATTTTCTCCATCAGCAATCGGAATTATTATACTGCAAGCTTCGCTAAGGATCAGCGGATTATATACAATCATCAAATGTCCGGTGGAATTGCAGAAAGACATCGCGAAATATAGCGAATCGAAGCCACTGCAAGTAAGCTGCACAATGCAGCTATTGTGTCCGCCGGAAGATTCGACGAATTATGAGAACCGCGATCGGAGTTACCAAGTATACGAGTATGACGCGAAAGCGATGTGCGAAGTAAAGCTCAAGATCAACATTGTGAAAAACCTGAGTGCCTTTGAGACGGAAGAGGAAAATCCGTGCGCTGGGCTTGCGCACCACGAAGATTTGAAGTTATTGTCTCATTCAACTAATTGCAGCTTGGTAAGTTTCCTCACAGAAAAGAATTGACAAGTAAATTAAAAGTAAATTTATAAAATTTTTCACTAATTATCGAATACTTTCTACAAACTTAACTCTTCCTTCTTGATCGTATAGAGATCGTATACTGTTCTGTAACGTTCTAAGTATTGAATTCTTTCATATTTAAAGAAAACAATTTTTAATAATTTTAGTTCTACAAATGCGACTGGGGCGTGCCGGTGCTCTTTGAGTGTCCAGAGGGATTGCACTTCAATCCCATTCTCCAGTTGTGCGACTGGCCGTGGCAGGCCGGTTGCGATTCGCCCTGGATTGGTTGCCCGCGGCCGTTTCCACGATGCCCGATTCATTATCCGGGATCGTTATTATTGTCGCATCCCTTTCTATGCGATCGATTCTATCAATGTAATTGGGGAACGCCTCGATTACAGGCGTGTCCCACCGGACTTTACTTCGATTCACATCTCAAGGTGTGCGACTGGCCTTATAAATCGAATTGTCAAATTTGCTGAGATCGTAAGAAAAAACGTGACTTGTTGCAAAAGATTTCGACAATCTGTGTATTTGTTAAAAAACAAGCCTAAAGAAAATAACATAACAAAATATCTTTTTTATAATTTACACTGATAAAAAAGGTAGCCTATAAGCGTATATTCTACATTGTAATAACTTATATTATTACTTGTATTAATAAGTTCAACTTACGTAGTAATTCGATGTATCGAGAACATAATTATAAGTAGGATCCTCTAGTTCGGTGCAACGAAGCCACGTGGCAAGAGTCAATGCCGCACCCCATAACATACCCACCACTAAGAGTTTGGGCAGATAAAACGTGATAAGCCGTCTCTCGTTCTAAATAGACAAATTGTCAATTAAGATAATTAATATGTGTAGCACATTATAAGAAAATAAGATAACAGAATCTGAGATTTTTATTTTGGAACAAAATGTGTATTAAGAACTAAAATTTTAAAAATGTATATTCATATTTTATAGCCTCAATAAAAACGCGACTTTACATTTGTTAATTTATTAATAATAAAATAAGTAATGTATAATCAATTAACTAATTTAGTATCTCATTATTAATGTTTTGCGTATCAAAGATTATTTATTAATGAACCTTTCTCAGTTTTTGACGATAATATCATAATACCTGTCTAAGGCCATGATAAACACAGAGCCAGAACATGAGGATGGCACATAGGAAAGTCGTTTGCAGGATTGCATCCAACATACCAGGTACCCATGAGTTCACCAAGAATGTCATGGGGAACAATGGATCTGTTCGATTAAAGTGCAACGTCAAAAAACCGAAAATTATGAAAATGTATATTAGTAGAAAATTTCAGAATCTCGGAAACTTACTATTGTACAGAATTAGTAATGGAAGAAGTATAGAGATCCATTTTTGCTCTATCGACCAATCGTGCAGCGGATATTTTCTAAGTGAATGGCCGAACCAACACTGAAAGCGATAAATTTTTTTTTTTTCGATTTCTAAAACGAGCTTTAAATATTTACGAAAAAATAGGCCAAGTTAAAAAGATATCGACAGGAATTTATTTTGCAAAACTGCAAGTTTCTGATTCTCGATATCAGAAATTGACTTAATGATAAATTTCTTTCTCAATTATCAATTAAAAATATACTTTTCTCATGATACATATTTACATATTTTTATTAATTGAAAGATAAATTCGCGCACTATTTTATCTTTAACATCAATCATTTAATTTCGCCAAAATAAACAGTTCTCGACTCGTTTTAACTCATCCACCTTTAGTTTATCATTATTATATCGATCATAAATTACCATTACTCCGAACGTGGTCAATAAGAAGATCAGTCGAAACCAGATTTCAATCTGCGTGAACGCCGGATTGTAGTTCTTAAACTGTGAACAGGAAAACAATAGAACGTAAAGAACGTACAGAAAAAAAACAAGGCGTTCGAATCTCAGATTGTCGTGTTGAAAACAAACGTGACATTTCATGCAGTGCTTACTGACGTAGAATGTGAGTTCTCGTATCGTGTATCGCTGATGGAAGCTCTCGAGTCCATGGAAGCGGACAGTGATTATATAGTAACTGTAATCGAGGAATCCGAGGTGAGCGACGACCAGTTCTTCGCAGGATTGCCTTTCGCATTTCAAATGCCTGGTTCTAGAAAATAATAACGGTCTTAATTGTTACCTGATTATTGGGAGATTTCTGTATTAATTTATACATTTTATTCAATACTATAATATAAGCTAGAGCTTATTAAATAGTGTTTTATTTATTGTGTGTTGTTAAAGCAATAAATGTATCATAATAGCAAATTTATAATAATTATAATTTTTTGTAGAATTAGTCTCATGTCTCAACTTCAATTATCAAAAATACGAGAGCATCTTTATTTACCGATTATGTCCAGCTTCCGGGGCTAGTACGGATACGAGTTTGCGATCAGCAGTAATACCGTCTATGGAGACGCTTACTTGAAACCCTTTATCATATCTCTCATCTGTCAAATGTCATTTTTAATGTATAACAATCTATAATAAAACTTATAAAGTATAGATATAATAAATTACGATTTAAGATTGAAATAAACTAAAATACAAAAAGATATATCTAGAATTTTGTTCTCACAATTGTAGTTATAAAGCAATGCTTTAAAAAACTAAGGAATTTAATCTATTTTATTTTTTTTATTAAACATTTATCACGGAAAGGATTATTTTTAAATTGGCATCAAATAAATAAATTAGCAATAAAATAATCATCATAGTGTCTAACGTAATCTAAAGAGATAAACATAGAATAATTATTCTGTTCAAACATTACTCTATTAGTTTAAATGACCGGAAATTATACGTTACCATCGTTATTAGATGTCGATAGCTTGGCAATCACCCATAATTGCTGACTATACGTGGACAATAGAGGTGTCTTCATAATGAATGGACCAGTGGCCATTTCACTGCCGTTCAAATGTGCTTTCTGTTCGCTGGTTGATGTTATAGGCGGCCCTTTAAAAATATTAACGTAATTATATTTTTTAATACGTTTAAGGTTAATAGTGCTGTCAATATTTCAATTTTTTTATTTCAAAATAAATGGAAAATTATTGCTGATATACTCACCAGCGAGGCCGATAAAAATTGCTAATCCGAAACATGCGAAAAAGGCTACAAACACCATAACAAATTCCCTCTTGTGCATCGAATATAAGCGCATCTGCACAGATCTAAACATGATAAAAAATGAGTTAATTTAAATTAACAATACGTATATACAGATATATATGCACATTATTATTATTATTATATGCAAATCAACAATTAGTGATGAAAAAGAGCATTTCTTGATATGAATATAAATATTATGTCAATGTAATTTTGAAAATTCGTTTGTTTTTTTTCTATGGATCTTAATAGATAAAAAAATTAATTCGAATTGAGATATCATGTTTTTAGCAAAATATTATTTAACGAAGCAATCTTTATGTCGCAGTCTTTTATCATCTCTCCTTTGAACAATTTTCCAGAGAAATTATACGTACCTCTCGCAGCGATCATGATGATACGCTGGCGCAATATACTTGTTAAATTCGCTAAAAAGATCACTGAATTGCGACAGTGCGTTTCTAACTTTAAGATTCCAACCGGCGGATGGCAGGTGATACGAGTATCCTAATCCAGGTCCGTCCATTTCAGGAGTACTTTTTCCTACATTTTAACATCATTGTAAGATAAATCTTTTATTTTACATCTAAAAACTTATAAATAATAACATACAGAAATGACACACTGTTAAAAAAAACTATTAAAAAATATTATATAAAATCACCATAGATGTTGATAAAACATTACAGATATATTGTATTTCAAGGGCCAAAAAAAAGGTTTCTAATTTGTATATATCTGTGAGCATGTTAAAGATTGTACAATTTCTTTTTTATATTTCGTACTTAGTTCAAATAATAACTAATTGTCAGACTAAAATATCTTTTATCTCTGAAGTTCTTGATTAAAAAAAAAAAAAAAAAAAAAAGAGAACAAATTTCATTTAATTTGTTCGCAAAATAGATATTAAACGAGAAAAAAATTCAATAGAATGTAGGAAAATACATATACACCTTAACGTTTTTGCTATGTAAAATATCCAACATAGTTGAATTGAAAATCCATTTTTTATCAAAACGACCTGCAGTCGTAATAATATACCTCATAAATATCGAATTGGCAACATGTATGTCGCGTGCATGTAAACAGAAAACTCACCTGCCACTTTATTGCGTGGTAACAGATCTCACTTCTATCTGTAGTCTTGATATATACTTGTCGCACGCATAACGCTTACAATTCACGAGGGATTTCATAGGGCGGGGTGCTGTGTGTCAAGTAAGAAATTTTCGGCAGCGCACTCCGTGTCGCGTTTTAATTTTGCAATCGGAGCTAAAATACGGAGAGCGACCGCACGAGTGTACGGCGTATACTGACGCGCGCACTATTGATTTCTTACGCCATATCCCGCGAAACAGGGTTGCTAACTCATCGGTATCGAGGAGGGTTGGAGAGAAGCGCTACGGTAAATAATACTAGGTATATTTGTGTCGCTAAATGACGAGATTCAATAGTATCGCATTATACATGCCACGTGCCGTAACAATTGTATAGCAACAACGAAGTCTTCTACTGAAACAATTAAACTTGATTATATCCGATATATCCAATTGTTTGAGATTAGACAAGGTATTAACGAGAAGATAATAAAAGGATTGAGAAAAAAGTAGTAAATTTTTCTAAAAAATGAATAATTTAATCATTATTTATACGTAGTTTAAAAAAGCATTCGCATAAACTGCATACACATTCATGAGTTGTCAGTGACAGTTCATTAGCGTTTAAAAATATTTATTTCTTCTAATTGCTATAATATTTATTTACAAATATACAAAATATTTTTGTTCTTTATAAAGCTGTCTAATTATGTCTTACAAGTCGTTTTAGTCCCAATACTTGATTTTGCCATCCCAGCCAGCAGTAGCGAGTCTAGAAGGTTCATGTGGATGCCACAACACATCGATGCAAACACCGTCATGGGCCTTCCATTTTTTATACAATTTTGTTGTTTTCCAGTCCCATATATAACATTTACCATCAGCATCTCCTGATACCAAATAACTGAAATGATAGAATAGGATATAACGTAAATGTTTTACTAAAAATTCGATTGTTTTACATAAAAATAATCAAAATTAGAAAATGTAATTTTACTAAAAAAAAAACGCACATATTTTTATATCTAAATAATTAAAATAGAATAAGTATAAATTACCTCATATCTGGCGAGAAGTCTAAACCGCAGGCATATCCCGCGACCATGTGTCCTGTGAACGTTTTCTTTCGATTCATTTTAAATCTATTTAACGCAGAGAATATGACAATCTTATTGTCCATGCTCTGGCAAGCAAGCCATTTTTGATTTCGCGACGGTGTTACCGCCGGCATAGAATGCATGGATGGATCGGCTATATATTTCATGTCCACTGGAATGTCCCTGTAAAAAAATTATCTTTAACCATAGAACAGTTTATTTCTCTTTTTGAAAATAAATCTTTAACTGAATAAATAAATTCATACCATTCCCAAACCCGGAGACTCTTATCGTCACTGGTTGTAACAAATCGTCTGTTCTCGTCGACAAATGTGATGGTATTTACAGCACCCAAGTGTCTATCGTATTCCTGCGTTATTTCACCAGAACGTATATCCCACTGTAATAGAGTATTAAATCATTAATATTTAATTATAGATATATATTATTAAATGATACTTTTAACATTATTTTTATTTTCAAAAATAAGATCGTTATGTGTCTGTATCATCGAAATCTTAAATTTTATTAGTAGTAGTAGTATTTTATCGTTTTCAATAAATTTTTTTACTTACACAAATGATCTTTTTGTCACTGGTACCAGCCACAAAGAGATGCTGCTTATCTGGATCGGGATTAAATTTGGCGCAATATGGAATTTTTCTACTTGTAAAGCGGCTAATACATGCCCCTGTCTCTGTGTCCCATAGTTTTACATAGCGATCATAAGCTGCTGATAAAAATCGCTTGCCATCATTGTCAAAACTGATATCTCGTACTGCCTGACGATGTCCATAGTATGTACGCACGCATCTTCTATCTTTGTATACTTCCCACAACTACATACAATAAATAATATTATAACACATTTGCGCAAGTAATATGTTAACAGATTAAATGGAAATAATCAAATTACCTTCACTCGACAGTCCATACTACAGGACAATAATAAATGCGCTGTACGTGGGTACCATCGAATTTGCGAGATCCCTTTGGTATGGCCCTCCCATGTGTGAATTTGCGCCTTTGGTAGGAAGCAACGATCGGGCGGCGATTCCGATCTGAGGTTCACGCCGACATCCTGAGGCGCATGCAAGAACGAACGTCCCTGATAATCCACACTGTCTTTGACTGCAATATAAAATTATTAAGTATTACAAGTATATTTCAAATCAATGTTAAAAGTTATTCTAATAAATAATTTAAATTTTTTAACAATAATGTTCTGAAAATTTTCCTCAAAGAATTTTTTCTAAAAAAATTCTAAAAATATGTAATAATACATATATATGACATTACTATGTAATACTGTTTTTTCCTCGAGTGGTTTCTCCTCCGTCTGTTTTCCTCGTTTATTTCGTTTAGCTAAGATCTCTTCCAATTCAGCAGCCTCCTCCTCACTTGGCTTGATAACTCGTTTTTCATCTACATAACCACCCCATGGACCCAAAAAACCTTCTATGTCTGATGGATTGTTGTTTCTGTTTCTCTTTCGTTTGTCTGAAGGTCTCAGGATAGTATTCTCGAAAACAGTCTTACCACCCGATTCTTCTGCTGCTTCCGTTGCACCAATCATAACTCTGCCTTCGTCTGCACTGCCATCCACAGTTGGATCGAGAGCATAACCTGATAAGAAAAATTTAGATATTAATTAAAACTTGAGTATTAAATAAATTTGATCAAATATTTCAGACATAAAAATAAATATATTTTGATAAAGATATAAGATAAAAATGATTTTGAGAAATCACTTATAAAAGATACAAAAATATTAATTATTAATTATATATATTAACTGTAAGCTTTATATTACACATACCATAACTGGCAAACGTTCTTCTTTGATTTTCAAATTGAAATTCACTTATATGCGCGCTTTCTACATATCCGGACAGCATATTTTTCACTGCACGCTGCTGCTGCGTCTTGAATGGATTCTCCGGTCCTACCTCAGGTCCAAAAAGCTCTTCATATTTTGGATTATATAAAACTTCTGTTGCAGTTGGATCTGTGTGCTTTATACACAATTCTGTTCCCTAAATAATTTATAAAAAAACATTTATAAAGTGGTACATTTGTACAACAGTATATATAATCTCAAATGATAACTGATCTCTGGCAGAGTTTAGAGCAGCATGCAAATACTTACAGTGGGCACGACCTCTGGAGCAGAGCAAATCTGGAGACTGCTCGTGAATTTCTCACCAGGATTATATGTAACTTCTGTTGCAGTCGAATCTGGGTGTTTTGTACACAATTCTGTTCCCTAAATAATTGATAAAAAACTTTGTAAAGTGGCAATAATAGTATATATAACCTCAAATGGTAACAACTCTGATAGAGTTCAAAGCAGCATGCGAATGCTTACAGTAGCCACAATCTCCGGGAGATTGCTCGTGAATTTCTTATTAGGTGCTGCTGTGGAGTCGTTTTCGGTTTCGCTTTCATCGCTGCTACCATAATCTTTTAGTGCCAGCATAATTTCATGCAGAAAGAAACCTAAGAACCGCGCATTGAATGAGGAATATCAGGAAGAAGCTTCTTCCGTTCAAGGCACCCGTCCCTTTGTATACACTAACAATTCGATCTATGCTTGTTGAGATGACGTTTATTTGTAAAAAAAAATCAAAATGTTGCAGAAATCACAGAAATACAAGAGTACAGTCAAGTACAGTGGTCAACAGTGGTTAATGAAACCGATAAAACTGGATAAAACTAAACCCAAACTCCAACTTAACCAATGTTATTCGCGACATCTATACGACTAAATTTTCTCATCAATCTCATCTACCTTTTTCATTGATTTTCATTACGATCGACGCGTGGTTGGGAACTGTCGGGAACCGTGAATTCTCGAAGACCGAGTTAAAATATGACTGTATGCGCTTTTAAAATTTTAATTTTAAAAGGTAACGTAGTTTATCGCTTAAGGAATACATTTTCATGAGACAACATAGGATAGTTTCTTAACATATTTTTACCTTCGTGAAAACCTAAATTAAAGTATATTCGATCTTTTTGATTTTTCTCGAAGGATTGTTCTAACTAGCGATAGAGGTACTCTCGTGGCATTATCTAACTGTATTTTCAGATTTGTGCCGAGTATGTCTCGGTTCATTCCTCCGTATGACACATTAACCGCATTCGTGTGTCGTCGCGTGCAAACGGAGCTAATGCGTCATTCACGCGCGAACCTGCGAGCGCATCTGACGTGCGACGACGCGACCGCGGTGCGGTCCACGACGCACGTTCTCCCGCTCGCGGTGAACCGTTGTGGGATGCAAATGCGTACTGTCAGTAACAACAATCGCGTGAAACGCGCGAGTGGGCGGGAGCGAGCGATTAGGCCCGTTGTCACGTACGTATGCGGTCCCGCAAACGACGAAAGTCCCGCGGCAATATGTGAGTATACGCGAAATGACGCGTGAAGTAATAAAATAAATAACAGGCGCGCGAACTCCGGATCGACGAGAAAAATCTCCCGTGGCTGGCCGCGGTGGCTTCGGGATTATTAGGGCATCGCTTTTTACGTTCTTTCCATCACTATCCGGATCTCTCTCGGGGTCATTCCTCCTCACCGAGAGGAAGAAAGAGAGAGAGAGAGAAAGACACGGACGGTGGGCGGACTGAATATCGTCTCGCTCGTATTCCCGAGAACGCTTCGCTTGGTGGCGAATAATAATGACTCACGCAACGGCTTACAAAATCCCACGTGTTAATTTTAGACACAGTTCTCACTCCAGCGAATTTTTTATGTTTAACGGTTCGTCCTCCCTTTCCAGATGCTGCCACGCTGACGAGGGTATACCAAGAAGTTAAGGAATTTCACTGTGGATAATGTGATTTGATAACGATATTTTTGTCTCTAAATATATTTTTGTACTATCAAGATGCACTTTTCTATACCAGATACTCAGGAATTTGTGGATGGAACTGGGAATACATACATCGTGAGTATTAAAACACTTTATTATTTATAGTATATTGTATGCTTAATTGTTCATACATCAATATAATGTTTTCTGTGAATTGCAGGGATATAATATTCACATCAATGGATTGTTTCATTGTACCGCGAGATATAAGCAGCTGCACAATCTGCATGTACAACTGTCGAAGGACCTCGACATATCCCTACCTGTATTTCCTCCCAAGAAACTCTTTCCCTTGACCTCTACTCAGCAAGAGGAGCGGCGGTTGGCTCTGGAGAAATATATTCAATCCATCGGTCAAAATATAGCAATAAATAACTCGGAGATATTAAATGGATTTTTATTAAGCGCGCAGCAAGAGACAGCTGATGGTTTGTCTGAGCAGGAGACTTTAGATGTATTTCTTATGAATGGATCAAAAATTTCGTTAAATGCTTCGCCAGGAGAGTATTCTGGTGAAATTTTAAAGGTATATTATTTCCAATTAATAGGTACATAAAAAATAAATGTACGTGCGCGATGATCGTTAAAATATTTTTATTCCTTTCTACAGAAAATATACAAACATATAAAGCTAGCAGAAAAATACTATTTCCATTTTGCGTTATTTATTATTGTACAAGATGAATTATCCGGTAGTATTAAAAGTAAGTATGTTTATTCTTACAGCATTTTATTGTACTCTACATTGTATGTTTTATTTTTCAATGTTTTTTTGTCTCAGTATTGCGAAAATTACAAGACTTTGAATCACCATTTATAACGTACAAATACATGAGTTCTACGGGCACGAAAATTGTTCTTAGAAAAAATTACTGGGACATAGCGTATGATGTTGAGTTATTGAGTGATCCGGTAACGCTAAATTTACTGTACCTCCAAGCGGCTGCAGAAATTCGCAGCGGTTGGATTCTGGTTACAAAGGAGGTTCAGCATCAATTGGAGAACTTGCAAAAATCCGAGAACAGAAAAGAGGTATGTTTATTCGCGTTAAAAATAAATATATAATATTGTCGAGTAATTTACGATGTCGTTTAATTATTTCAGTACCTGAATATAGTTCGTAATTTGAAATACTATGGCTACATACAGTTTGCAGCATGTTACTGCGATTATCCCGAACATAACTCGAAAGTATTGCTCGCTATAGGTGGAAATGAATTAAATTTACGCGTCTTATCTTCGTCAAAAGAGCACGAAGTTGTGTTTAAAGTATCGCGAATGCGATGCTGGCGTATTACTACTATACAAAATGTAAGTGCTATGCGAATAGATTTTAATGGAAAAGTTTGTTGACTTTGAATATTGTTTTGAATTATTAATGCGTCTAGGGAACGGATCATTATGAAGATAATAACGAATGCAGTCTGGAGTTATCCTTCGAATATCTAATTGCTAGGAATGAATTACAATGGATTACGATTGTATCCGAGCAAGCAATTTTAATGTCTGTTTGTCTGCAAGCCATGATTGACGAGTTGTTGCAGAAATGCGTAGTAGGAAGTAGAATTCAGGTTGTTATATAAACTGTTTTAGATAACTCAAATGCTTAAATCAAATCTATTTGTTCGTAAACATGTAAATATTTGTAGGCAGAACCTGGGAAATCCTGGACGTACGTTATGCGGGACGGTCAGAGTCGCGTCATGACGAGATCACCACTGCGAGAATGTGCCAATGACAATCATTCTAAATCGGGGCCAATTATTAAGAAACTTGCTAACAAATGGTCGGCTGTGACGTCAAAAAAATCAGACAATTCAAGAACTGTTGCTGATAAAACTCAAACAACGGATCTGGATGTTGTGGAGAATAATGTTTTTCGTATGATAGGGGACGACGATTTATGAGCCAAGTGAATTTTAAAGATCGACGTATAAGCATAATGATAAAAAAGTAACAGAGTATGTGCCTCTTATCACAAAAAAATTTCATAAAAATATATTTTAGAATATTTTACACATCACAGAAACTGTTTCCAATTTAAAGATTAACGGTAGGTAGCTCTCAAGACTTTGTTGGACGATGCATGTTTAGTGTCCCTGTACGTGATAAAAGTGCATTTATATTGATAACTTTTATCATATTTATTGATAACTGTTTAATAAAACATTCTTTATATATTTTTATATGCCGTCCAGTTTCCAATCTAGTATAACTTAGAAATTAACTTGGATCAAAACTTTGCATAAATGTACAAAAAAATGTTGTATGCACAAGGTACTTAATAATAGGATTAACATAAATGATACAGTTGTATCATTAATAAAAGATCAAACTGAAGAGATCAAATGCGTATAGTTTGTATAATATTTTATTGTTATTAAACAAATTGATTGAAAAGGCAGCATGTTAATATTTGCTCTTGTAATTATCTTAAAACAAAATATGTATTAATAATATCTCGCTTTAATATAAATAGTAATCATTCCATATGTTGTTACGTTCTATTATCAGACTATATTTTACTAAATCATTCACTCGGGAAAAACATACTTCTGCCTTCAGTCTCTATATTTCAGCCAAACACTGTAATAGATTGTACAATACAAAATCATGTTGTCATAAAACTGTCATGATTAGATAGGAATACAAAGCCATATCTCCAAGTGGAAAAATAAAAATGGATTATTACGTTGCTTTATGAAATATGTAACTATAAATTCTCGCGTATGAAAAGTGATTGCTAGCTAAGGCTAAATGACTGACAGTCATGTAGAAAAATGCATTAGTGTACTTTTTTGTAACATTTTTGTGTAGATTTCTGTCCATTTTACTTTTTAAATCCTAAAATAGATATCGCAGAACATTAATAAACGCAGATTATAAATTTAGGAAGGAAGATTTTACAGCAGCACAAACTGCAAGAATATAAAGTTTGTAAATCTATAATTTTATATAAGAATGCAATTTACAAATATGCTCGTGTTCCTGATGTATTGTATAAATTGTGAAATAAGAATACAATAAAATCACAATTTTAACATATAAAAATCGATTAAATGTACATGATTGTGAATTATTTAAAAAAACTTCTAGAAAAAATTATGTACAATTTTATATATTGCATTTTATGTATAAAACGATTGAAGCACAATTTTATTTTGTGAAGCAAATTAATTATTTGTTAGTTGGAAAACATCGTCAGTGTTACACTTTTGTTTGCGAGTATCAGAATTATGGCTAATATATGTCTCAAATTTGGACTTTATTTCAATGACAATGGGCATATCTTCTATATCAAAAATATGTCGTTATTCTGTATTATTTTCTAAAAGAAGAAAGTTGCAGATCAGTTCTGGCTAATAGCGCATGTAAGTATATTTTATTTCCACTATTTGTAAAATAGCCCAATCGTCAGCAAGGAATTATTCTTCCACTGTGTTTATTTTGCCATATGTATTAATGGCACGTACAAATATATTTATTTTGTAACGCTCACAAAAAAATATGTGGTCAAAAATTTTTAGTGCTTTATACATAAACTAATTGTTGTAAGGCATTACGAACTTTTATATTATTCTAAAAATACCGTTATATCATTACTGGAATCTGATAAATTTCAGTTTCAACAATTTCCATATTATGAGTAAATTATAGCGTAGTGGAAAATACTTTCTAATACGGCGCGCGGAAGACTAATACTAGTAAGATCGTTTACGAAATATCTTATTAAAATGCGGCATCATTTTTTTATCATGGTGCTGCATACTGAAGAACACTATTCATTACTTTAGAATTACATGATCATATTGGTGTTTGACATATGTTTGCAACTTGAAAAGTAAATATAATTATTTAGAAAATCGACATAAAACCTAAGAGTTAGTTAATATTAGTAGACAAATGAATGGAGAGTCTACCTATGGCAGTAAATAATAAAATAAAAGGTAAATTAAATCTTACAGCCTTGTTCACTTATTTTAAACTGTCATGATTAAATAGAGCATTCACACACTGAAGAATTGTTCAAATGCTAACCGTTTAAGTGCATTTTATGTGAATAATGGTCTTTTCATATCCTGGATAAAATGGCATTATAAATGACTAGCGTATGGCGATACAAAATACCGATTTTTTTTTTCAAGTAAATGTAGAAATTTCATTCTCGAATAAAAAACAATCGCGATCATGATGCATCTGTTTCTGCATTCCTATTGCATTTATTTTTATTTTCTAACGACCCTAGAGGAGTCTCTCTTAATATTTCTATAAGAATAGGATATATTTAACAGTAAATATAGGTAAACGTAATATAAAAATTAAGTATAGTGATTGTTTCTTCACCTAAATCACGTAAAATAATTTACATTGATGACATGAGGTTCTCAGCTATTACCCAAAAAACATCGAGGTCTTGTGGATATCTAAAAGATATCACATTAAAGATATCTTTCAGATAATTCTAAAAGATGTCTAAATAACATCTTAAAAGATACTTTTAAGATATTTGTCATATGTCTTTTTTTAAATTTCTAAAAGATATCCTCAATACATTTCCACAGATTCCTGAAATAATATCTCAAAATGTTGCACAAGTATCTTTCTATCAAAAGATCTAAAAGATCTTTTCAGAGCTTTTCGAAAAAATGCAAGACATCTCAAGATATGACAAATATCTTTCAGAAATGTAAAAAATATCTTTTTGTTTATATGGGTACTAGCTATAATACCCCGGGATTCATAAAGAAAAGCGACATTGTGATTCGCGAGTAAACAGGAAACATTCACAGTCGCTACACGTTTGTCCGTTTTATGAGGTAAAATATTCACGGTATGGGAGCAATGTTCTTCTCTTTGATGAAATCACCAGGGATGTGACGCGAATAAAATCTATTCATTTATACAACTGTACACCCTTTGTCTATTCGTCATTGCTTATTCGCGTAAAGGAGGACTGTTAGAAATTCTGTTGACGTTTCCGTTTGGTGTCCATGGCATCCAGAATAGGTTGTCTCTTCGTCTGATACCTTTTTCTCAACTCGTCAATCTCCCGCTCCATTTCTGCATCCAAACTGGCCATTCGTTGCTGCAGTTCTTCATAGGAGAGAAACTTCAACTGCAGGATACGGCTTCTCTATATATTTAAGTTTATCTTTGTTCTATATATTTAAGTTTGTTAATCCTTGTTTTATAAAGGCCAAAAGTGACATTATTCCAATGCACTTGGTGCAGAGAATGTGAATTGTACATTGTTAAGCTAATATCAAATTATGCATTGAAAATCGAGGATTGCAAAGTAAAAATTAAAATTCAATTAAATAAAATGATGCGTATTAAAAAAATTTGATTAAATTAAAATTAAATAATAAATTATATTACACATAAATTTAAAAAGATTAAATTAAATTGAATTAAATATTAAATAAAAATTGATTAATATCCCCTCTAATCTTCAATCTCCAATGAATAATCTGATAGAGGTATTATAAAATATGCAAAGTGACTAGCCGTTTTACTGTTACATTAATAATCAGAGCATATATATTACGCATAAATATTAATTATGTAAATTATTAAATTAAGTGCTAAAAATTTACTCACAAAGTCGAAATCACGTTCCGTGAAGACATTTTGAAATTTCGGTATATTGTTATATGGCTGTTCTGGTACGGGATGAGAGATCTGATTCTGCAGCTGTAGTTGCAAATGACTTTGAAACCTATGAGATTCAGTTGGACTCGGTTGCTCCAATTTGCTTGCATTTTCCATATTGTGCGCTCCTAACATCTGTCCATTACCCTATGAAATATTATTCAGTATTATCAATATTTTAAACCTAAATCATGCCTAAATACTTAAAATAATATAAGAGAAATTACCTTTCCAATCTCAGGCGCTTCTTTTTTGTCAAAGTGATCTAAGAATAAAGGTCGATATTTTTTGCCGGATTCCACAGAACCAGTATTATGTCCTGAAAATGAGAACGTCGATATTAGAAAAATCACTTTTCTGCTAGAATTTGGAGATTAATTCAGATATCTACTAACTCTTCATGGTAGCTTCGGTATCGGTATCACTATTAATAACCATTGTACCCAAGTCTAACGCCGAAACTAAAGTACCCGTGTCTGGAAGATCACTCGGCACTAAAGTCCTACTATCTTCTGGTAATGGTTTCATGGTTCCACTACAATCGTCCTCATCCTACGACAGAGTTGAAGTATTACATATATATGCACACACGTATATATTCGTATATAAACTAGTTTTATATAAATATTTACCGAATCATCCGCCTGGCTTTGACTTTTAATCGCCACATTGTTTATAATGTGAGCTCTATGCGCGCTCTGTTTTTCTCGTATCTCATGAGCTTCGGCAATCATTTGGCTCAAGATACTTGGCTGTTTCGCATTACCTACAATCATGACACATACAAATTTATTAGTTAATAAACAAAATATTAAATGCAAATATTAACACTCACCAATGAATTCATGCTGCAAAAGTTCGGTCGCGGTGGCTCTTTCTTCAGGATTTTTTACAAGGCACCCACTGACAAAATCGATAAACTCTGGACTCCACTGATCGGGTTCTCTAAAGCTAGGTGGTGGTTTAGTCGGAATCATAAATATTGCTCTCATTGGATGTATGTCACCATACGGTGGTTTGCCTTCGGCCATCTCCAAGGCCGTAATTCCCAGAGACCATATGTCGGCTACGCAATCATAACCAATCTCTTGTATCACTTCCGGAGCCATCCAGAAAGGTGTACCAATGACTGTGTTACGCTTAGCCATGGTATCCTGTTTCAAAGAATCCAGTTTATTTCAAATTTGTTCGAAAAATGTCTCTCTGTCTCTCTCTCTCTTTTTATAACTCACCGTTAATTGGCCTGCGACACCAAAGTCAGCCAATTTCGCATGGCCTTCATTATTAAGAAGAATATTTCCAGCCTTGATATCTCTATGAATTTTTCTTCTTAAATGAAGGTATTCCAGCCCTTTCAAAGTGTCGCTCAGAATTGTAGCAATCTCGTCTTCCTGTAGGGTCTTCTTCCTTAACCTCATAATATCACTAACAGAACCAGCTCCACAATATTCCATTACAATCTGAAAGTTACAATGGTATCAATAAAATTGTCTGGTTTATTCACAATATTAAGATACAATGTATGCACATCCAACTTACCCATAAATCTGTATTTTTAAAGTAACTTCCATAATATTTAACAACATATGGAGAGTCGCATTGTTGCATAATTGATATTTCCTTAATAATCTCCTGCAGATCGGTATCCACTGGCACTTGTTTAATAGCCAACACCTGGCCACTTTCCTTGTGCAAAGCTTTGTAAACTGACCCATAAGATCTATACAGAAGATCATATTTAGAAACAGTGAAAACAGAAGTCTTTATCAGTTGGTAAACAATAGAGATTTACCCTTCTCCCAGCTTGCATATAATGTCAAACACTTCTTCAGGCTGTCTCGTCAGACTTTCCTCCGATAACTTTTTCAATTCGCTAAAAATATAACAATAAAAATGTACAATTTCTGAAGAGAAAATGTTCATCTTGCTAGAAGCTGCGAGTGAAAGAACCACTCATACGCTTTATACACGACTTATTTTTGGCTGGAATAACTCGAAAAATCTTAATAGATTAAGTTCGTCTATCGGCTGTTTTAATTTCGCATCGGTAGGATTGAAAAATTTGCGCGTAACAACGGAAATTATTTCGTTGTGCGAGGAGATTTCGAAGAAGAGATTGCAATGTGGTAAACAATCGCAAAAACGACCTCAAGTTAACAAAGGGACAAAGAGTCGAGAGGGGAAGGTCAACCATCGGAGAGCCGAAAACCGTTCGCCGGATAATCCAGAATGTTCCGTTTCGTCGCTAAAAATAATTTTCCAAAGACAATACGGCGCGGAGTCAGCGCGTGTCGAAATGTAAAAAGGACGGATAGAGAGGATATGACGGGGAGGAAGGAAACGAAAAAAGGAATATGCTAAGTAAAAACAATCAAGCATACCTCTTAGAAGACATCTTCGCGTCGACGTCAGGATGACCCGGGAGATCTCGAGTAAAGAGCACGCGGCACTCGAATATTTAAAGAAACAAGAGTAATATAAACGCGATCGGGATAATTGTCATGCCGTGCGCGGCGGTAACATGGCCAATTAAAAATAGAGGTGTTACATTTTTGTCAATAAAGTAATGTAACCACAACCGACGTGTATCGCAGTGTATCGGAGTCTGCGACTGTCGGCCATCGTAGATGGTGCTCATGGTGCGGCGGTGCGCGGCTGATCGAGCGTTCGCCAACTCACTGGCGACGAACCTTAAGCATAGTTTCTTACAAGCGATTTTCGAAAGCCCACCGGGACAAGAAAACGCGCGCGAGAAAGTTTTTATATTTTATTCTAGGTGATCTAAGGTGATGTTACATAAAATCGAGAAGATCGTTTTCAATTTTTTGAGCGAATATTTATCTTAGCCAACCTGCTGCAATGCCAACATATGTAAGTTTTAAGTTTTGCAATGTTAACGATAATTAATAAAAATACTGTACTTAAAATATTAACGATAATTTTAAAAAACATGATATTAGTATGTAGAAATATATATTTTAAGTGATTAGAACTATGAAAAACGCATTACCTAAACTTCCTAAAGAATATCATGTATATATAAATACCGAGACGTGATTTCGAATCAAATCAATCCATACGATAAGAATTTTTGATGAAAATTTTTAATTTGTCTACATTCCAAAGTAGACATGTAATCTCCTTATTTACATTATTCTTTTACATAGTAATAAAAATTGAAATTATATAGACGGTATCTTTATTGTTTCAAGCATCGCGGGAAAAAAATGAGATGACTGCATGCATAACAAAACGCTTTATTAATTTTCAAACAAAAAGGAATCACAGTAGTATAATCAACAAGATAATCTAATTAATAATGACCTCGAGTCTAATCGTATCTCTTACTCGCGTGCAAGAATTGTAAATATCTAGCAATCGCATCGCAACTTGAAACTTATGATTCCGTTTACGTTTGTTATCCGCAAAAAAAGTAATGTGTAATTTAACATTGGTTTTCTGACAATTTCAACTGAATAAGTCGTTGCATTTTTATTAAATTAATCATTAGGCCTGTTATTTTTAGCTAAACTTTTTGAGCGGTCCATTTTGCCTCTTTTTCTTTTTATGTCAAAGAGAAAAGACGAACTGCGCTAGTTTAGTTAAAAAAAATTGACTTCTTAAAACATTCTTATTAAAATAAACATCGTAATGTGTTAAACGCGGCTTGGGTTTAATTAATGACGAATAAACACAAAGTACAAACTCCTGACTCGGCTAATCGCTGAGCGATAAAGGCAAACGGAAATCTTTCCAGATTGCTCTACAACTTAGATGATACTTATTTATTCGAGAAGTATATAATACATCGATCTTATCAGCACACATGAGAAAAGAAAACATACTTTCTCGGTGAGTAATACTTGGCTTCCGTATGTCGGGCGAGCAATGTTCTCTCTCGTTATAATATCTAAAGTCTACGACTTGTCTATGGAACGGACTGTGAAATTAACGCTCTTGTCGGAACGTGCTACAAGTTTGTCACTAATGGTTATCACTGCTCTGCTGCATCTACCAGGTAAACCATCCGCGATTCGATTGCCGTTGTGCGCACGAGGGCGCGTCACAGACAAACGTCGTCTGAAGTGTCGGTACGGATTTGTGCCAACAATATCAGATTTTTTTTTCCAAAAACGCAACAAACGGATAACGCAAGACGACGCGCATCATCTGAAAAATAATCGACTTACAAGTACGAAAATCGGCATGATCGCGAGGAACGAGGAATATTTTTCTTTTGTCATGCTCTTACATATATATATATTTTTTTTATCTTCACAATACTACGTGGTCTCTGTACCAAAAACAAAAAAGTAGGTGACGCTTATAAAAAACGTACTCACACATAATTGTAAAAGTGTCCATAAAAACAATCGGACATTCGATAAAATTCTCAGGACCGCAATAAAAACTGTTAACCAAAACAAAAAAAAAAAAACAACAACATTGAACTCCCCTTTTTCAATGTCCGTCAAAGTTCAAAAAAAAGAAAACAGAAAAAATAAAAAATCTTGTGTGACCATGCACGTCAATGACTTTTGTAAACTCCGTAAACTTTGTAGGCGAAAATTGCCCGAAAGAAAGGCACGGCTGCCTTGATTACAGCAAACGAAGCAGTTTCGTTGTATGCATATCGGTAAATCATTATGGATATACATAATGGATTTCGAAGATCCTTATCTTAAATCCACGCGGTAAATCACTGCCTTAAATCGCAATGCAAAACGTGTGTCGGGAAGATGAAACGTTCTCGTAATTGGGAAAACCACGGAAACAATCGTACTAGTCTAATTTATACAGTCGTAACATTAAAATACATCGTGGAATTCATCCTTAAACATCTCACTAAATTACAACGTTATACTCCGGAATCACGTAAAATGTTTGAAATCGCGCGGCACGTTTGCTTAAAACGTAAACGCCATTCCTCTCGCTCCGAATCTCGGTCGGACGTATCGGTTGGAAAAGTAAAAGAGGCGACGTTACACAATACGAAACGTAAACGTATCTCTGCAAACGGACGAAGAGGAATGATCAACGAAGTTCCGCAATGAATACATGTCGAGGAACGACTCCACTGTAGGCAAGAGAACCAGAGATTGCGGCCGTACAACAATTCGCGATTCAAAACAGCACTGTTACGCGGGAGAAGGAACGCGCAGACAGGTAATAGCAGGCCGCGATTGTTCGCTCGAGTGTTACTTGATCGGCTTGCCCCAAGCATACTGTATTCCCAGCCGGGGGATATCGCTGCCGGTGGACGACTCGTCCTCGCTGCTGGACGCCGACGTTTCCTCGGAGATCATCGCTTCCCCGCCAGCCTCCTGGGGTCTCTGACCGCCGCCGACGTTGCAATCATCAGCCACCGCTGCCGCCGCCGCAGCAGCGGCCGCCACCGCAGCGGCCACTGCGGAATTCACGGTCGGCGCTGTAGACGACGATGTGGAAGACGATGACGAGGATGATGAGGAAGGCGACGATTGGTCTTTCCTAGGACGTCGTCGCGTGACCGGCGTCGAGTTGAACGAAGGCGACCACGCGGCCGCTTCATCCACCGTCGCGGTCCGCGCCGATTCGCACGTAGTAGAGATACTCTTCGATCTCGCTCTGGTGTCCATGGCAGGTCTTGCGTTCGGCGTTAACCTGAGCGATCCTTGCCTAGAAACTGGTGTTGTCGCACCCTCAGAGGTCCTAACTGCTTTCGCATTAAGCGAATCGGACGGCCCCTTCGACAAGTCGTCGATTTCCAGCGTCCAAGAGACGGAGGCGCCCTTCTCGACCATAAACTTCATCATAGACGACGAATGAGCGCCATTCTTGTCGAGCGAATAACTGTGTTCTAGCTGTTCCGAACCTGCGGATCGGGACAACCGTGGATTTAGCTGATTCGCAAGGACGCTCACCCAATCGTTTTTGTTTCGCAGCTTCCACTGTAGCTCCTCGTTCCGCTGTGACAGCCGCTTGTTGTGCTTCGAGACCTGATGAATCGATTCGTGAAGCATCTCGTTCTCGTGCGAGATTTGCCGTTCGAAGGATTCCTTCCGTTGAAGCTGCGCCTTCAGATCCTCGCATCTGGCTTCCGCCATATCGAGCCGTAGTTGCAAGGCGTCCTTCTCCTCGATGTCACGCCTGTAACTGTCCAGCTCTGAACGAAGGACCGCGTTCTCCTGACTCTTCAGTTCGAGCACGGATCTCAGTGACTCGATCTCCGCCATCAGCGCCGCGCCCTGATCGTGAACCACGGATTTTCTCATCTCCTCTTTCCGAGCCAGCTCATTGATCTGCTCGGCGCGCAATTTCGCAATTGTCGCGCGATGCTCCCTCGTGACTGCGTCCAGCCTGACGTCACCTTTATGCCTTTCCTCTTCCAGAGTTTCGATGAGCGAGGCAACCTGTTTCGACCTATGAGCTTCCACTGGAAAACCGGAATGTTAACTTGAATTTTTCATTTTCTGACTGGTAAACTGGCATAAACTTAATTATCGCATTTTATGGAACATTTAAATGCATTCACCGTTTATATAGCACACAATTTGTTTTAACGTATTCATCTTTTCTTTATTTTTTCTATTTAGCATATTTAAATATGTACTTAAGTTTATTATGCTTATAGTATTTGCTCATGTTAATTGTATGTACACACACATACACACATATATATTCTTTTTAAATTTTATTTACTTATTTTTCTTTCTATTCCTTCTAATTTATGTATCTTATTTTTTTTAATCTACTAGTGCTTATTTAACATCTAATATGCAATAAAAATTTTTTTTTTATAAATAAATAATAAATATATATAAAAATTATTTTTTCAATAATTAATTCCAATTTTACAATTTAATATAAATATATTTTAATGCAGTATATTGGCCCTGAATCGAAAAGCAAAAGTGTGTACAAACCTAAACGGAGAGCACACATTGAATCTATAATTAGCGGCTATCGAAACGTCGAACATTACGTGAGAACTAAATTAAGAACAAAATCCTTCGGCGAAGAAAAATATGTTTTAAAAAAGATAAGGACAAGAAAAGGACGAGAGAGGCACGTTATTAGGATTAATCGCAAATATTCGAGTGGTGCGTGGGCACTGCTGAACCGTTCGCTTTAATTAATAATTGTTCCACTTCGCGTGCGGGCGTGTCGTACGTACACCGACATTAGGACGATTACGTCTGTTACCACGTGAACAACGCTAACTGATGGCTTTGTGTCTGCTGGACAATACAGTTTCTCGTTTATTTTGTGGCGCGCACGGACCACGAAGAGCGTTTTTCGGGAGTTTTTCTTTTATCCACGAATTGCGTCATCGCGAGATTTCAACGTGTGAATATATATAGATATACTAGCCAGCGAGAGATCCGAAGAAAATAAACAGATTGTATTACATAAGACTTACGCTCATCACGAAGCTGATCCAGAGCTTTATGGTGGTCATCCCTCTCCGTCTCGAGTCTCTCCTCCATGCTGACACATCTCGCGCGGAAAACGTCGATCTCCGACAGCAGGGCCGATCGCTCGTTCTTCATTTCCTCGCAATCGGCCTTCAGTTTCTCGAAGTCTTTCTTCAACCGGGGAGTGGCAAACGCGTCCAGCTGAAAGACACACCAGCGGTTTCGTTACTCGCCACGTGGCGTTGATTCGAATTGACGGATCTAGTTAAGTGGCAAACAATGACGGAAGATAAAACGCGTACCTCGAATGCCAAGTAGCGTACGCTCACCGCGAGCGCCTGTGCCGCGCGTTCCGCTTGTTCCACGCGGCAATTCGTGTAGGGCGCAATGGTCTGCGCGGCCTGATCCCGCGTCTCCGGCGACGTCCTCGCCGTCACCGTATAGGTGGTGTTGTGATGAGTCTCCTTGGACTCGCGATCTGCAATCAGCGTCGTCATCGAGGTGTCATTGACTTTATTCTCGAAAGAGACACAGAAACGCAAGAGCCAAGACGAAAAGCGTCATCGGCCAGACTGACCCAACCACCCTGCTTGGTGTATCACTGAACCGACCCACGTGCCGTCAATCTACATAAGTATCTCGATCGCACGTAACGCGCGGACATAGTCGTGCTTGTCCTTATTATCCTCTATCGTCCGAGAGATCACCCGAATAATCGCGCGGGGGAGGTCAACGTATAGCCCCCTCCGAAAGTAATAAATCGTTTGCGCTTGTTCGCTTGACACTGTCAAAAGTTGTTGAATGTGGGGGCGACATCCTGTAGCCGAAGAGAGTTCGGCAATGAAGAAGTGAGAACTTGGAAAGTCAAGACACACGGTTCTCCCGAGTCGAGGCCGATCGGTGTCAACGCCGCGTCAACTTGACACACACGTGACACACGGCGCGGGGAAATCGGAACAACCCAAATGTGGAACAACCGTCCGGCACGTCTAAGCGATAGATTTCCCGACGTTTGCGTCGCATTTTGATTCACGAGACTTGCGAAAGCGAAGGGGGACTTTTTTTTTTCCTCCTCTATTTCTCTTTCAAGAACCGGGACGAGTATTGTGTTCAAGTTCGCCGTTCCGAATGAAGAGACGTCGCCGGGTTAAGGTCAGCCGTTGCGACGCGCAGTTCCAGTTGCGAAACTGCCAAAAGATCGTCTCCGCGCCAGCCGCTGGCGGCCAAGAAGATTCGCTTCCTGCGCGCTTCCCTCCTGGCACCTGCCGTCGCGTCAAGCGTCAGAAAAACTCAAGTATTTTGGGAACGGATCTACGTAGCGTCGTCGGGACATTTATCGCCAACGCGCGCAAGAAAGATGCGATGTAAACAGATCCACATATAACAGTACACCGACTCAACGAGCCTTGATTTTCGATTCTGAACATTGAACGGAGCGACACTTGAACTGGGCATCCACGTCGTCGGCGACAGGAATGATCGGTTCGATTCTAATGACGGACTCATCGATTCTAATCAGGATCGACACTCGTAACAATCCGCCTGGCCGAGTTCGCGCTTCGACTGAATTAGCACGAGCCGCGGGCCACCTCGGAGAGCCACATGCCTCCCACCCCACGTCCATCCGGCCTTTCTTGTCGTCTTCCTAAACACTCTCCTACTCAGCAAAGTAGGATCTATCAGGACTAATAAGCGCCTGCGTGATACCTTTCGCACGTGAGAGAGGTCCCATCTTCGAAGGAAAATCCTCGCTGGGTCCGAAAATCCTCTGCCTCCTTCGCAGCCAGTCTACTTGACGCTCGGCAAAGTTCCCCGTGACGATCGTATATACCTACTTCCGGCGTTTCGGAACGCCAAAACTGCCGGCGAGCAACTCGGCGAGTTTTCCGATTTGGGATCGACGATTCCTTAGATGGGAAACGTGCGCGCGTGTCCGCGCTTACTTACGGCCGTCGTGAGTCGCGACTGACTCTCCATGTCGTATACAAACGCGTCTCTTATGTCTTCGGGAGATATATCGCGATGAGTGTCGAACGCGAAACAACGCATCTTTTCAACGTTTCCTCCTTTCCGCCTTTACAGACGAGAGGCAGCTGAACACGCGGAACGCTGCTTTCGCCATTCCGTTACGATTTAGGACAAACAGCCGGTTCTCGCGATAGCGCGAGTCCCCTCTCCCTCTTTCTAGTAGCGGCGGCGTTAGATCAGGTCGCGGAGTAAATTCTCTTTTGTTTCTTTTTTCCTTTTTCAAAGGAGTTTCGAAAGCAAAGCTCCGAGACGCTCCGGGTAAACAGGTTGACTTTTAGCGCTCGGGACTATTATATTGGGTGAAAGCCGTGACTTTCTTTGAAACGTACGACACGCACTCGTACTCGCGCCCGGAGGGACACGCATGTGTGCGCATCACAATATGCGAGCGAGGACACCGTAACTCCGTCCGTCCGGACGCATGGGCGAGCGAGCGCGCGCGTGCGATGCGTTTTACTGCACCAGAGACAAATTTAATGCGCTTGACCGTGCGTTGCGCGTGTGCGTGTGTCGCAGAATAAACGTGGGAACTTTTTTAGAAACCGGCTGCCATTAAAGCGACACGGCTAATGGATTGGAAAGCACGACGCGCAAATATGAATTCTTTATCTTTATCCTTTTGCAAAACGACGGGATTTAACTGTCATTCGCAAAACGACAAAATCCTAATGAATTGGCGTCTCGATGTCGCGTATTCCGGTGAAAACTTGCGACGACAAGTGGTAGAGGAAATCCGTGAAAGAATTTAAATGTCAAAGTCAAAACGTACCCTTTATCGACGCCACGGAGGATTTCTGTTTTACATTCGTATTGGCCGTCGATCTCCTCGTTATTGTTGGTTTCCGCGCTGACGGCGGGCTCTTTTCTGTAAAGAAAATGTGTTGCGTTAACGAGAGCATGTTAAACA
Organism: Monomorium pharaonis; assembly: GCF_013373865.1. Lineage (NCBI taxonomy): Eukaryota > Metazoa > Arthropoda > Insecta > Hymenoptera > Formicidae > Monomorium > Monomorium pharaonis. The sequence continues at coordinate 3,347,617 of NC_050471.1, read as the reverse complement.
CTAAACAGCAATACTCGAGCTCCGCGATCGTACCGGCGAGCGCGCTGGGTACCGTACGACGAGAACCGTTTTATCGTCCGTGCGGAGTTCAACTATGAAGTACGAACGTTTATTTCACCCAGGGTCTTTATTCGCACGTATTTATTATTTTGCCCACACATTTAACAATATGTATAAATATATTATTCAATTATTTAACAACCGTAAGTCAGATTATTATTATTATATTACATAGCATAGGCAATAGAGTTATTAAAAGTAATTTTTGACAAATTTTTTATTACGATTAATCAGCGACTAATTCATTTTGCAGAATCACTCGTTGCAATTTTCGTTCATATATATTATTTCTATTGCTCCCTTAATCTAATCTTTTCATACGTTAAAAAACGAAAAATTAATAATTTCGCTCATATTAATAAGATAGTATAAGTGTTTCTTAAATAAATTATTTGCTGCAAAATTGTTAAGTATTATTTAATTCGTAATTCCTAATTTAATATATTCATATCTACTTTTAATCGGAGTTTTCTTCCTAACCTGAAGGTTCTTATAAGATACTCGTGATATAAAATTATTGTTAACGTAATTCACATCCAAAATATAAAGATATTTAAAACTATATTATCTTCTCATACAATTATAAAATAAGAAAATAATAAAATATATACGTTTTATAAATTTTTAATATATCGTTTAGTCTGATCCTAAACATAGTTCAAGTGTAAGTGAAATAAACACAACTAAAAGATTAAGTAACAAATAATATAATGTACACAAATTTACTCGTTTGACTCGTTAACATGTAAATTACAAATTAATGGTCAGTATGAACCTAATGCATAATACGTTCAACTAATCAAAATTTTAAGTACAAATAATTATACACATTATAAAAGATAATTTTGTTCATAGTAAAAAAAAAACTTCTAATATCATTTGATAAATTAATGGCTGATTAAATTTAGTCAGAGTCGCTCGTAGACTCTAATCAACGTGAAAAGTGACCCTGAAACGTCCAACGAGTATAGGCATGGAGTATTCATCACGACTCGCGATCAGACCTTTCGGAGGATTTCTCCCGGTCTTCGCGGTGCCTTAGGGAGGGGAAAGTAGCAAGGTGAAAAGCCACGAGTGGACTTTTGTCAACACATCCCGCAACGACGATCGCAGGCACCTCTTCTTATCTACCGAGTAGGAAGAAAAAGGTCTCTAGGAGAGAGAAATTTTCGAAAATATTCCACGTGCCACTTAGCGGCTCTAACGTTCTATCGTTTCATGAATCGCGAACCGGTAAACGTAGTCGGTTCCGGAGAGACGCTCTCTCTCTCTCTCTCTCTCTCCATTTCTGTCTCTCTCCTTTTATCGTCGCTCGTCACGGCAGCAGTGCCCCAGCCGGAAATACACGGCGGTGCTCCCGTTCCTCTCTCTCTCGCCGTGTACTTTTCCCCTTCGCTCTCCCGATTATCATAACCGAAGCGTACACACGCACGGCGTGCGCGGCGCAGTTACCTAATAATCTGGAATGACAGGACTGGCAAAAGTATATATATATATTTACCGAGTTCAACCGTCGCCACGTCGACGCAGCTCTTCTTCGCGTCAAAGCTGTTGACGCGGACCGGATGGTGATTGCCATTCGAGACGAACCTCCGGGACGGGTTCGCGGACGTCGGTGATCTCTCTGAAAATAAATAACAACATCGCGGCGTGAGGGAGAATCTTAAAGACAACACGGAGATTAATATCTACTCTCCCTCGGAGGGAAGGGGGAGGGGGGACGAAATCGCGCGAGCGAGATTAAAGGCCGGCCACGGAGAGAAAACAGCAGGTGGTGGCCGACAGAGTCGATTCTACCGCGAAAACCACAGATACACACACACACACCGGAAGGATCAACCGTTAGGCGAAATCAACATATCCAATCCTGCGTCTCTACCTCGTTTGAAGCTGCCGAGGCGCATCTTCGCCGAGTCCCGGGCGAAATCCGTTCTCCTCGGCAGAGCCCTGTCCTTCGATCCTTGTTGACCCATCGTCGTCTCTCTGTTTCTCTCTCTCTCTCTCTCCCTCTCTGTTCACCGTTTAGCCATTATAATCCGCGAGCGAGATCGTCGTCCGTGGTCCTCGTCGACGGCGGCGCGACTGGCCTCACGCGTGCCACCTTCATCCTGCCCGCGAGCCGAGCGTGAGAATCACTAGACGCGTACGTGTGTATTATGCCGGCCGCAACGTCGTGTCGACGTCGTTCATCAGCATACACAACGGTATACAACGGGTATCTTCCGCCTTTCCGAGTACAGCCGCCGCCGCCGCCGCCACCACCGCCGCTGGCGCCGATGCCGATCGATCGCGAACACGCCGTTCTCCTTCGATCCAGCCGCGTTGTTACTGCCGCGTGTAATATCTCCCGCGCCACCCGACACCGATCGGCAAAGATCGTGTCACACGCACGACCTACGCATAAATATCCCAACGCGAATTCCAGCGCGCGAGAGTGTTTTAGAGGGGCCCTTCGCTTAAACGCGATCGTCGCGTGGGTCGCGCCGCTCAGCGGCCGCCGATTATTCCGATTGCGTAAGGCCACGGGGGACGGATCGAGGGACCGGCAGCAGTCGTCGCGCACCGACGACAGTCGTCGACCTTGGCAACGCACGTGGTCGTCGCACGGCCCGGTGCACCTGCCGCTGCTGCCGCCGCCGCTGTCGACGTGAGGGGTGGGGATGGGTGGCAGGCATCCTCGCCGTGCGACGGAGGTGCGCGACGACGCATCGTGAGTCGCCGAGATGCAAAAGCGAGCACGACGAGAAGGGTGGTCCGAGAAAGTGGCCGGAAATAACGCCGTTCGCGGTGGCGTTGACCCGTGCAGCTGTCGGCCGCTGCTTGACGGACCTGGACGCGAGTCCTAATGTATTCTTCTTCTTTTTATATCATCCGCTCGCGGTTGGACCGACGTTACATGGCCGCGCGAATGATCGTAACGGGAACGTTGAATTCCGGCGCGACAGGTGAGAAATGAGTCGTCGGATTTGTAACGTCGATCGTCCGCGACGCGGGTGGAAGATCGAACTTCGGGAGATTCGTTAGAACGAACGTTATTAGTTTTTCACACGCGCATAATTCGCACGCACGTGCTCGCGCGCGCGCGCGCGCGCGCGAGAGCGGAGAGAAGAACGCCACGGCGAAATAGGTCAGCGAAGAGGCGAGGCTTTCGGCCTTAAAATCCTCCTCCTGGTCCTCGCGCACAACCGCGTCGAGAGAAGGACGATCGCAACAGAATTTGCAAGATTGCAAGTCGGTCACCAGCGAGATCGAGGAAACGAGTCGGTTCAGTCCGAGCCACCGCCTGGGTGTACCGAGCGCACTCCGCTAACGAGACGTCGGCCGTCAGCAACCGTCTCTTGTCGCTCTCTCCTTTTTGTCACAGTTTCTCTCTCTCTTTCTCTCCCCCGCGTATGGGTTCCTTACGCATCGCCACGCACTATCCGGTGACCCGATTTCACTCGCGCGCGACAGCGAGGAACGAATAGATGCGCGTCTGACGGGAGAAGGACGACGCGATAGACGGCTAAATGCATCGGGGATACACACGTGCACACACCACACACACACGCGCACACGCACACCCCCACACCGTACGACCTAGCACGAGATCCACCGAGGACTGTCGACCGGATGGTGGACGTTGGAGCGCGGCGACTGCGGCGAAGCTGCGCGATGCGCCGCCGGCGGCCGGCTTCCTCTTTGCTCTAACAGTGCAGTGGAAGCAAAAGAACGCGCCTCGTGTTTTCCATTGGCGCCGGCAAAAGGGGCAATAAAGTTCCCCCCCGCCCCCGCCGACATCCTCGGACTGAGCCAGAGAGCTTTCAATACTCTTTCAGGTCGATAAGGAGACTTCGCCTTTCCCTCCGGTAGGTAAGCGGATCCTCGGAGAGTGATCTCTCCCTCTTGCCGGGATAGAACTCTGAGAGCCGATTGTTCCAATTTATTTGGAAGCTTTACCTCACAGATACCTATTATCTGTCCTTATTTATTTAGAAAGAAAGATAAAGATAGACCCATGTTTATCCGATGGGTAAGTTGTTGTACCAAAAAGTTAGAATTCCTGACTCTTATTTTGGGACATTTCCGCTTTCCGAATTAGAAATCACATTGTTTAATTCGTGCATTGTTCAACGCCTCTAACGCGGCTTGTCAAAATCGGACCCCATCAATGTCGCATCTTTGATACGTTTCGACTGGCTTTTAAAAATCGCTCGTATTGCGAAGAGATTAATATTATAACCGTCGTAAAGTCACGGCGATCGAAAAAGTCGAGAAGAACGAAAACATTAACTTTTAACTAACACAGAACTTTAGTCTAATAAATAAATGGAATTTGTGTCAACAATATGACAAGTCACATATAAGAAAATCTTATATATCTGGTGTATTAATTTATATGTTTAAAAAGATTCATTTAACAAATATAATTCTAATTAAGACTTCTTCATCTATATGTGACCCAGATTATACTTCCGAATTCTTCAAATACGAATGATGCTATACTTACTTGGCATGTCTTTACTTGGGCCGCTACTGAGGTCGCTCATGGAACTACGAACAGAACTCCTGGCCGTTTCCTGCGTCGGTGATTTCATTTCTTGCCAGCCACGCAGCCTCCTAGAATTTACAAGTATTTCTATAATAACATAATATATAGGATCAGAATGCAAAAAAAAACATCTTTGTAATCGTTGTACGTTAATTATATATATTTGAAATTGATCAATAAAGTTACTGATACCAAACGATATTTCGCGATATTGATGAAAATAAAAGTCTACGCTACATGTTTATTACATTAAGTTTGATTTAGATTTACCGTTTGTCCTTGTTATTGTTGTTGTTTGCGTCGCCGGCTTTCTTCGACGTTGATCTCGTGGAAGGCGACAGAGTTAGATTCTGCAATACTCTCGATTTCACTTCTTTCCTAACCGATCTCGTTCTCTGCTCATTTTTACCAGCCTCTATCTTGTTCATCACAGCATCCCAGCGTCCGCCTTTTCGCGCTGACCTCTGAGAGCGTCTCGCCTCCTTCTCCGCGTCGTCTTTCGAAGAAGACTCGATCATCGCCTTGATCTTCGAGACAACGTTTCTCTTCGGCATCTTATATTTTTTCAAAGGCATCGTATCGGCCTTGCTTTGCGGTTTGGGCCTAATGTTTTCGTTCTTCTCGACTTTTTCGATCGCCGTGACTTCGACAGAGACCATTGTGTCGTTCGTGTTGCTCGTTTCATCTGATGACTTTGTGGAATTCTGTGTAAACAAATGTTTCGTGAAATTCCAAGAATTCCTTCGCACTAAACCAAACTTGGCTCTTTCACGTTTTAACATACCTGTAAGTAATCCATGATAACGTTCGCATTGGGCGATGGCTGACTCCTTTGAGAGAGCTCGGTGTCTCCGGTGTCCGGAGTATGATCGTCGTTCTCCTCCGGCGCCTGCTCGCCAGGCGCCTGTAGCTTGTCCAAATCTGAATAAATCCCGCTCGAGTCCATCTCCTCCCCGGTAAAGCTGGGACACACGCGTTCGCCCGGCGCGCAGAACAGCGTGCCGTCGATCACCTGCGCCTTCCTGTCGCCCCGCACGATTTCCTCGTGCGCGTCCGCGTCGCTCTCGGTAAAGAAGTCCGAGTCGGTCATCGGATCCTGACGGCAAGGTGCGGGAAGATTGACCGGCGGTGCCGCCATGGACGGCGGATCCGCGCCGCGACTGGCCGGTCGCGAATTCTCGCCGTCTCCCTGATAGCCCGCCTCCAGACTGGTGATGCTCGTTACCGACGTGACGAAGCTCACCGGCACGGCGTTACCTCTGATCGGCTCCACGGGTTTGGGGTCGAGCGGTAGCTCCTCCGGCGAGGGGGTCCTCTCGGTGCAGCCCTCCTCCGCCGGTTCCACGTCCAGTAGCGGTCTCGTCGACGCGGACGCTCGGGTCAACGCCAATTTCGAGCCGGCCGATCCAGTGAGGTTCTCGCAGGATGGTGTCCTGGAGCACTCCAACGCCACCGTGAAATCGGTCATCTGGTCCGGCGTCAATATTCCAAGACTCTCGTCGTGCTCGAAGGAGTTCTGCTTGTTCAGCATTAAATAATGCGGCGTTCCGCTCGCATCATTGTAATTGCCCAGAGACGATTCTACGAGACAGGTGTCACCGATATCCTCGATCATGCTCAGCTGAGGATCTTCAAGTAGCCTGTACACAGCGGAAGAACGCACGTTATAAAGTATACTCGAGTGTCGAGTCTCAAAGCAAATAATGGAACAATGTATATCGAGTTTCTATATGTGTGTGTGCGCGCGCGCGCGCGGTGTGTGTTGTGTGTGTTGTGTGTATACGATCCATACCTGAATAGGCTGCTTTTCTCCTCGCTGAGATGTACCAATTGTTGCACATCATTCTTATCGATGTCCCACGCGGGTGATATCGTGAATGTCTTATCTGCCGTTGAATCCGCTGAAACAAAAAAAATTACGTTTCGCACACGTTAGAGATACGCGGAAACAGCGTATATCTGCGTAAATTTAATTAACAATAGATGTGCGAATTACTTTTGATGTTGGGCGAAGATGTCGCGAATCCCGTGAACTCCCGCGACGTGGGGGACTCGTCCTCGCTGTTAAACTGTAAACATCCCGAGAAGATCGTTGATCGGCGACCTCCCGTCAGGAGCCTCGACGCCTCGAGTACTCTCGATTTCGGGAAGAACGAGGGCCGCGTTGCCCGTGGAACAGGTATCCGACTCTCCCCTACGTTCTGCGAACAAGAGAACAGAGTGCGAATTGATGCGTGTGTAAGCGCGCAATTTAAATTCTCGCGAGTCACGCGAAGATGATCATCCTGATAGAAATGATAAGGAAAAAAAAAAGAAAAAAAAGTTTCTCTCCCTAGTTACAATTAATTACTACCTAATTACACTAATTTTATATACAATATATATATTTTTTTCTTTTCTTTTCTCTTCTTCTCAAGGTCAGATCCGATTCGACGGGCGCAAGGTAGAGTCCGTCGCCCTTGGCCTACCTCCAAATAATAGCTCCACCCCTCGCGAGATGAATCAGAAATGTCTCTGTCAGTTGGTTAATTTAATTTTAGTTCATGGCGGAGCGCCTCTCCCTCTCTTTCTTTCTTTTTCGTGGCTGTTTCCTCCTTAAACGCGGACAGCCGCGCAATTTCGGCTTCCTCTTTTCGCCACGGAGCGCGTAACGCTGCGCGACGACGGGCGGCACGTGACTTAATTACGAGACTAATTGCCGGGCTCGTTTTCTTCTCTCGGAGGAGGCGCGAAGTACATAATTATTAATGTCGCCGCTTAAAACACCCAATAATTCCCCTGGGGAGCCGTTGTTTTTCTTTCTCCTTCGGTGATCCGAAGTGCGTTCCGTCGACGGAACGAGGCAGAAGGCTGTGGCCGCTAGCGTGTCTTCCACGAGTAATAGCAGATATCACATCGGTGCTCTCTCTCTTTCTCTCTCTCTCTCTCTCTTTTTCCTTCTCTTTCTCCACGATCTGAGAAACGGGACGCGGCACGTAGCCGCGAGTAGTACATACGTGCGTGCGTGAGTTCACCGACGAATAGAACGCCGAGCGTGTAGACGGGGGTGGGAGGAGGAGGGGGGGGCTGAGAACTAGGTTACTGCGAACCGCTACACGCGGGTCGGGCTCCCGACCGTAAATTATACCGGCGGATCACCTCTCTTCCCTATTCCCGAACCGCTGTGTTTTTGGAACCGATCGTCGTCGTCGTCGTCGTCGTCGTCGTCGTCGCGTCGTCGCGCCGCCGTTAACAGACTCGCGAGAGGAGAGGAGGGAAAACGGAAAGGGGGAGAGGCAAAAAGACAATAAAAATAACAGCGATAAAAATTGCGCTCGTCGCGAGTCGAGCAATCTGTCCAATTTATCTAAGGTAATCGGGCCAATTTATCACGAAACGTTCGCGCAAAAGTGTAAACAACGCAACGGGGCGGAAACGCGAAAATCTACCGTTCGCGTATACACGCGCGACATTTTCTTCACGCCGCCGCGGTGTTTTCGTTAGAATCCTCAACAGGAGCCAACCGCGAAGCGGTAAACGTAATGGGTCAGCAATCATCACGGCCACCACTGCGCCTGCCTTTCACATCCTTTAGATTTTATTCTGTCGCTATCGAAATTCATTTTCTCGCCCGGCGACGACGACAAAACGCCAAGGCGGGGAAAAAAAAGCGGCGAGTCAACGGGCGACGTAATTGTACGACTCTTGCGAGAGGAAAGGGAGAGCGGCGGCGGCGGCGGCGGCGAGAATTAAGAAATCGCGAATGAAATTTGCATTTTACGTCGAGCGAGGCGCCGCGGCCACCCGGCGCGAGGTGCGAAGCAGGTAATATAACTATGAGAAAGGTCAAATAGCGTGCGCGCGCGCGAGGCCTAATTCGCAATTTGTGCCGACGCGTGTTCAGCAGTCATGGTTTGTTACTTTTCCGAGACGAGGAAACCGCCCACACCTCAATGCCACCGTAATGTGCGAGTCTGAGCGCGTCCGCGCCTCTCGGATGAATTACAAGGCGCGATCCAACCGATTCTTTTAGAATTAAGCTTAGGAGTCGCTGAAGAAATAATGAGACACTTCCTCTCCGCCTTTCTCGCCCAAAGGCGAAAGAAATCGTGGATGAAAAGCGTATAGAATCACGCCGCCGAGCGCGCGCGTACGGTATTCGCATATTTCTATTCAGGTAGAAAACCTCGAGATCGTATTTTATTATAGAATTCCCGCAATTATCGGCTTGTATGTCGCGCAATTAAGATAATGCGCGCGGCAAGCGTGACTCGTAACAACACACGCTGGCGTCTATCGACGGCGTAGTTGCCGGCGTGCCACGGCAATTGATTATAATTCCGATGGAATACATTCCCGCCGTCCGTCCGTCCGTGGCACGCGTTCGCGATCGACCGCGTCGCCGTGGCCGTGCCCGAGCCGCGCGTTGTCCACGAGAATCCGACCGGGAATCAACCGAGGATTGCGACACGCGGAGTAGCGTCTTTTCAATTCCCCCTTTCAGCTCCGTCTTAACCTTCCGCGAACCGCGCGCGGGATCAAATTAACTCCGACGGTTTTAAAACCCGCTGTATTTTTATTCGAGATACATCGGAAAAATGTTGTTAGTTTAATTAAATTTTTTTTTTAAGTTTTCTTTGTTTTGAGTATTTATGATATTTCAGTTAAATATACCAAACGAAATTACCTTTTTTTAAAGAAAGATGAAAAAGGCGCCAAGCGAGTGTACCGGTTGAAAATTATGTGATACTTGCAACTATGATTGCACGGTAGAATAATTACAGTCAGGAATATAATTTTTATAATAACTATTGTATAATAATAGTATAATATCCGCATACTTATGGTGACGCCAACTATGAAAAAATTACACTATAATTACACAGCTTTAAAATATACCATGCATAGGTTTATTATTATTAATATTGTAGTAATAATATAAAAATATTTCTGACGGTAATTATTTTACTATGCAATTTTAGTTACAATACAACACATTTTCCATCGGTATGTGTGTTTTTCTAAAACTTCATTACGTTATATAAATCAGAGTGATAATATTTTTATTTTATACTATTTTCATTGTTTTACGAAATAAATATAAATGTGTGAAATCACCAGAAACCTACCTTTTTAAATAAAAGAATAAATTTATCTTCTCTACAAAAGTAATAATATAAAGAAAATGTCACGTGAATCAATTATAAGAATGAATATTTATACAAGCTAGAAAATTTATTATTTATTATTACTTTACAATATTAAAATGTTACATTAAAGGTAATAAGATTCTATATATAGTGAGGTGTTTTAAGCATTTCAATTAACATTGTATAAAAATTTTCAGCAATATAATCATATAAATACTTGAATTAAAGTTCGAGTATTTTGTAGATTTAAATTAAGCAAATTAACCTTTTTTTAAATTTCTATTTTACTTAGAAGTTAATACATTTTTATGTGTTTTGTATTTTCTGTAATAAATCTTTAATTTCTAAAGGGTAAATCTTCGTTTCAAATTGGCTGTTTATTTACCTGATTCGCGAAGGGTTAAATTATCCATAGACCTATTCCGCAACGACAGTGTACATTGCATAGTGTAACGTATGGTAAAAAAATGTTGCGTAACGACACAACACAACGACACTGTCGTCCAGAGTTGCGGAATAGGCCTGCCGTTTGTACGAATAATGAGCTCGGCGAAGTTACGCTGTGCTTCCAGGATCCGCGAAGGATTGCGTCTTCGCACATTAGCGTAGCTTCATTTGTTCGGACGTTACGTAAGAGGCCGGAGTGTTGAATCGTTATCGGTGTCAGTGTCAACAACGCGCTGAACATTAATTACAATCGCGACCGAAGGAAACGTGGCAAAATTTTTTTTGTACACCAGACCGTCGTCGCACTTCGAACTCCACAAATAATATCGGAATGTACGATCTTCCTGTAGATAAGCTATCTTAAAAACCTCGTTGTTTGTTCCTCGAGCGTACGAGGACCGTCGCGAGTTTAAAATCGACGAGTCACGCGACCGTCAGCTGCCGAGACTCGTCTTCCCGAGCGTGTACGCACATTTAGAAGCGGCCGCAGCAGCCGCCGCTGCCGCCGTAAGATCGTTATTAATTTCAATGGGACCCATTGACACCGACCGACGTCAAGACGACCATAACGCCATACGCCGCGAGGAAGTCGGACCACCGCGCCGTTTACACTTGTCCCGCCTGTGGCGTCACTGCGTCCCATTGACGAGACTCGCAACAAGTTATCCCGCACGATGGAATACGGAGAGACGTGAAAAACGTACCCCGTGTCGTTGGCATCTCTCGCTGGCGCGCTGGCGGCACTGACCGGGTATCTCTCTCTCTCGTCTCGCGCGCGGTTTTCTCTCCCGCGCCGCGCCGCGCCGAGTTTTTCCGCCGCGGCGGCGGCGGCGACGACGACGGCGGGTGGGGGAGAGAAAAGCAAAACAATCTCTCTCTCTCTCTCTTTCTCTGTCGCGCGCGCGAAGAGCTCGCGAGGCGTCGGAGGATCGATAGCGACTAAACGACAACGAGTCCCCGCGATCACGCGTCGCGCGGCCGACGCGACGTGGTGCACACACGACAATAAAATACGTTCCGGATTCGCCTCGCCGCGATCCCCGGCTACACCTGCCGCGTGCCACCTCCGCCGCCGCCGCCGCCGCCAGGCGCGTAGCGAGCGAACGAGCGAGCGACGACGATTATTCTATCCTGTCGGAATACACGGCCAGGCATTCGCATTCACCAAGCCGTGAATCCGCGTGTCCCTCGCCGGCGCGGCGCTGCGTGTTGTGTACGCGACGTCGAATATTATTATCATTGTGCGAAGCGGCTCGGCCGCTCGATCGCTCGACGCCGCGTGACCACGTAGCTCGGTTTTTCAGGGACGGAGGTTTCCCTTTCGAGTTCTCTCTGTCTCCGGGATTGGCACTTGTTTCGCTCGACGAGGAGAGACGACACCGCGTGCGTCTGTATGTCGTCGTATTAGTGCGTTTATCGCGTTTAATGTACGCGGGGAGGGCTCTGTAGCTCGGTTTAGAGAAAGTTTCTTCCTCGCGCTATCTTCCCACGCGCTGGTCAGCGAGACTGACGTTAACTATGAAATTGATCTGGTCGTTGGAGCGGAATTTTTCTAAAGTAAAAAAAAAAGAGAGAGAGAAATAAGAAAATGAAGGGAGACAGGTTTTATTATTATTCAACGTCCGTCACGCCGGGGGAGGGAGACGACGTCGTCTTCGTTGTCGTTGTCGTCGTCGTCGTCGTCGTCGGCGCGCGTATTCTCGCGCCCGTTAAATGGAGCACTGGGAAATTCGCCAATGTCCAGATTATCCGTCTGCCCGCGGCTGCGCCTTGGAACGTTGCTCTAAATTATGTAAAAGTGGCAACTCCAACTCCTCGCCGTTGCATGGCATGCGATCCAGCTGCGCGGTATTATTTCGCGATGACGTATACGTCGTTCTTTCCTCTTTACCCTTCTTTTCTCCCTTTTTTTTTCCCTCCCCGCCTGAAGCGCAGGACCTCGGGTTATACGCGTGACAAGCGGAATCCGACAGTCGCGAAGAAGCCGGTCGCGTTGAAGTTTATTAAACGACCACCTTCCACCTACGTGATGCGACGCAACGACGAAGATAAGGCAGGATTCAAAAGTCACTTTTCAAGGATACACGTATGAGCGAGCGAGCGAGAGAGAGAGAGAGAGAGAGAGAGAGAGAGAGAGAGAGAGAGAGAGAGAGAGAGAGAGAGAGAGAGAGAGAGAGAGAGAGGAGCGAAATCTCTGTTTTTCGTTTACCATCCGTTTATCCAAGTATTTGTTTACCCTCGCGAATCCGTCCTTCCCTCCTTCCTCCGTCATTCGCGTTAATTCGAGCGGCGAGCCGGGCTCGCTTCGCTCCGCTCCGCTCCGCTCCGTTCTCGCCGCCGAGGTTTTCTCTTTTCCACGCCGCAGCGCGCGGGTTAAACGTACCACTCTCGGCGAGAAACAACAATAACAAATTAACGTTTCTTCCGTTTACCGCAATCGACGCGCGCGCGAGAAAGAGAGAGATCTTCGACGCGCGTGTGGGCCGCGGTTTTCCTGCATTTTCCTCTTGTCCGCCCACGCGCTCCCCGTCCTCCTCTCCATTATCGCCCTTTCGTTTCGTAAGGGAGGCTTTCTTACCTTAGCCATTTCGTGGGTGGGACCTCGGCGATTCGGCACTCGACTCGAACGAGTTCCCGGGGGACGTGCGTCCTTCCTCGTTGGCGGCGAATAACGGCTCGTACGGGAGGGTCCCGGGTCACATGCCCGTCGCCGCGGAACCGCGAGCGAGAAGCTCGCACCGGAGGAGGCTCTTTGCTGGTGCTGCAGCTGCTGCTGCGCCGCTGATCCAAAGTCGACGACGCACGGCGTAACGACTCTCGTCGCCGATAACGCGACGCCTCGCGTCGCGCCGCTGATCCCTCGCAAGCGCGACGACGCTCTCGACGCCGGCGTCACCGACGGCGGTGTTATTGATCGACGCCGTGCGGAGGCGTCGCTGTTCGTCGCCGCTGTATCGCGGAAGCGGCGAGGGTAGTGGTGGTAATGGTGGTGGTGGTGGTGGTGGCGGTGATGATGGCGAAGGGCCGCGGCGGAGGGTGGCGGGATCATCATCACCGGCGAAATGTTTTGCACGAGGGACGACGGGGAGGGAGGATAGGACGAGATTACGGAGCCGAATTCAATTGAATCGCGCCACGTACGTCGCGATTACTACGCGGACGTTTCATTGCCACTGAGCGCCCTTCGAGCGTTTCTATTTTCATATACCGATCGCCATCAAAACACAGAGAGCAGCGCGCGAAAACGTCCCAACGTCAACATCTATCCCTTCTCCTTCCCTTCTTCTCTCTGTCTTTCTTTCTTTCTTTCTTTTCTCTTTCGGTAATAGTTTGCCGGAGCAAACGTAAGCGTAACTGGCCGCGACAATAAAAAAAAAAAGCCTCAAGCCTAAACTGCCTTAAACCCCTGAAAATAACGCGTTCCTATCTGATAAGCGAAACAACGAGGCGCCGTCGAATGTAGGGCAAGAGTCCGAGAGAGCTACCCTTTTGTCTCGCAACCTTGGGAGCCTGTGCTCCCCCCTGAGTCACGAGCCTACGTTCACGCGGAGCAAGGGGGATGCGTGATTCATCATTCGCGGCATTACGCATTCCGACCGTTCTATTTTTTTCCATTTTTTGTTTTCTACACATACATACGTACATAAGTGCGATCGTTACGCGTTGCGATTACACGATTATCCCGGTAAAGGACGCGTTAATCGGCATCAGCGTATATTTTGTATTGTCCGCTCGATTCGGCCATCCCGTCGCCATCGGTTGAAAGACGCGAGAATGAGATACGCGAATTCCCTTTGCTTCACTCACTCTCGTCGACAATACCAATTCCTGTTTTATCCGAGTTATAAATCTAGATGAAACGCAACAATTTTTTTTTCTCAGAGTAATAATTCCGTTGATGACAATGATTTTTTCGGGTGACTTCAACTAAACTCCAATTAATCAACTTAATCAACGATAAATTTAACAGGATTGTCTGTAGCAAAATTTTTAACTGTATAATTTTTCTAATTCAATTAATATTTCTTTCTGTGTCAAACAAAACAAAAATTAATAATTTTATTTTTTTAAACAGACTTATGCCCGTTTCCACCAATGTAAATTAATCTTTAATCTCTGCTTAACTTTCTCTTTATCTTTTGTAAGGCTTGTTTCTATCAGCGTAGATTAACTTTAATCTCGATTTAACTTAATCTTTATTTTTTTTCTCATTTTTAAAACAAGAATAAAATAACAAGTAGGTTAAACCAATATTAAAATTAATCTACATTGATAGAAACAGATATAATATATAGATATTACTTGATAAGTAAATAAATCATAAATTATTCTAAGTCAACCTGGATCAAATAAAAAGCTTATATTTTTTAAATTGCGCGAGCGACAAAATTGTCTCTCCGGCGGATTAAATCGGTCATCGATACTTCGACTTAATGGCAGAACAAATATGTTTAATGAAAGATAAATAAAAACTAAATTTAAAATAGTATCTTCAACAGACAAAAATCCGTCAGAGAAGAGAAATTTTTAACGATTCTGGTCTCGACCGCTGGCGGATAAATTTTGTCACGTGACCGAATAATGTCTGGAAAGCATGTCGATTGAATATCGTTGAATTGCAGCCTCGTCGCATAGCTCGATGGATTTGAGTAGCAATTGAATAGGAACCATTACGGTGATCGCACGATTCTCCGAGTGTCGGTCCAAAGCGTTCGAACGTTCGCGAGCGAAAAGCTGTTCGTTCAATATGACTGCATTAGCATTTTTCGAAGATTTCGTAATCGTCTCGCCTTCCACGCGTAAATAATGTTGACGTTAAAAAATTCACGGAAGCCGCGGGTCACGTAACATATATTTGACTTCTGACACGAGTAAATTTCTTGCAACATCCCGGAGGACGATCGATATTTACTTAATTGGCTATCAATGGTCTTTTTTGTTGCGATCTTTTTTTTTTATCAATATCCCGACGTTGCTGTTCGGCTAATTGGTATGCTCTCTGACGCACGCGAGATAAGACTCACGCTCGCGCATCCAGATGCCAATTCCCTATCGCGACAATTTAAAAAAAAAAAATTTGATAACGAAATCAATAGCGTTCTTTATTTCACTCCAGTCCGAATCCGGGAAATCGGCCGAGTCGATTCCGTCGATTCGCGAGAGGCGCGCCGAGTCTCGCGTCGAGCCGCGAAAACCGCAAGTCGCCGAGAAAGATCGCGGCGAGAAAGATCAACATCCGCGTCTGCATGACAATAGGGTACAAATTCCTCGTGCGCGCGGTCAGCGAAAAGAAGAT
Organism: Monomorium pharaonis; assembly: GCF_013373865.1. Classification (NCBI taxonomy): domain Eukaryota; kingdom Metazoa; phylum Arthropoda; class Insecta; order Hymenoptera; family Formicidae; genus Monomorium; species Monomorium pharaonis. Next base: position 3,332,154 of record NC_050471.1, on the reverse strand, counting down.
TTTACCTCCGCGAACGTTGAGCAATGGATATATACGACCGCGCGTACATATGCATATATATGTGCGCGCCGCGGAGAAACGATCGCGCGTCGTGTGGTCAAGGTAAGGATTTCATAACTCCGTCGCCACGGCGACGTCCGCTCGTCAAGGAGCGCGGATTCAGTACCGGCACGGGATCGGCATCGGGAAGACGAGCCTCTCCGGATAGGAGTGATCGGGACGCTAATTGGGGCGCTTAAATTAATAACGCTCCCCAGACTCACTCCGGAATCGATATCCGACCCTGAGAGAGTGCTCTTTAATTTTTACTTTAATTTATTTTCATGGCTGTGCCATTGAGTCGCTTATTCATTTCTCACAATCTCGAAAGTTTCATCTTCCGTTCGATTCCGCGCGGCTCTCTCGTGTTATAATTTTTATCTTCGCGTTAATTCATCTCGAGATGACCGATACCATCATGTAAGGAACGTGCCACCGGCTCGATCGCTTTCGAGCGGAAACCGCCTTCCTGAGTAAGTAGCCCCTGATCGAAGCTGATCCGAAATCGTTCGAATTTGCTCGCGATTCGCCCCGGCGACGCTAACGAGAAATGGTTATTAAATTGCAAATCGTCGACATCCGCTTCTGGCGAACAACGGGCCGCCTTATGCGTCACTGCGGTGCACCATCGTGGTGCATAAGAGTCAGCGCGAATATTTGCGGGAATAGTCTTCCCTCCGTGACTACGTACGTTTACCGTTAATCGAATTTAATAACATCCTTGGTTGTAACGTAAAATAGAAACGCTATTCAAACCGGTTTTTGTAGCCCCGGTTATTACTCTATTCTCATTGACTGGGAGAGTAAACTTGTAAATTAGGTTTTAAAGAAACTTAAAGTAAATTATTCAAATTATGAAGAGTACGTAATAAAACCGCATATTTATAACTCACTTCACTTATGACAGTTATAACAAGATAAACATAACGAGATAACACCTCTAGGCGTAAATAAGTGTTCGCTCTCAAAAAGTTATACTCACATAGAAAAAAAAAAAACAGTTTTGCTAAAGTATCTAAAAATTTGGCTGGATATAGATTTGAAAATGATAATTTTGTTGATTATCAAATTATTACAAAGGACTTTCAAATAAGATAAGCAATGCTGCAAAAAGTTTTGACATTCTATCAATCAGTTTGAGCATCTTACATAATTATTTCAATAATCTAACAAAATTATTACATTTTCAGATCTACATCCGGTCAAATTAGACACTTTAGCAAACCCGTGCAGGTAAGATGCAAGGTCATAATGACACTATGTAAGAACGTTCTCATAACTAGGCCACTTATGAATGACATCATTATAATATCATTATGACTTGTGATACCATTATGACTTCTGTGCCCTACCTGTTCCAGCTGCGAATGTTAACTCGACCAATGTATGACGTTTAAACGTAGTCATAATGAGGATACAATAACTCACGATGTAAACGAACATTTTACGAAGTTGTAACTGCGCATTTTACTAAATCCGAATCGTGTACCTGAGATAAAAGATATTTGGTATTTGTGATGTTAGTAATAATAACGTACAATTATAAGCATAAATACCAAACACATTTCTCTCAATGTAAACATTATCTGTTATATGTACGGAAGGAATAATATCTTTTTTGTAATGATATCTCCTCGAGGTTTTCCCGGAACATCGATTGCCGATGCAGATAACAACTTAATAAGCAGTAATTGCTCGACGAACATTAAATATATATTATTATAACACGCTTCTTCAGTTGGTTTGTGTTCTTGTTTAGTTAACGCCGAGTCGGTGCATTGTCGACTGGATTCGAAGGCTCTTTGTACAACTTGCACGAGTATCACATTCTTCTTAGTTCGCAGAAACGTGCTTTGTGCTTTCGCGGAAATTCCGTTCTCGCTGCAAACCGCGCATTACGCTTCGTGTGTTTTTAAAGTTCAAAGTTGGCCAGAATTCGGGAGAATACATCCCGATCGATCGAAACGTACCTTTCACCGTTTCAGCTTTTGGAGCATCAGTTTTGCATATATTTAATTAATAATGAGGTAACTAACTTTGAGATATAACGGCGTTAGTAATTGATGAGACGTTCCAGCAATCATTTAAATAGCTTTTTTATAAGCTTTTATAAATAAATAAGTTTTAGCAGAGCAAAGCATAACTAGAATATATAATTAATACAATTAACTTCTCTGTGACCTCTTTTCCTGTCTCTTTCCGAAGTTAGAGCTGCGTTACGCTGCCAGTTTTAAAAGTCTGTAGTTACGTGTTATGTTACGTGTACCATAAATTTTCAGTACTGACAGTGAATTGCGGAACGCAGCTTTTAAATGAAATTTCTTTGTTTTGCCTCATTCTTTTCTGCATGCAAAAAATTTAACTTATATTTCACGCTGAAAATTATTTCAAAATAAATAATAAAGTTGTATATTTAAAAACTTATGTAAAATTTTAATAAAACAACTGAAACAATGAAATTTTTGTGCGCACGCATGCATGATTATTCTGCATGCATATAAAAATTTCATACACACAAATATATTTTATTCTACAAGTATTTGAAATATTCGTTATTAAATTCCATTATTTTGTAATATAATTGTATACATATTCACGCACGTGCATTCGTTAATTAGTTAAACGATTTTATGCACCGCGCCGCCGTTTGCAGGTTGCCGCGCCGCACTCGGCAGGCGTGAAGCCAAGGCGCAGGACGGCAAACGGTATAGGCCAATAGGCCATAGGCGGTGTGCCAGTCCAATCGTCCCGACCGACGTCACGGCACCGTTCGTCGCGTTTGCCACTCTCCGAGAGCGATTATCGTTATCCCGACGCGACGCGGCGTGCAATGATCCTGCACTCGCGGACGTTCACTGATCGATGCCACGCGTGTCCGTACGGCACCGGGCCGAAATGCGAGTGGGCGTGAAGTCGCCGTCGGGCCCGACGAGATCGTTCCTGCTGCTGCGCGCCGCAGATAACCTACAAGGATGATGGTGATGTCGTCGCGTCGCGGGCGGTGCGTGACCGTGTCGTAAGATGGATACGGGTGCATCGTCGGTCATGAGTCGTCGCGCGTGCCTGCGTTCAACAACGACGTGGATCAATTGTTACGGCGCGATTGTCGATCGCGTGGGATTCGGTTTGCGGGGCTTATAGGTTACCCCGGTCGGCTCGGCGACCGGAGGCATCGATCGAACCGTCGTCGTCGTCGTCGTCGTCGTCTTTGTGTGCGTGCCACGAGGAATCCTTTTGTCGACGGGCTCGCATTGTCGCTCCGCCGCGCCGGTCCGTCATGTGTCTTGCGAGGATCGAGCAGCCTGAGCCCTGCTATCTGTCTACCTTCTGTTTAAGTTTCGATCAGGTAACAGCATTCCTCCGAGTGTCGTTTGTGTCTCTTTGTCATGTCTCCCTGCTCGATTCGAACTGCTGGAACGCAGAGAATTGTGTAATAGTGCGATGCCACGGATATACGTGTATACCACGAGTTGCTTCGTCATTATGTGATAACGAGTGGTCACGTTATCAATATATAGAATTTCAAATTTATTATTTGTTAAATTTCGCCCGTACAAATATTTTTCTCTCGTAAATGCATTTCCGTTTGTGAAAGATTGTTTGATTATATGTTTGATACGTGGGATATCTTTGTTGCAGCAATACGATAGAACAAGAGTGACTATATTCTGGACGAACTTCTGAGTCGACGACGCACGAGTAATCGTTACGATGTGCTGGTGACCGAATGTGGATCCTGTTACATCGGAAAGGAATAATGCTTAGAACTATCATATATCTTTGTATAACCTGACTGTACTGAAGATGCAAGCCAAGAAACGCTATCTATTATTGTTCGTAACATGCGCGTTTCTTGGTTATTGCTATTTCGGCGGATATCGTTTAAAAAGCGAAAAATGGACAGGCAGATCTCAGTTGCCTTACGAGCGATTGCCTTCATATTTAAGTCTAAACGAAGAGTTCTATGACAAAGATTTAAAGACATCCAGCGGGTCTTTGGTGGCTATGTCGCAGCGTACACGGCAATGTCGCATGGAGACCTGCTTCGACTTCACTAGGTGCAAGCAAGGTTTCACCGTGTACGTTTACCCGGTCGAGGATGTAATAAGTCCACTATACCAAAAAATATTAAACGTTATCACGGAGTCGAGATATTACACGTCGGACCCGGCACGAGCATGTATATTTGTCTTAGCCCTGGATACGTTAGATAGAGATCCCTTGTCCACTGAATTTGTACACAATCTACCCTCGAAACTGTTGCACCTGCCATATTGGAATAACGGGAGAAATCATCTGATATTTAACTTGTACTCCGGCACATGGCCCGATTATGCGGAAGAGTCGCTGGCTTTCGACGTGGGTTACGCCATGCTCGCTAAGGCCAGCATGTCCATCTTTAGACACAGACCGGACTTTGATGTATCGATACCTCTGTTTGCCAAACAACATTCGGAGCGTGGTGGAGAGCTCGGCCAGGCGTTAGAGAATAATTTTCCCAATAATAAGAAATATGTGGCAGCTTTTAAGGGAAAACGATACGTGCACGGCATTGGATCTGAGACGAGAAATGCTCTCTATCATCTACACAATGGCAAAGATTTGGTGTTTGTTACGACTTGCCGTCACGGAAAGGCCTGGAGGGAATTACAGGACGAACACTGTCAGCAGGATAATCAAGAGTACGATACGTAAGTAGAAAAAAAGAGGCCTGAATTATTTAACTGCCGAATGTTGTTTAAGACAAAATGTAATCTCGTCTTTCTCCCTTTACAGATACGACTATGAAATTTTATTGATGAATGCTACGTTTTGTCTGGTTCCGCGAGGACGACGATTAGGTAGCTTTCGGTTTCTAGAAGCTCTAAGATCGGGATGTATTCCAGTTATTTTAAGTAACGGTTGGGCTCTGCCGTTTCACGAGCGTATCGATTGGACCCAGGCTGTAATATTCTCCGACGAGAGATTATTACTCCAAGTAAGTGAAAATTCGTGTGTATATATTTCGAATTTAAATGTTACTTTGTTTCAAAGCAGATGATTAAATTCCGCGAAACTTACAGATTCCAGACATACTGAGATCCGTATCCAATGTACAAATTCTTAAACTAAGACAGCAGACCCAATTTTTATGGGAGAGATATTTTTCTTCCATCGAAAAAATTGTGTTCACCGTGTTCGAGGTAATTGTCGAGCCTCATTGTAAACTTGTTAAAATCTTATATTTGATTTTTTATTAATCATAATTGTTAATTCAGAATATTCGCGAACGTTTACCATGGGAAGGTGCGCGGGAAAGAATAGTTTGGAATACCAATCCCGGAGCATTGGCAATTTTACCGCAATTCGCCGATAGCCAGCAGGAACTTCCCTTTTCAAACAGTAATCCTGGTAACACTTTCACTGCCATAATTTACTCACAATTGGGATCCACCGCCGTACTTTATCGTTTACTTAGGAGTCTCGCGAAAAGCAAATATCTAGATAAGGTAAGCCTGTTTATTGTTTATTTATCATTTTAATTATTTTTCCTTGCTGCGAATTTTACGATATCTTTGCACGATACGTGTCATAATAAATTATTTTGTTCAAGATAATACTTATGTGGAATTCGGACATTCCGGTGCCAAGAAAACCACGTTGGCAAGGTATCAGAGCGTCAATTCACGTTGTCGCAGTTGATGGCATATCTCAACGTTTTTATCCTCATCCGTTAATCAAAACTAGTGCCATATTGTCGCTCGACGAGGACGCCACTCTAAATACCGACGAAATTGATTTCGCTTTTACGGTTTGGCGATCGTTTCCTGATCGAATAGTAGGGTATCCAGCGAGGTCTCATTATTGGGATGACTCAAAGGTAGGTGTTGCAGCCAGCGTTAAATGACATCCGTCCAGTCTGTAAACTGTTTCGTAATCGAACTCAATCTGGCTTTTGTGTTTGTAGCGTTCCTGGGGTTATACCAGTAAGTGGACAAACGACTATAGTATCATTCTCACCGGTGCTGCTTTTTATCACCGCTATTATAATACTCTATATACCGAGTTATTGAGCTCGACCCTCCATAAGACCGTAGAACAATCGCAGAATTGCGAGGATATACTCATGAATTTCCTGGTGAGTCATGTAACTCGAAGGCCGCCCATCAAAGTGACGCAGCGAAAGCTGTACAAAGATACAACGGTAGCCGGAATTAGGTAGGTATCGTCGTGCTTTCATCGAGATCGTGTATACGGTATTTATATTCAACAAGCCGATATTTATACTGCTGTATTATTAATCCTTACATCTTGGATTTCAGATCGCCATGGAACGACCCGGATCATTTCATACAGCGACAAACATGCATGAATACGTTTGTCGCTGTCTTCGGGTATATGCCACTGTTGCGATCTAACATGCGACTGGATCCCGTTCTGTTCAAAGATTCCGTGAGCAATTTGCGCAAGAAGTATAGGCAAATTGAACTAGTTAGTAATTAGAATTGTATACTCTGCTCGATTACGCGTGACTATTTAATTTTTCAAGCGCGCCTGATAACGCGAAATCTCCGTGTACAATACTAGACCTACTTCTTTTAGCGCACTTATATCTTTTCTGCACTTATGACGAAAATAGGATCAGAAAAGATATGTAATAGAATTTTCGAAGATGGAAAGGAAAGAGCGGAGAATTGTAAGCAAGTGCAATAAGTATAGCTAAAAGAAACAGATCTACCGCCATTGTCGTACGAATGCGCATATATTAATGTACAGGGAACATTTGCGCGTTCACGTGCTATGCCATATTAGGCTATCGATGTTGTCGAGTAAAGCAAATCAAAGTCCGTTATTCAGCAAGGATACATGGTGATATCCTTGCGATTTATTTGCGAGTAATTTTGTACAAATTGTAGAGCCGTTTCTATATTTGACGATGGTCTCGCACAACTATTACGCTAACTGCGGGTCAGCATTTAATCGATGTACATACAAATTGTTTCATAATTATTGATAAAAAAAAAGTTATTTAAGAAACATTTAAATTTTTTACGTACTGGCCATTGAAATTATTTCAGCGGTTTGATTGACAAAAGAAAAATCGAATTTTTCTGAGATTCGCGTGTTTTTGTACGGATTATCTTGCAGATGAAGAGGAAAAGAAGAAGCGGAAAAAATATTGCATTTGTATGTATAATGATATTTTTAATCATAGAAATTTGCAAATGTTTTTCTATTTGAATAAATGTATTTCATGTAATTCTTAGATTCGAGATACGTAAGAAATTCGTAAAGTTTTAGAGCAGACTTCGTCAAGTGCTTTGATAGTGACGACGTGAAAGTCGATGTTTGTATCGAGGCGAGGTGCAAACAAGATCTGTTTATATTTAAAACAATTGTAAAGATGTTTAGGGTTTAATGCAATCATTGATATCAATTTTTCTTACTATCAAATAATTTTTATATAGTATGATTTTAAGCGTCGCCTTACTAACTCCTCTTGTTCTCCCCCTTTACCCTTTTCTCTTTTTAAAATAGTTCATGTATTTGAAGCGGATCAAATTTTATATCCGAGGAGATATTCTGTCAATTTATCTGTGCACAATTATTTATGTGCATACTATTGCGTATGCTGCATTGTTTTACTCTGTGATCACGTTCTACCCGATTCAAAATGACAATGGTTCATGAGAATTTAACCAATTCGATCAACATATCTATTTAGTTCAGCATATCTATTCGAGTACTGCCGAGTTCTCAGGAACATGAAAGAAAAAGAAAAGAAAGAGAAAATTTCTTTTTGTCAAGGCGTCGCAACAATATCTAGTCGTTTACACCGATATACATTGTTACACGATGAGAGAAATAACATGTAATCCCTCGGTTAGAAGGATTGTACAATAATGTGGCATCTGCATGCGTGTGTTAAACACGAAAAGCTATTTATATATGTGATATGTTTTCTTTTCTATCGTGCGTTCCATAATCATTCGAGAGGGATAATGAAGAAGCTCTGTAATTTTATGCATAATATATTTCCGCAACTTGGTGAGGTGTGCGTATGCGTTAGAATCAAAAGCGACTGCGAGTTAATTGAAGTTCTTATTACCTTGGAAAATTTTGTGCTCGTCATTAATTCCAGCGGTTGTTCATATACGGATTGATTTCTTGAGTTGTTATATCAATTGATAAATGTAAATTAGTATTTGGGTGTATATAGAAATTGATAGGCTAAATCTCTATCCTCTTTGATCGCTCGATGAACAATCTTAATCAAATATGTTCCAATCGTTCCAATTAACCGGCCACTGACAAGCGTAATCTTCGTACAAAGACAAAGAAAAGTCCTACGCAGTGGCCGCAGATACTTTGATTCTATCCGATATGAAGCGACGGTTCCGATCTGTTAAACATTTTCCATATAATCGTATTGCGGAAAGAAAATAATATAAGGTAATAAGATATAGTATTAGTCATTTTATATGGGGAAAAAAATAAACTGTTTTGTACAAAACACTATTTGTGTGAAGGTGTGAACTTTGATTAATTTTATCAATTATTCAATAGTAAATCCCATGAAGCCTTAAATTTATTTAATTGTAAATTTTGCGACGTCGACTCTTTCGAGATGCAGAAATATTTCAACTAATAATAATAATTTTTATTTATGTATGTTATATAGTGTCGTTACGATCAATTCCGGTTAACCGATAGGTTAATCGGAGTTGGTGAAAGTGATCCATGATATTTATCGATAATTATCTACTTATTTCAATTCGCAGGTTTCTACTGCAGAATTCTATCTGTTTTCAGCTAAGCTCGCTGGCAAGAAATCTCGCGGGAATCTCGCTACTCGGGCTGAAGTTGCAACCCCCGCCACCCTTATTGTACCTTATTGTTAGCTACAGGGAACCGGGAATGGATTCAGGGTTAACGATGCAGCGCGGTAAAGCGAGGAAAGCTCGAGGCGGCCGGCGCGGTGTGTCCACTACCCGGTGATGGTCCCCACTCCATCCCCGCGGTGATTGCGAACGTATTCTCTACCGTATACCCGCGAGGTGGTGGGCAACGGTTCGTTCGCGCGGCGGCGGTGGTGGGTATACGAGCAACCGCGGGGGCTCCCTTCTTTGTTGCCCGCTCTGCTAGAAAGGTGACTATGCCATGAAGACAGGCGGTATCGTGCACGCCTCGCGTATATACCCGCAGTCACCTTTCTCTCCTCGTGACCGTAGCATACGTTCTGCGACGTCCATGGCGCATTCGCGGCTCTCCGAATAAACGGCGCTGCATTGCTGCTGCGGCACTCACGTAGGCTCGCTCGCTCGCTCGTCGGAGGGAAGAGAAGGGGAGAGGAAGGGAATTAAAAAGAAACTCCCCCCAAAAAGGGAACAACGGAGATTCGGAGTGAGGATCGACCCGCGAGGTCAGTCCGCGGGTAACCGAGTCGTCCGGTGGAGATTTCCCCGCGCCGAGGGGGACGCTCGAGCGAATTTCAAATTCCCGCGCCGGTTTCGCGCCTAACTTCGCGGTCGGGGTGTGCGAGAGTCCGCGCGCGCGCGATCATCCCTCCCTCTTTCCCTCTGGGTCTTCGGCCGACACGCGCCGCTACGTCGTGATTATTTTCCTGGACGTCAGCGACCAAGCGAGGGAAGATGATAATCGTGAGCAGCGTGCTGCTGATTCTGGCGGTGGTGTCGAGAGTCGGTGAGTTTGTTACCTGATTTTTTTATTACGCGTCTCTTCACCTGTTTTTTGCTGTTTACACGCGCGCGTTAAAGGTGGTGCACGGTAAGATGCAGCCGAGCCTCTCCTTCGCTCGCGCGCTTTGATAGTTAAAAAACAAGTGTCATTTACCACTCTTGAAAAGTAACGCCAATGTTGTTCATCAAACACATATTACTCTCAGCGCGCAGTCGCGTTAGAATCGGTTCTTCAGAGTGAAGAATTCATAAAACGTTTCATAAGATTTTTTTAAATCTTATAGCAGAATTAAAAAAATGCTAACGGAGCATTTCGATTGATCACCCTGCGCGATCGGATCGACGGAGAATTGATCGCGCGCATTCTCGCGCGACAGGACAGAATTTATTGACGCGGCGTCCCTTTTTTTTTCTCTCTCTCTTTCGAAAGGGTTCGCACGGCCCGGGAAAGAAGTTGCTCGCTTACTCGCTCGCTCGTGCTAGCTGTGAAAATGTCAGTTTACGTAATGTCCGAGCCGTTGAATAACTGGCACACACGCGGAAATCGCGAGCCCGCCGGTCCCCCGGGGTGCGCCCGAGGGTAGCAGCGCTATGCTCCCTCTCGAAGAGTTCTCGGCGTCCCGTCCGCGCCGCCTTGATACTTACACGGCTGACTGACAGGAATGTCTCGCATGGGCGATCGATGTTGCGCGCCGAGACGCACGAGCGCACCTTTCTTTCCAGCAGCGCCCGTACACACGGAAAAATCGGATGTCATTCTCATGCTAAGAAAAGCAATCGCTCGGGGTTTTTTTTTTTCGTTTTCTTCCTTTAAGTAACGGTTATCCTTGCAAAAAAGTTCCCCTTCTTGATAATAGTCTTGAAATACGTTCGTTATTTACTTGAAACACGTAATATTTAGTTACAATTAACTTCTAGGTACGTAACATACATACAGAAATTTACGTACTTGAATTTTAAGTAAATATTATTTATTTTAAATAATTCATAAGTTTATGTATCTGCAAATTTATCGCAAATTTATTACAAGCATTTCAAATTTATTCAAAGCATAGTATATTTTGAATTTTAATAATTTAATACTTTAATCAAGAATATTAACTTTTTCTCGATTTCATTTTATAATATTCGAAAGAGAGAAATTCTTTTTTCAAGTATACAATAGTGAATTTTTTTTCTAACATTTGTGAGATAAGTATATTTTAAGACTATTATCAAGAAAATATTCTTTATTGAAGGCAATCGTTTTATCTATTAGTAGAAAAAAGTAAACTGAATAATCGCTTTTCTTGGCAATAGAATTCATACTTTTCTGTTTTTTGAGTCGTCAATAGTCCGATTACACGAGTGTCGTTTACAGTTTTGTTTCTTCGGACAAAAACTCGAGGAATAAATCTTTACGTAAAATCGAGATATTAGAATAAATTATTAGTAAAAATACAAAAAATTAATATCATAAGAAGTCAATAAGTAGTCATTTAAAAAAACGCAATGTGATTATTTTAATAATTACAGTATTTTGAAAATAATTTTAATTGATATTTTTTCCTAAAATTTTACTTAGGAAATTCCACAAATACGTTTCTACATAAAGAGAGGAAGTATTACTCAAATGAAATATTAGTTAATTATGATTTTAATGAATGCATTCTCGAACTTACCGTCACGTCATAGTCATTCAAGTCTAAGAAAAGTGGTAAGAGTAAACGAGTCATTATAATTATCTCGTTTATGAGATTTACGATATTCGAGTGAAGAATCGTGTACGTACGTGTCTGAGAGTGCATGTGCGCGCCGCTTCGTTTACGTGTGTATAAGTGTAATTAAATGCGTCTGCATAATACAATAATTATCCGCGAGAGGTTTCTTCCCCCAAGAAACGTTCCCGCGACACAACGATGATGACGACGATGACGGCGGCGACGACGGTTCCCAAATGCAGGAATCTCCCGCGGGCGTTTCTGCACGTTCGTCTCCTTCTGTCCGGGAGGGAGGGAGGAGAGACCTTTTGCAATCCGGTAGCACGGTAGGTCGGTTTCGCATGCGAAACGACCGATTTGCGAAACTTCACCGCGGCAGTGGCCAGGCCGAGCTTGGATAGAGTCGAGCGCGCCGGCGAGTAATTTCGTCGAAAACCCTTGCGAAACGGCGAGTCTCTCGGGAAACTCGTGGTTTATTCCGAGAAAATTTTGTCACCGGAAGATCTCGCTCGAATCTTGCCAAGACTTTGATTTATTACAGCGAGACGTCAGTCAAAAATACCGATCGACCAAACAGGGAGATCTATCGCCGCTGGTTGGTTGGAAAAAAAAAAACAAGCAAAAAGTTACTGGGTTAATTGGACAACTTTGGATTTAAAAAGAGTTAATAATTGCGAGATTATTAGACAATTGTGCGCGTGTCGGTTCAACGGTTGATTTACGACTCGGATTGCAGTTATTTACTCAGGTGTAGATATAAACTTTATTACGAGAGATAAGCGGATTTGCAAATGGACAAAACAATTAGGAGGCTCTCAAGTAGCGAAGCGGTTTGCTCCGCAGCAACCGATTTGTATGCCTGCTGGCAAATCCGCTTATGCCTGTTTAGTTATGCCGATTTAGTTTACGTAATAACATATTACAAGTGGCAACAGCTGATTGTGAGGGTATCCACAGCCGCGTCTTCGCTCGCGCGATTCTCCGGGAATCGCCGCTCGATCTCGCTGACGAAATGTCATCGCGATCGTGTCGAGTAGGGCTTTCCGCGAGAAATACAGAACCGACGAAAGCGAAACCCAGGATTTTGCGAAATCCGAAAGTGACCATCGTCGCCGGTCGTGATCCCGATCGCGTATCCCTGGGCCGAATCGGATTCGTCGCGACGCGACGCCGCCGCGCCGATGGATCCGAAACAAAGGAGAATGCTCTAACGATATTGTTGGCAATATTTCGGTAACACGACGGGCTCGGCGTGGAAATGGTCCTTTGCGAAATCCGCGCCCGGAGGTGCTCGGTTGCACCGTGTGCACCGCGGACGGCGTTCGGCAACAACCGAGGGGGACGCAATCAGAAATCTGTTCCCATCGGTTAACGAGGCGACGGCGACGGGAATCGGGAGGGGGGATCGTTTCGTTTCCCGCGAGAAAGATCGCGAGACAGATTAAGATGGGAGATAGTAAGAAAGAAGAAATTTCGATCTTTTCGTGAGAGATTCGTGAATGCCGTTGCTCGGCCTAGGTTTCCTTAGACCCGAGTAAGCCTTTTAATCTTTTGCTCCAAGCTGTCAACTGTGACAGCTCTTTTTTCCAACAAAAAACTTCCGGCGCTGCCTATAGTCCCCGAGCTTTAGGCAACCTGGTCCGACCTCTATTATTATATAATTCGAAGTTTAAAGCTAATTAATGTCACAGAAAGCAAAAGGCTTGTAAAGGCTTACTACATCTATGTAGTGTAGATCGGGCTTATCTGTTCCTGTCGTCAACTGGACGTTAACCGAAAATTACAAGTGTCTTAAGTCCGTCGCTGGATCACGGGATTGACGATTGGTCACGATGACGGACGGTGGTCTTTCGAATAATTCCGATTTGCACGCGCCGATATATGTATACGTGAAAAAAAAAACAGTAAAAATAGAGAGGTAAAAATTGCAAGCCGCGACGAAATCAATAACTCGACCTTCGCGCATCGTTGCTCGTTTTTTTTTTTTTTTCGGAAAGAGGATCTCTCACTTTATGGAAATAGCCGCGTCTGACCACGTGCTAACGGAGCGAGTATTCAAATCGAATAGCGAAGGGTGCGGTAGGCATGGTATTACCTCTCATGGTAAATCATCGATTAATTGAAATACTGGAAATATAGCTGGAATTCACGTAACCAGTGTATCCGTAAACGATGACTTCGCGATCTGACGGATGAATACGAAATTGCATAAACGTCTAGTGACGCCACCTCATTTACATTATCAGTTACGTTAGAATAACGTGACAATTTGGTGATGGTCAGTGGAAGAAGGTCGTCAATGTTGGGGCATAGTGGCTTTCTAAAGCGGCGCGACTTTATTTCTCGGTAACTAAACATTGCACTATATTAATGCAGATAAAAACTGATCTGCTGAGATAATTCAAAGAAATCAAAATCCATAGATAGAGATATAAAAATATAGTATATCCATAAAGAAAGAAATCAAAATCCATAATTCATACATCTATGGCTCTTTTATGTATAATGTACTAATAATAAATCTAATGTAATCGAGTATTCACATATAAATATGTAGTTGTATCTTGCGTTTGTGTGTTTGTGAAACGACGTAATGGGATTAACGACGAGAAGGCTCATACAATCCCCAGTAGCAAAATACATTGGCAGTATGTAGACTAATATGGGTTGAATATATGGGAGAATGCATTGTTTTCCAATGTAACGTTAATATTGGTCATAAAATATTGGCTCCAAATTAGAATGCAATTGATTAGTCCAATATTGCCGCTTAGACAAATTGATTAAATAAGATGAAGCGTCCATTTTACAATATTAGACCAACATTGGGAAAATTGTCTTTACATTGCTTCTCAATATTGCGCCAATGTTTTTGGCTACCAGGGAATGACCCTACGGTAATTTTTTGTCAACCACCTCGATAGACTGAAATATATGATACAATCGCGCGCCGTTACATATATCCATTAGAGGGATATTTACGCGTGTACGTGTACGTAAGAGAGGCGGACTCGGTCCGCGGCGCGTAGGCGGACCGTTTCGCGATACCGTCGACTCGCATCAGCAAAGTAATTTAACAGCCGGAATGCAGTTTATGCCCCATGATTTACACGTCGCCGGGATATCTCTCGGCGTCAAGGGCTCTCTCGGCAGATCGCGCGCGCTCTCTCAGCCGAGCTCTCGAAGTGCTCGCGTTATCCTTTCTAAAAGACGTGAGTTACGGCGCTGCTCGCGCGAGACAACGCCGAGGGGCCCCGTCGCATCTTCGTCCCACGATCGATCCTTCTGTTTTAAAGATTATAAATTGCGATGTTTCAAATTACGCTGCTCTTCGCAACGCCGCTCCTTAAATTTTCGATCGAAGTGCACTGTATATAAAAAGGAATTTAGTAGTAATAATCGATGTTCGATGAAATAATTTCTTTTACACGTTTAATCAAATATTTAGTGATTGTATTAATAGCAACAAAAACCTGTAATCAATTGGTTACTAAGTATCACTAAATAATTGGTTATATTAATATACTGACTATGTAATTGAAACAATTTTATCAAAGCTTGGTAATATTATTTAGGTTCGATTATTATTACCAAATTATTTTTCATAAATATAGACTGTCACTTCGTCAACCTTTGTCTGTTGAATTTCAATACGGTTTATCGGCGCTGTCTAAGCTTCGATAGACACTGTTCCTCGTTTCGACTCGGTCTTTTGAGAGAGATCGCTGGCAAATAAAGTCGATATAATTTACGCAACACGTATCAGTAGATCCGCAAAACGTGTACGCCCACCGCATCTACGCGGACATAAATCACCGCTATTCGAACCGGTTAAATTTACGTTTCTTTGACGTTACCCACGCGGGGCACCAGCGTGTCCACGACGGGAGGGAACTACGATCGCGTAGAGCAATAAAATCGATATACCTGTGAGTCGTACTCGTAATCCCGTGTCTCGCGTCGGACATACGCACACGTAACCGCGCTTGGAAACCACTTCCCTCGGTTATTATCCTTCCTCCGGGATGCCGGTATCCTGCACCCGCGCCGCCGCGCAATTATCGGGAGAATTTACTGGCGGCATACGTACACTCGCATTACGGACAACCCTCGGCCGTTTTAGCGCGAGTCGAGGAAAAAAAGGAGAGGTAAAAACCGCCACATTCCCAACTGTGTTCACGCTGAAGTGGAAATATTTCGCGGCTCGCGGAATGAGAGAGGGACGCACAAGCGGCTTACTCGTATCCCTTGAACCCTACGTTCTCCAAGCGCGCACGTGCACAATTGAAAGGGAGCGATCTCTACGAGCGCCGATCGGCGATTCCGATCTCCCTGTGTAATTATCACTCTGGCTCTTGTTCTCAGATGGAAAAATCGATCGAAATTGAACGATATGTAATTTGAGGTCATTTTAAGTCTCTTATTATCGCGCGATTACAACGCTTGGTATATAATATAATAATAAAGCGTGAAAAGTGTTGCCTGAGGCTCAACAACGAGTTAATTTCCAGATAAAAATTATTAGAAAATTATTAACAACGAATTGCGCAAGACATATTCGAAAGAGCATGAAGAAAAGTAGGAGGGAGGGGGGGGAACTCGCTCCTTGTATCTCAACGAGAGATCCTCTACGACGCTCTATGTTCTTCGGTTTACGCTCGCGCTGCTTTATTCCGTTGAAAATGTGCCGAGTCCCATTACCCTGCGCCCAGGATTCCATCAGCACCCACGCAAGTGGCCGCGCCGCCGCCGTGCCGCAATTACCGAGGGAAATTTACCGCGAGCGCGAATGTGTATCTCAGGTTCCCGCGATCGCATAAGCGCCTAGCCCGGGGAATACGACACGACTGGACACGGCTTATCGAGCACGAGCGCGTAACACTCGAGTAAGACACGATATTTTCCCTTTCGTTGGTATCCACGGAGCGAGACACACCCTCGCTCGCGCGAGCAATAAAATGGCAATGAATTTCGCGACGGGCATCCCCTCGCAACTGGAGAGCGTCAGTTTTTTATCCTCCTCGTCGCCTAAGGATTCTATGTTTAAAACTTACCAAGTTCGGATAAGGTTTCGTTCCCCTTAGAAGAATCTTGGTTTTAATTTTAAAAACAGATGCTGATTAAATGAAAGACGTGAAGATCTGAAGAAACGGGGCTCTCGATTTCATTCGTTTCGGCCTTTCGTTTTCGTTACACGAAAATTGGTAATTTCTTGCGCGTTTAATGCGCCGGAGCTCTATTATCTTATCTGTCCGGTTTTATGCTCTATTAGATAGTAGTGTATTAAATTAGCAATCACAGAGATGAGCTGTGGCAAATCGATGACGCAACGATACGATGATTGCGCAGAAAAGACTACACTGCGGAATTAAGTTATAGATCTCTCGCTCTCTCTTTCTTTCTTTCGCTCTTAACCCCTTCCCTCGGTCGGTACTTTATGTTGAGAAAACGGATGTAAGCGGCGAGGAAAAATATAAGGATCTTTGCGGCGGCGCGGCGCGTTTCATCCAATCTTTATCCGTTTATGTCGCTGAAAGCACTCTCCTCGGTTATTATTACCCTTCTCCGGGGGATTCCATCGGTAAACGCACGCGCGTATACACGCGTTGCAATTACCGGGAGAATATACCGTGAGGTGCGCACCGTAGATTATGCCACAGGTATCTCCTTTGTTATGCTCTCGGTCTATTCCGTAAACGCGGTGCGTAAAATAGCACGGCCGGGGCAGCAAATAAAGAGATCGTAATTCAATAATCTTCCGAAGAAGTTGACTTCTTACCTATCATTAGAGTGTTTCACCTAAATAAGTGCATAAACCTTAAAGCAATTTTATTTTATTCGCACAGGCGCGCCTAACGGTGAACGGAGTAGCGTGAATAGAGCTAATGGGACAATTGAAATTCTAAGTAAGCAATTACACCGTCGACACAGGAAAAAAAACTAAGAAAAAATCTCAAGTCTACAATCATTGTCTAATATATTAGCAAGAATATAAAATCTTTAAAGAGTTTGGTAATCTGGAACATATATAATTTGCTGCCATTAAGAAATTTTGTATAGTTCTATTGAGAAAGGCATATTTATCTTTATCCAAAGGGGAAAAATGTCACACAGAAAATAATATTTTCAAACCAAGAATTTGAATTTTTTAATACTACAATTATTAAGAGAATCAAATTGTACTCTTTAATGACTATTATAATATTGAAATAAAAATATTTCGCTGAAACTGAAGATTATCTTTAAAGATTTTATTTCTACTTATATGCGAGACAATTGTTGAATGGATCATTTTTACTGTGTACGCAGTTTCCAAATCGAACGATTTGCGTCGATTTTTTTAACCTCACGTTCGGCGTCGCGGCACCGTAGATCCCGCAAGATCGCACGTATCGGCACCCAGGGTGGCCTCCCCCACACGTCGCAATTAAAGGATTTACCGCACGCGCGAGCGCTATTACGCTCTTCTGGCGACTCGCGTTATCCGCGGTGAGTTTCGCCCCGCCGGCAATTACCCGGAGAATTTACCGTAGCCAATGCACCGATATCGGTCCCTCCGCTCGCCCGTCCATTATCCTTGGCCGGCGACTGGCCACTTCTCACCCCGGCTGACGCCGACGACGGGAAACATTCGCGGTATGCGAAGGAGAAAATATAAAGCACGTCACGATCGAACGACACACTCGCGACAGCCAGCTGTAAATCGCGATATCGCGAACATCGGTCGTGCGCCTTTAACGCCTCTCGAAGTGAAATCCCAGGAAAAAAAAAAAATCATTAAAAATCGTTATAAATCATGAAAGATCGATTATCTCGTGGGACTACGGCGCGCGGCGCGGCGGCATGTTACGAAATTGCAATTGTTTCCCCTTCGCGCGTTAATGAACCATATTATGCGGCGTTATTGTCGACAGTTAACAAAAGATTTTATTTATCTGGGTCACGGGAAACCAAATCATACTCGTGTCTCTCCATCTTTCTCGCTTTCGTGGTACTTTTGTTTAACGGGACGAATATAAAGGGAATTGTTTACAGCTCACTACGGTGCCGCCGTGTGTAATTTTAGTGAGGCAATGAATGACGGCGTACCGATAACGTATTAACGCCCATTACGTGCGCGTTGCGAATACGTATAAGATAATCAATCGTTCCTCGCCACGCGGTATATCGCGTACGGGAGCGCCGCGGCCCCGCTCCGAGGCGATATACTTCCCTGCCCACGTCGTAAACTATTCGGAACGATCATTACTCTCTGGGAAACGGCTAATTGTTAATACCGAATGTGGTAATAACGCGAGTGTTGCGCGGTCGTTATCCTTAAGAGTTTACAATGCCCGATACGCGAGCGCGTAGCCCCGCGGCAGTTTAGGTTCTTGCACACACACACACACCGGCGAAATAATAACTCTCTTTCGCTCACCGTGCCCGTATATATCACTATAGCGGCTGAATGGATTTTCGGCGTCGAAATGCTATATCTCGTTCGCGATCTGAGCGCGAGACGGAAAGTACGTGACGAAAATCGAGCGGAGACAATCCGGTAAAAGGAACGCGTAAAGTGATCGTTTCTGTTTCGTTAAAACGAGAGCTCGTTTATTTTTACGAGCATACGCAAAAGGAGCGAATATTTGTGTCTTTCCTTTTTATCGAGAAATTGGAGAAATATTCTTTTTCTGGACCGACCTTGCGAGGAGCAAGGTGTGTCGAGTTCCCCCAATTTTTCTGCTGGAGCAGGTTTTCGGTTTTTTTTTCCCCCCTGTGAAAGACCGACGTGTCTTGCGCGAGGAGAGGCGCTTGTTATTTTTTTTTTTTTTTAATTAATTGAAAACGCATAGATCATATCGCGAACGCCGCGTGTCTTGTCCGACGTGCCGACCGTGTTTTCATTTACCATAAATTAGACGCGCGGACGCGAGAGAGACGCGCGAGTGCGTTTAAAACCCGGAGCCCCTACTTGAGGAGGGTTAATGTCGAGAAGAGTTTACTGCCCTCGGCGGACGATTCTCTCGGCTCCTCCGTGTCGTAGGTCAGGAATCCTTTTGCGGCAGGGCCGCCGCCTACGCTCGCAGCCGGGACTTGGCGGCGGCGTAATGATTTAATACCTAACTATCGTGATCTTGCGCGCCGTTAAACGTTAAGCGGAGATCTGTCTGGGAACGAGCCGGGTTTTCGATCGCTTCGAAAGCGTCAGCGAAGGAGCGAAGCACCATTTAATTACGCAAGCTCTTCTTACAATGTTAGTATAAATTAATTGCGCAACGTTTTCACGCTGGAAACAATCTGGTTCTTTTTTTTTTTTTTTTATATCGCGAGTTCTTCGAAGCGAGAAGGCATATATAAAATGCGTAAAGTTATGTCTGTTTTGAAATAGTAAGAGAATTATATACATATGATATAACGTTAAGTCAATTTTGTTCTTCGTTCGCCATCGCACGAGAGTTTTCCGAGGATTTATTTAATTTTGCGTGCGTTCCATGAATAAAAATGCTACATCAAGAATGCAGCGTAGTGTTGCATCCACGTTCCCCACTGCCCTCAAAACCCATGGTGCTTCGAGAAACGAGGTTTCACACTCTCCTTCGACGGAACTCTTCACCTCCTTTACATACTTCTGTCGGCCGAAGCGAAATTATGATATATGCTTATTTTCTACGCTTGCCAAAGACACATTAAAGTATCTACCTGTATGAGTACCTGTAGTTTTGTATCTTACAGAAAATGAAAAGGAGACTGTGCCGACGCGTCCTACTCGAGATTCGATATAGACAGTGTAGAAATTGCACGATACGAAATACAATACTTAACTCTTTTACCATGCTGTGTTTGAAATTTTACTATTACACGTAATAATATATGTATTATTAATAAGACGTCACGCAGGTAAATAATGAATATGCGAATAAATGAAATTACGTGATCATGTTACATTTTAAAGGTTACGACTCCGCTTCTGCAGTTACGCGATTCATATACACGTTGCAATTAGAAACGAGGCCTCTTCTCTTCTACGCTTCATCGATCGAATTAATTTTGCAACCTCGGCTCATTGCATCACATGATTCTCACGTCATGCGAAATCAATTGTGCATTACGCGTCATTTAATTGAAAAGTAAATCTGAATTTTAAAAATGATATTGTGAGAAAATTGAAATTAATGCAAGAAAAAAAATTGCGTATTTTTAAATTGAGTTTGAATCAGTTTTGTGCCACGGACTACTTGACGTTTTAAATACAATACAAAGTAAAATCATTAATAAATAAAAATATATTAAGATAGATTTGCAATTGTTTCAGACTCATTTTTTATTTTAAAGATCGACACGTCGAACTCGAAAAATCACTGTTTTTCTAACGATTTAATATTTTACAACTTACTTCAACATATATTTACGTGGATTAACGACTAATAAACGTTTCAGAAGATCGATTTCAAGTTAATAAAATGCGCGATTACGATCCTAGTTTAATTTTCTTATTACTCTATGGTGTAATTTGTTGTGCCGATGTGAATTAATAAAAGATTTACTGCGCCTCAGTCGATCGATCGGCGATAGGCATCGACGCGTTTAGAGGAGTAAACAAAACGCGTGCCCTCGAAATAGCCGGCGCAGCCGAGAAACGAGGTTTCACCTTTCCCGTAGGCTGCCTCACGTCCACCAAGTCCACCTCCACCGAGAACAGCTGGAGCGAAATCCGGCTTACGCGACTTTCGCACGTGCGCGTGAACGATTACGGGTACGTCATCGTGGCGAACGGGCAGTTTAATACGGCATTATATTTTCCACGGTAAATGCTTCTGGTCGTCAACGAGGAAAGTCTTAATTTAATAATATGGCTCGATTCCAAAGCTCTCTTACACGAGACATTTAAGAAAGAAGAGGAAGAAGAGCACGCGCTGGAAGATGGAAATTTCCATTGCCCACTTTTATCGAGGAAAACGCTCGCTGACGAAATCGCCTTTAGGTCGTGCGGGTGGAAAATGGATCTTTGCGTGCCGGTTATTAGCAGCGTAATCAAACGTCTCAAAACCCAGAGAGAGCATAATGCAGACGCGAAAGGTTGTTGGTGGGTAATTGGTGAGATTGCCAGTTACAAAATGGATTGTGTTGCTTAAGAAATCTCTGGCTGAGTGAAGACGAATCATGAATTATCCGAAACGAATAGGAGCGCGAATCTTTCGCCTGTATTGAGAAGAACGCGGACGATTTCATAAAATTACGAAACAGGATACCTCTCTATAATTAAAAGCGCCATTTCGCCCGTCTGTGTTTATTTATCCCGATATTACGTCGTATCAATTTGCGATTCGTGAGGGAAGGACTCGGCTTCAAAATGTCAGCGGCGAAATAACGTAATTACACCTGCACTTTTTACCAGCAACTTTTTTTGAAGCCATAACTTTTTGCGAATTGCCAAATCTTCCACGAAGTGGGTTCTAATTTCTCTTTTGAAGAAATTATCTCACGTGATTATTTTTGAGGTTTCAATTCGAGTTTTTAGGATGTCAAAACGACGGATTTGTGGCTACATAATTTGCTTCTACATTTTGGGATAAAGACTATAACTACGGAGCACCGTGCGCCGCATTGCAGATGTCGATGACGGGAGAAAGTACACCTCGAAAAACGACACTTCGCACTCGACACTCGCGGTAGTACAGAATATTACTGCGGCGGCGGCGGCGGCGCCGCACGTCACGTCGTCATCTCCCGCAAACAATCGAGAGTAATGATAGTGCGATTAAGGCACTTATGCACTTAACTTACTTACTTGCTTACTTACCTGTCTCCGGTGCATAATCGGGAATTGCCATAATATTACTAATTGGTCGACCGTGGCGAACCACACCGTTTCGGATCGCTCATCCTACGACGTCCTACGCTAAGGAGAGAGATTCAAGGTCCACTGCCGATCGATCCAATCGGATTAAATTGATCGCGACGGCGATTCGCTTTCGAGACGCGGCTTTCGGGCGCAACACAATCCAGACAACGAGGAATTGCAGTTGTGCGATACGCCGTTCCGCGACTGTCTCGCGCCGTTCTGATTTACGAGCCTTTCGATTCCGTGCGGTCGTTTTTTTCTTTTTCTTTGCGGAGAGTCGTAAAGAGACAGATCGAGGAACGGGGAGAGAATTCTAAACGAGAGACAACCCGCGGCTCTCGGCTTCGCACCCGCAAGTATGCAAGAATTCCGCGGGACTTTATCTCGGCTGTAAATATCAGGCCGCGCGTGGAAAAAAGGAGCGCGGTATAATAATAAATATGAGCGTCTCCCGGCGCCTACGCTCCTCTTATTGCATTCCTGCGCGTGGAAGAGGGGAACGCTCTAGAGTTCGAGATGAGAGAGGACCCGATTTCCAAAATCCCCGCGCGATATTCGGGTACGTGGCGCTGATTCCGTTCACCTAGGGAACCCAGGCTTCTCTCTCAAGGCGTGGGACTCGCGCGCGCCGTCGACCCCCTTTCCTTCGCGCTATTTTCGCGTCGAAGGGGGAAAAAATGTGCCACCAAGGTCGACGTCTCGTGAACGGCCTTCGCTTTCTCCGTAAACGTTCTATTTGAAACGAGAAGAAACGCCATATACTCGCACTCCGCGGGGCTATAACTCGTTCGGAGTTCCCTCTCCGGTGCCCGTCGAGAGAAATATTTAGCTACGAGCTACGAGATCCGTAGATCACTCACTTGCAAAATGCGCTGTCTCGGATTTTTCAACGTTTGTCGCAACGTTTTTTTCGCGAAAGTGACACGCTGGTCCCCTCGATCGCCGTTTCTCTCTTTAACGATCTCGTCGATTGATCCCTCGATTACAGCAGCGACAAGCCCGAGAGAAATTAAGCCCGGTTGACCTTCGCCAACATAAACGAAACTGGGCGATCGACCTCGCTTCCGGATGCCTGTGGGTGCGCCCGTCGACAATTCCATTATTGTGTAACAGGGTGTTGCGACTCGTTACGATTCGCAGCACCTCGGTTAGGTCTCATATACGGCGGTCTTCTCGCGCGCTCTACTTTTTTTTTTTCTTTTTCGTCAGCCGCTCTACATTTCTTTCTCTCGACGCGACCTCGACGGGCGATAATAATGCGTGCAAAAAGCACACCGTCCCGGTGCTATGCAACGTCATCAAGAGCGTAACAGCAAGAAGCACGGGTGATCGTTACACGAAAGCGCGAGTCCGCGGACAACAAACATCACTCGCTTCTTTATCTTTTCCTCTCGTATGGTGACCTTCGCTCCAGATACAATCGCGGCGCCCGATTTCGTCATCGCCGTTCGCGCGATCGTAACCGCGCGCGGTGTATCCGGAACCACCCACGTCCCCATTACGCTCTCCCGCGAGGGCGTCGCGGAAACCTCGAGACAGATCCCGCGTTTCTACCGTTCTCGCTGTCTTTCTGGACGGTTACTTAGCTCCGCTCGTTTATTAGCTCTTTAAATGACTCGGCAAATAAGAGTTGACTATCGTTTGCGATGACGATTTCGCGTAATGTGCTGTGTCGGGCCGAGAGAGAGAGAGAGAGAGAGAAAAAAAAATGCGCAACGTTTATATCCTCGTGTCGTAATTGCCGTGTGACTCACCCTAACATTATCGAGGAGAGTGCGATCTTAACTGTACAACGGGGAGAGTTCATTGATCGGATCTCCAGCTCGACTTTAATCGATCGCGCGAGTCGGCGCGGGTCGAGCTCTCTCACGAACGCGCGATTCACACGTTTCGCGGCAAATCGACGTCACGGGTCGCCGTTATTGCTTTCTTATACGCCCCCTCCAAGATCCACGATCTTATCACGGATAGAACTATCGGCGATGGTTTCGCGATCGGGAGAAATATAAAAAAAAGAATTATGAGACCGAGAAAACAGCTGGTGTACGTACCCTCCCGCGCGAACGCTCCTTTCCCGAGCGGCTCTGCGCGATCGGCGATGCAAAACCTTGATCGCTCCGTGGGACCGATCGCGCGCACTCCCACGGAAAGCCTATACTGGTAATAGCACAGCGCCGTGTATATACGTGTTAAAAATGAAAAGAAAAACGAAACGCGCCGCGGCGCGGCGTGTACGAGCCGCCGCGGTACGTCTGTTCCTTTTTCCCCGCGCTCGTGATACAATTCTTATCCGGGCGGCCTCGTTTCACGAATGAAAGGAAAAGGGATTTTCATTGGGACAACTGGCGGCCTGACCGAGTGGCCGCGAGAACGCTTGACTTGCGGTAGCGACGGCGAAAGGGCGAACAGCGTCCTAAACATTTAGCGCAATGTTGGGAACGTAAATGCAATTTTCCCAATATTAGTCCAACATTGTAAAGTGACCGCTTTGTCTTATTTAATCAATTTGTCTAAGCAGCAATATTGGTTCAACATTGGGCGAATGTTAGATTATTCAATTTTTCGTATCACACATTAATTGCATTCTAATCTGGAATCAAATTTTATAATCGATATTGGTGTTACGTTTGGGAAACATTGGGAAAACATTGGTCAAACATTTCGCTACTAGAGAAGCGATATATCCGTTTCGGAGAGAAGAGTAAACAAGCGAGATCTTCCGCTGTCAGCCAGTATGACAAAAGACGACACGCTCGGTGGGCGTACACGGTGTGCGTTGCGTGCATCGTTGGTTACTGTGATATAACGTTTACGACCTAATAAAATCAGAGCGCGAAAACTGCGAAGCGCGGAGATGGGAACGGAGCGCCGAATTGTCGGCGTGTGTATACGGGGACGTGGAGAAAGTAATGTACCTCTGATGGCACGCTTGTGCGCCTCCTCCGGGCTATTAATCATTCAGCGCTGCTTATCTCACGGCACGCACCGCGTCGTCACGCTCATTGAAAATTCAAATTCAAATTTGTCCGCTCTTCAACTTTGACTTTCCAATTAATTTCGAGACAGATACACTTTTAGAATTTTATTTCTAATCCATCACGAAAAGATTACTTTAGCTGTTGCAACGCAGGTGTGTAACAATTAACATAAAAATCCAGAAATATATACAAAACGCCGTCTTGAGTAGCTTGTGAAAAGATTTCGTAACTTCTTCTCACTTAAGCTTTTAATTTAATTCAATGACATAAAAGATATACGCACAAATTTATGTTTCGCATCTTTTCTCCTCTCTAATACCGTTATAGTCCTTCCCCTATAAATCTTTAATATCGCAATCAGCGGAGCTGCACACGTCATCTTGAAAAGACGAACAGACGTTACGTAAACTCTCGCGTGTTCCGATGTTTATAAAGATGATAGTTGTCGAGGGTTCACCGAACCGTTTGCAGTTTATTATGCGCAGTAGCTCGAACAAAACTGTAATAATTATGTTTAAGGTAGATTAGCAGGTTGCTTAAGTAGAGTTTGAGAATAAGCTGCTCTCAAGCCCGTATCAAGACTGTACGCACTGCGGATTAAAGATTGCGAATTCGAGATTAGAAATCTGCCAATCAGAACGGAACGGATTAAAATCAAGGTTATTTGATTGGTCAAATTCCAATTTCTTATCCGCGATCCTTAATCTCCGATGTATAGTTTTGATAGGCATTTGGTTTTAAGTAGCGTTAATTGTTTTGCTCGTCAGAATCAAGATTAATCACAATACGTGGGTATAAATTGACTTTTATTCGTGTAAAAACGTGTAGATGTTTGTTTCGTCAAGTTAACGATATGAGATATTAATTATTCCCTTGTTAAAATATATGAACATTACATTTATATCGCGATCTATTTGCATTTTTAGCAACGTATTGGAAATGTTAATATTTTTCTAGAGAAAGGCTAAAGTTCCGCCTCCATCTCGATTTTCTATTTCCCCGTTCTCGTCTTCCCGCCGTTACAGGCGAATTTATATTCGTCGGACGATCGAGTCGTGAGAAATTCGCGCCTTCACTCCCGTGTGGCGAAACACGATGCAATAAGAGTCAGCCGGATGCGAAGGGCATCGCGAGCCCTCGGCCTCCGAGATGACCCGGGCCTTTATCCCGGGAGGTATGCTAAATCAGCTCCGGCGGGGAGAAAGAGAGAAATAGAGACAAAGAGAGAACACGTACACGATCGTATCTCTTCGCCAAGTGTTAACGCGAACGAACAGTAACTGAGCACGTTTGCGGCGACGTCTTATCGATCCTTACCCTTGTAGACCGACCTTACTCTTGTAGATCGCGTACCGACGCCCCCGGGGGGATGCTGTACTTTGCGCGCGTCGAGATCTCCCCGTGAGGAGTAATGCGGATGTACGCGGGAAAAAATACGGACGAGCGTACAATGCGGACGAAGATAATTGACCTTAAACTTGGCGATATATCCTACGAGATGCCTCTTTTATACTTTATTTCAAACATTTATGTCAGATGCCTTACGTTCTTCGTTTATTTAGATGCATAATTTTATTAATAGGACATAAGCAGATCTTTTTCTGAGACTTACATAAATTGCTCTTACACTTTTACACGTTATTTCACAATTTTTATTTCAGAAATATAAAGAAAGAATTTAAAGAAACGAAAACTAAGAGTTAGAGTTTTTGTCAGCATCTGCTGTTTTCTGTGTCTTCCCCAAAAATTAAAACTCGTGAGAGATAAATGCCTTTTTAGTATAATATTTGCATATTTATAAACCGCATCTCTGTCTAAAAAGAAAATTATAGAAAATTACGTTTTTCCTCTATACTCAATCACTCTAACATCGTAATTATTTGTATCTTTCGAAAGTTCTCGATGCAGCGCGGGCAAAAACATCGAATTCATTTTATTCGCATGACCCATTGTTTAATGCTGCGAAAGTTACGGCATAATCGTGTTAGCATAACCGAGATGATTACCCTTATTATTCAGAACGAGTGACGAAGAAAATGAACGTTTTGTCTCACGGGATATTTCGTGCCGTGCGAGGAACCCGGAATTGCGTGTCACAATTTCACAAGCTGGGAGAGGGAAAGGGGGTGGGGGCGGGGGCTCCGTGAAAATCGCAACGTCGATGACGCTTGGCGATACAATAGTTACGATGTAACGCGCTTTAACGGGATAACGCGATCGAAAAGTATCGCGACGTAACGCGCGCAAACTGAAAGTGGACGGGGGACCGCTGAGGAATTAAATCCGGTCACGATTTTCAGCTCGTCGTCGTCGTCCGGCACTCCGGAATCCGAGCTCTCGTTCCAGCAGCGCCGTAAACGGTTGGAAGGTCGTGCAACCGATTTGGAGACGGCACGAGGCGATATAGTTTCCTCGCGCTCTTTGCCGATCGTGATCGCGATCGCGATTCCGATCCGTCCGTCGGTCACGCCGCCGCGCCGACCGGAACGGTGTCGTTGCGTAATTGGAGCATTTCTCCTGTCAAGTCGACCGACAAAAACAGACCCCGTGTAACATAATTGACTCGATCGTTTTAGAAAGAGGGACGTGTCATAACGAGGAGAAATTACACATTCGAATGCGAAAAATGGATTTCTGTTTATTATTAGACCTTATCGTTTTCGATCCGTAGAGGCGAACGATCCCTCGATCGGAGCTATACGTTTATTTTTTTATTTTTTTTCCCCCCTGGCGCTCCTTAACTAGAATGCCGGTTCTCCAATTCGTACTCTCGCGTGCGCGAATATAGTTATGCGGGAAAATAATCCCCCAATGGCATCGAAATTACAACCGCGCGTGCTCGAGCTTTAATACGATCGAAATTGCGTCCATATTGAAAATATAGCGCATTATTCCGCGATGCGGAGAAAGTTGGCAGTGAAGTGAGCAGTACTCGAGATACTCGATCATGCGCCACGTTTTCGTTCAAATGAGTTCCTCCTTTGCGGAAAATATATAGGCGGGATAAATTTTACTGTGAATAAATGATAGGCTCTCCCATCATGGGGTTACCAGGCTCCCGGGATTGCCCGCGCGCGATATATCGACGATCTCGAACGGCCGCGAGCTTTTCCTTATTTAATTATCGGTGTGTGCCGCGGCGTTACGCAATTTATTTTCGCGTCGCGCTGCATGTTAATCCGATCGATCTCTCTAAATAATAATAAACGCAACCGCGGCGGCGCGTGGTGAAGGAAACCAGTGGAACGACGATAAGTCGCGAGTGAGTGTCGTCCAGCGAATTTCGCAAGTTGATTCCTTACGTAATTTTCGATCCCGCTGCGACATTTGGCACAATCGTTACTTTCTTCTCCGAGTACGCCCAGTCTTAATTCCTCTCGGGATACGCTCGGGAGTCTTCTTCTCGGACTCGCGAGGAAATCTCGCTAGAAAGGAGAAATCTTAATCGCGCGAGTAACATTTTCCACAATTACACGAAGTTTCGATCAAATAATTGCCTCCCTCTTCCCGCGGGATCGACGTTTCTCCCTTCCAGAATTTCCCTGTGTCGAGAGGGGCGTGTAAAGCCGTTCTTTGCGCGGCGCGAAGAAAAGTCGGCTATCAAACGGGTTGGGTAACCTTCGCGGCGGACTTTCGAAATCAAAATAAGAAACGGGCCTTACGATATACTTTCCCTCTCGAGTGCTCCAAAACGCGTGAAACGCGATGACGCATATTTAGGCACGTACTCGAGCTAAATGGAGCGGGACGACGAGGAAAAGCGGACCGGCCTACGAGAATCTTTACTCGTCGATGAGATAGATAACGGAAATGAAATTGTACGCCTCGCCACGGGAAACATCCGGTGCTAACACGGTGTGCGGTGCCGTTTTCGGACTCGTTTTAGAAAAAAAAAGAGCGATTAATTAGTATTAATTAATATGTTAATGTGTAACGCAACCGCAAAGAAAACCGGAAGTCACTTTCATTAAAAGTTAAAATATACAATTTTTAATTCACGAGCCAAATGTTGCCGATTGCACCGAAACTGTCGAAGAATTTCCAACTTACGTATAATGAAATATTTCTTTCGTGCGTAGCTAAAAAAAAACTAAAAAGTTGCGAACAGAAATGGAAGCGTTGTAAATTTGATTCACGTTCGCGATAGAAAAGGAAAGTTCTGATATTTAATTCCCGATACACATAATAATGAAAGCGAAACTCTGTCGTGCAGAAGCGTGCGATAGACGAAATGCGAAATTCGGAGACGGCTTGCTGCGACATTAATACGTCCTGATACATTCGTTCTGTCCGCTTTCCCCTCGCATCTCTCTTCGTCCACGTGACATGCTCTGTTAACTTCGAGATCAAGTGCTGGTAAGATCGATTGAGAAATATGATTTCGATTCATTGGACAAAACGCCCTCGTTGACGTTTAGCGTAACAGCACGACACGCCAAACAGAGCCTCTTTATTAAGAAGTTGCTGCAGAAACATTGTCTTAAAATTCTCAACTCAATTCTTAACGAGTAAAAAAATAATGGACCGGAAACAGTTATACATTTATACATTAACATTCATAACGTTAATTAATATCATAACATTTATACATTTATGCATTATTAAATAACACACAACCTCGCGACACTTTCATATCTGCAGAAATGCGTAAAATTGTAAGACTTTATTCCGTCTTATTCAACCTTATTCAATCATAAAAACATGCAAGCAGACGCGGCGAATCGCACCGTGAAAACAAAAAGAAAGAGTTGCGTTAAGTATCAAGAGATTTTGCGTTAAGTAAAACACACGTCAAGGGAGCAACGGAAGGAAGTTTGCGCAATCGAAAGGCGGCAAATTTGTGCGCTACTTGATGATTGATGCGATACAGCGTAGCACGTCGGATCCGAGAGATCGGGCGGCGGCGGCGAGAGAAACCCGCCGGGAGGCTGGGCCCACGGTATCAATTAGGTTCGCCGCGAGAGGACAAAGAATGTCGGGGCTGTAAATTAACGATCGGCTATCGACGGCGGCGGCGGCGGCGGCCCGAGCAGCGTTCTCCTCGTCTGGGACAGCCGGCTAACGCACACGCGTCACTTGCGTAATCCGCGTGTCCGTGTTACGTGCGAGAGAGCGCACGTAACCTTTCTAGGGGTGGGGGATCGAGAGGGAGGAACGGGCGCTCGTTTCCCCCCCCCCTCCCTCCCCCATGCGTGTGTGTGTACTTTACGCGAACGTCCTTCACGCCGATAATTATTAAAATATAATTCGCGCTCCTTTCGCGCCGTCGGTTAGCGGAATCGTGTCGCTCATGTCGGCGGTAACGCGATTAAGGATACGAAGGGGTTTGTAGAAAATGGAGGCGGAGGCCGTTGCGCAACGCGAACGGCCCTTGCGAAACTTTAAATTAAGCATTGTCTTGCATTTAATATTAAAAATATCCCATTAATATCCCTGTCGCTCCGGTGTCGCAGAAAGGAAGGGAACGTGCAAGCCGTTCTTACGAAAGTCGAACAGCGCCGATGGATTAATCTCGTTGCTCTTGTAAAGTGCATTTACAGAAACCATATTGCCATAAACCACCTATGTTTAATCACTATAAGTATGAATGGACCACGAATTTTACTCCACGAGAAAAATCACTTTTGTCGTAATTTATTACGACAACGTGATACATCAAATAGTCTCTTTATTTAAAGTGTTTTTAATTTAACGTGCACAAAATAAATAATATAGAATCTTATCGTCAGATTCTTATTTTATATCAGAAACAATTCCTTCTTAAAATTAACTAAAAAGTAGACTTTGTCTACAATTTTCTGTACCATATGTGATCGGGATATCGCTCGTTCGCGACCACCCTGACCTACACAGCCGCCTCCACCTCTTAGGGAGAATTCACACCTCTGCAGAAAAGCAGAAGCCAATCAGAGTTCGCGTTGGTAACAAACAGTGCACTCTGCTTGGTTCTCTGCTTTTCTGCCAAGGTGTGAATTCTCCCTTAGACCCTTAGATGTATAATCTGCATCGAGGCGAAATAAATATATAAAAGCGGCGGCAAGTCCCACGAAAGTGCCGCTGTCTTTTTTACGCGACGGAACAATTTCACCGAGCGGCTGCAATCGAGCTCGTTACTTACTTACTTTCTGTTGACACCGCGGCAAGTTGAGGCAAGGCTGGCCGCGTTGCGAGCTGCACGAAATATCGAGAGTCAGAGAGGCTTTCCAGCTTGGCCGGTCGATTTATTCGCACGTTCGGAGGAGAGAGAGAGAGAGAGAGAGAGAGAGAGGTGTACGCGGAGAGATGCAAGAACTCTCTCGCGCCCGGTTTATACAAGCACTCGCGCCGCACGGCTGAGCAAATGCATCGCGATTTGTATACCGTGCAACTGTATACGTGCAATTGTACCTGTGTGTGTGTGTGTGTGTGTGTGTGTATGTGTCGGGTGATTACATGGCTACGGTGCTTTTCCAACGTCGTCCTGCGAGGGACGAAGGAAGGGGGGTCGGCGAACGAAATCCGCTCCGACGAGAGACACTTACGCGTCTCTCTCTCTCTCTCTCTCTCTCTCGGACGACGCGTGTCGTACGGCTCGCACGCACACGCACGCACACGCGTGCAATGTGCAGCACCACGTATACGTCACGTTTCTATTCCCGTGGCGTTGTATCGTGACTTTTGCTCGTTACCTCACACACCGAGGCGAGAATAACGGAGCTCCGATTGCCACACGCCCCCTCGTAGCCTTCACACATCGCGCGCACACCTCGCGCGCTATCGCTACGTCAGTTCCGAGATGCGTGGAGATATTGAAATTTCGTCGAAGAAGTAAGGGAGATCATGTGTACATGTGGCGCACGTGTGTGAGTGCGCGCGCGGGACCCCAGCGGATTCGAAGGCGATCGCTCGATCGCGAGG
The DNA here is from genome assembly GCF_013373865.1 of Monomorium pharaonis. NCBI lineage: Eukaryota > Metazoa > Arthropoda > Insecta > Hymenoptera > Formicidae > Monomorium > Monomorium pharaonis. The sequence continues at coordinate 3,300,035 of NC_050471.1, read as the reverse complement.
ATGCAGCAACGAGGATGCATCCTTCTTCGAAGCATGTAGAATCTCGTGTATTACGAGGTATAGAGAACGGGGACGCCGAACCGAAGGCTCCTTAACGGCGCGCCGATGTGATGCACGTGACACAATTGCACGTGTAGATCGGCGGCGGTGGAGGACGCCAATTATCGTGCCTCGAGATTAAACATAATATCGACAACTCGAGCTGGCGATCGTAAAACGGCGCGCGAACATCCCCCTCGGTGCTTCTTAATTGAATAATATATATAATTTATCGTGTACACAGTACGGAGGCGATGTAAACGCCAACGTGATCTTTGCAAACGAGGAGGTCACGCGCGCGTTCGTTATAATAGAATAATATCCTTCAATAGGATTCCCTCCCTTCCCCCCCGGTAACGACGCAGGCCTCGCGGTATCATTTAATACGAGGCAACCGTCGAAAGTGCGATTATCATTGTTTAACAGTGACCTTTCGGATCGCAATCGCGAGGGAGGGCGGTGGTGCGTTCGCGGGATCGGAAATCCCGTTCTCCGCTTTCGTTTGAAAATTTTCCACGACTCCCGGCCTCGTGACGGAACCGTCCCACCGCCCCCGTCGCTCCCGATGTATCGACGGTCACGTTTGGCCACATCCGGATCAAGAAGGGCGGAATTACTCGGGGGCGGCCCACGCTGCCGTTTCAACTGTCAGAACTCGCAATCGCGGTGCCCGTCTTGTTCATTATCGGCTCTAACTCCCGGGCGCAAATTATACCCTTCCCACGAACGGACCAGCTAGAAAAAGAAGCGGGCCGCAAGAGCGATTGTAGATATATTAATAGTTGACGCGTGCAGAGAGGTAAGTGTGCTCCGAACTGCCCGAGATTTATTGAGGGATGCTATGTAAACGGCTTAAAATTTATTGTACAAAGTGTCTTTCGAAAGCGTGTTGCTTTTGCCTCACACTTCAGGCATAAACATTACCAATTAATGATCGATTATAGCTCTATTAAAAAGAAATTTAGCGTGCCAACTTGCATTTACATTCTTGACTATAACATATATCTCCGACGGTAACTGTCCGTCTGGACAAGCTGTAATTTACATCAGTTCTAATCGGAGGCTCAATTAGAAGAAAGAAATTAAGGCGGCCGCCGCGGGAGAATTCTTTCCGCAGCGAAAAATATCAAAGTTCAGAAGAGTCGAGCGACCGTTCGTTTATACGTAAAAATAAATTTTTCACCGTTTTTACGCTTAGGTTTTTTATCTTCTATTTGTTATGTATGTATCGCGTCAAGTTTCCTAATTCGTCTGTCTGGCATCCGCCGCTCATCGCGATTAATGAGCAGAAAAAAGAATGAAAGCCACCTAGGTCGTGACGTGACGCAACGACAACTCGGTTGCCCCAGCCCCAGCTCCATTGTGTCTGAGCGCACCACCTCCCGTTTCTACTTACGTTTACCGACCACGCCATCCTTGCACACTACTGTCCGCTCTATCAACCATGTATACAGAATGTCCCAGACCTAACGAGCTATTCTTTATCTTTCAATTTATGGTCAAAAAACATCGGGGTTTCGTGGCTATCTAAAAGATATCTCCAAGATATTTCTAAAGGACGTTTAAAAGAGTTGTCTAAGGTTTTTAAGAGACTTTTGAAGTTAACTGTAAAATTAAAAAAATATATATCTATAGACAAATAAACGACACCTTGAAAAATATTTGTTAGATGTCTTTTGGATTTATAAAAGTTATCTTCGAGATGTTAGTCAGACATCTGAATGATATCTCAAAATGTCACATAAAGCATTAGCGATTTAAAAGGTATCTTTTTACGTGAGAACTACACTCTTGCATTTAAAATAAGAAAATATCGAGGGTGAAAAATCGTTTTTAAAAAATATAGCTTTCTATATCAAATACATTCGTAATTCCCTCGATCCATCCAACTAAAAATCTAGACGAAATTATGAAACGTGGAATGAGATTTTACTGTTTTGCTCGCAGCGCTCACGTTTAGCCCTCGAGAAACCTTTTCTTCTCAATTGCTTATAATTTAGTATTTGCTGTTTTTTCTCAGGGGAAATTTGCCTTCGCTACCGAAAGAGAAAAAAATTAATGTAAATAAGAGGTGGTTCGGTAGGTCCGAGATAAGTACTCTGTCTTTCTGGCGTACACACGATTGCCACACCTCTCTACGTGCAAAGGAGCTGTTAAAAGGTTACATTCACGATCAGTACACACCCCTTTGCGTATAGCCTTCACGGCCAATCGCTATTCACGGACTTAGTCTTCCACCAACGAGGAACTTTCATAGCGCAACCGACATTTTTTAAGGAGTCGAATTAAGTAAAATTATGGTAATCTGATCATTTATTTCTATATTTTCCCGCTGTCCGTTTCATATATAAACTGTACAATTTATGTTACGTTTTCCCGCAAACTAAGCATAGATAAGAATGGCGCGGATCCGAGAGAGGTTGCTCCGATTCGTCCTTCCTATCTCGTTACGAGATTGCACATGTCCGAGATCGTCTAGAGAGCAAAACGCTCGGTTCCCAATGCATGAATTTAATATCGTGCCTTTCTAAAGCAAACGTCCGGCTGGAAAAAGCGACAGCAAAGGTTACACACATCGTTCGCTCACACCCCTCTGAGAACGCGTAACCTTCGCGCCGCGAATCCAATCCTGTCGCTGCACTCGCGGTCAATTTACCGCGAGAAGGGATCGTCGCGATAAATTTAACTCCGCTCGTATCACGCCTCCTTCTCTTTAACTTGCCATGTGGAAATGGAATCTTGAACCACTTGGATGTTTAACATGGACTCGTATCGCGTTGGCGCGTAATTTTCGTTTAACTTAGGAATCTAAAATCATCCTATCTGGTTGCACAGAGATAGAGATTTTATTTTGCTCGTTGAAATTGTTTTATTCTAAAATATAAATATAAATGATTATTTATATAAATGTATAAATAATTATATCAGAGTCAATTTTTGCTTGAAACACTCAAGAACAATGAAATTTCAGTCTTTAAACTTATTAATAAATAAAACCAAAGATTAATAGTAATTATAGTAAGTTCAAGAATATCTAAATTGATTGGATTTTTTACCTTTGCATTTATTAAAAGTTGAGAATACGATAATGCCGATAACAATCAAATATCAGATAATTATGTGTATAAACAACTTTATTGTGTATGGCACATAAAATGTAATATGATGGTTTTTGCGGGGAACTATCTTTGTTTTATACATAGTAGATTCCCAGATTTGTTTCCGGAATCCGTATTATATTTTATGTTTTATAGACAAAGTTATTTGTACACACGACAATCTGGTATTGGTTCTTGTCAGCATCATCGTACGTTCATAATTTACTTTCTTTACTTTCTTGTTATATTAAAAGATTTTATTATGTATTTTCTCTTTCTCTCTCTCTTTCTCAGCAGTTGAGGGGATGTTATCCCAGAACGCATAATAAAGGATATCGATTTGTCTGTCTGTCTGCTTCTCTCTTTAAAAAATTATTACATCTGTGAAAGGTTTACGTGTAATAAAAATATTTTTATTTCCCTACATTAAGTAGAAAATCCACGGAATGTACGATTACGTGAAATTTGACATGATATCAGAGCCTTATCGGTTATGTGCCTTTCCAGCGCTCTCGCAACCGCACGCGCAAAATAGCAAAGGTCGCGCGCGTTGCTGGCACACACTCCTGCAACCGCCGCAGCCTTCACGGCCGATAGCGGCCGGTGGTTATCGATCGCGGCCCCGTATTTCGCAAATTTAGAATTGCGCGTCGCGCTGACCGACCGTCCCGGCTTTTCAGTCGTATCGATCCTCCCCGTTCCCAGCATAACCGTGTGCGACCGTATATCAAGAATGCCTAATTAAAGAATTACATAATGTCTTGCGAAATTACTTTCGGATCAAATTAGCCTCTCTGCGTGTATCGCAACGCGACTTTCTATCGGGAGTGTAACGAGCAGTGTAGCGAAAAATGAAAATCGAATGATTTCGGATAAGTTAAACGGAAACTATATTATTAGATACACCGTTATGTATTAATAATAATATTATATATCGCGTTGTTGTACCTTATATTATTCTATTTTGTTTTAAGGAAACTATGATTTAACAAACCGATACTATTAGCTCTCTTTTTATCGTATCGCTGACAAAATATCTGAAGTACAATATTTATGTTTAAAATATTTCTAATCGTCACGTAACCAGCCCGTTACTTTCGCGAATAGTTCTGTACATTTCCGTATATAGAACTTCACTACATATCTGATCGCAAGATTATGTGGTATAATTAACATATATCTCTCAAACGACAAACGACGTTTGTCGGGACTTTCCATCGGGAGAATTTCGATATTAAAATAAAATTATTACCGCAGAGAGATCTGCCGTACACACGATTAATTTCCGGACCCTTCAATTAGCGTTAACAAACCTCGTTACTTTCCCGTTTTCCACTCGAGCGACCCACGCGAGAGTTCGCCGGGTTAAGGATGGAGGGTACATCCTTAAGGATGCGGTCCAGAGAGAGGTAATCGATACGACCGCGGATTATTATCTCAGGCCGAGCGGACGCGCGCGCGCGCTCTTGCTTTCTGATATTTTCATCTCGGGCTTAACGAGAGAAGCCCTCTCTTACGTATACGCGGAGAGGATCGTGGGATCGAGGAACGAATGCCAGGCAGGTCGCGAGTTGTCTTTAGTAATCTTCAAAGACCTGGTCGATCGTGAGTGGGTGTTCCCAACCAGCTGATCCGCGGGGTGCAAAATATCGGGGCGTTCACTGTTGCATATGACTAAAGGTGGAAGTAATCTCGCCGACACTTGTCTTCCTATCTTTCTCTCTTTCTCTCTGTCTCCCTTTCCTTTTCCATTTTGACCCCACGTGTTCACGGTTCGCGGAACCAATCGCGGTCACCAGTAAAGGCGGCCGACGCTAGACGCGGGGAGAAAGATGGAACGACGGAGGGCTCAATTTGTTTATCATTAAACGAAATTGTTGTCATTATTGGAAAAATTACTGTCATTACTAGAAAAATTAGGAGCTTCGTTCATTTCGTTCTCTGAAGTGAGTTGCGCAAAGTTCACTTGCAGATTTCAAAAAAAAAAAAGAGAGAGAGAGAGAGAGAGAGAAGAACTTCTCTCACCTTCGCTCCCTTTCTTTCCTTCCCGCGCGTCTTTCTCATGATTCTAGCGATTAGTCGGACCGAAAGGGCAAACGGAACGAGGGATCCTATCCCACGGAATCACCGTGTCGGGTGAGCGTGGATGCATCTTACTCGCACATTCTGATTTCATGTCAGCGGCGCATTAATTAGTCCGTTCCATCGCGAATGACTACCCCGACGCGTAGGTCAGATCGCATTTAAACTTTGGCATTTCGGAGCACTTTTGCGCCTGCCGTTAATCTCAGGCAGGACGAGGCGAGGCTCGCGCTCTCACGTTCGCTCGTCGCACATCCGACACGGCGAACACGTCATACAGAGTCGTATTTCACCACGATAATACCACTTTGCTTGTAGCAATATCTCGCCATTATATTTAGATTCTTGCGAGCACACAAGAGAGTACGATTTCTAGGCTCACGATATGCCCTGAACCCATCGTGCCGAATCAACCGAGCCAATCTTTTTTTTTTCTACCCCGGAATAAAATGTGGAAATTGATATTACGTTGCGCAATCGGCTGTCCGTTGCCGATTGTTGCCGGCGCCGGCGATTACAATGTTCAAAAGGCTTTCAATGCTGGCGATTACAATACCGCGGATTTCAACGCCGGCAATCTCAATGCTGCAGATCTTAACGCGCCGCGTCCGGGGATTTCAATGCCGGCGATTTCAACGTCGGAGGTTATCGCCGGTGATTTCGACGCTGGGACCCGCACGACCCTCCGCGACCCGACGCGAAAACTCTGTTTTCTCAACGATTTAATCTCCTATATGTTCCATCATTATGCGAACGTACAGCAGACTCGATTCGATGCGATGAAGACATTTGAAATGAGGCGATAACCGTTTATATATTTACAAGTTGTAGAAATAACAGGTATTACATGCGCTGTGTTGCTACGTTTCACGTAGCAAGCCCCGGTATCCTTTCGCTCTTAATCTCCTACATTAGTATGCATTTTTACGAGACCGCGACAGTAAATGTCGATCAAGTCTATCTCGCGTTCTATCTTATCTAAAACGATGCGTCGTGAAAAGGCCACAAGGTGGACAGGAAAAAAGCTGAGCCTCGTTAACGATTTATTTCGGTCTCTTTTGTTGCTCGCTCACTCGAGTCTATTATGGCTTGCAAATTAGGCTAATCGTGATTTCACGAAGTCCTTCATTCGCATCTCCGCGCCTACGTGCCGTTTCCATTGGCGCTTTCTTCGGCAGGATGGAGCCTTATTATATCACGGACGACCTCGCCGTACGGTCGTGAAGATACCGTGAAGTCTCGCGGCTCATCCAACCGCGTCACCGCGTCCGAGAGAGTCCCAGCTGAGTTCTCTCTCTCTCTCTCTCTCTCTCTTTTTCTTTTAATGGCCTGGCGTCTTTTCACTTCTTAAGGCCACCGCCGACTGCGTCCAGGCACCGTTACGCACTAACGTTCGCGCCTCGCAATCGGCGGAGGCGGCGACGCGATTAACTCGCGAGTCCCGTCGACCTCCGACTTTTGCCCCGCGTTGCAAAATTCGCCCTATCTAAAATCCGCACGAATATTCTTAGCCAGGTAATTATCTCACGCTTGTTGATACGCCGATAATTTACTTGACGACTCGCTGAAGCGTTTTGATTTCCTTGCTGTATCGTTAATATCACACGTATTGTCTCTGCTCACGACCGTCCGGGTCGTGGCGCACTGAGAAATATTCGCGAAGATTCTCGCAATAATCGACCTGAAAAATGATTTATACGAATGCTGACGTAATCCCCGGCGAGGTCGAGTCATGCCGGCGTTGCGAGCGTTTGCGTATCGAAATCTGTTAAGGTGTACTCCTCGGGAGTCGCTTGAGCATCTCCGATGGGGGCAGATTAAAATCGGGGGGGGATTATGCAAGCGGGGACATTGAATGCGTCCCAAACAGTGTCAGGATGTCCTGCGGAGAGGATCTTGATGCCGTACATTGTGTGCGAAAGACAAGTACCGTACAAAACGTCTTTGCAAGCCGCGAGCTGTCCTCCATATAGAGAAGATGTGCAAATTCGCAAACGGAATGTTGCCAAACAGACGCGATGACATAACAGCTAACTAAATAATTACAATCTCGATTTATAGTATAAGAAAAATATTGCGACAAACTTTTACTTATACCGCGCAGAAGGAAATCATTTCCCTATCGCAGAAATGAAATTTAAAATAATTTGTATTCTGATGCGAACGTAACGCGATAAGAACTGTGTAGGATGCCGTAAGAATACAGGATTGTCGTCCGTCGACCTCTGTGAATATTATAAAGAGATGTGTCACCGTGCATACAATAACATATAAATAAGCTGGAATAATGAATTCACATTATTATATCTCTCTATTTCTTCCTCCCTCTTATATCTTTTATATAAAATATTTCGCGCGCAAAAACACGTCTCGTCAGAAATATCGCCTCTGATAACTTTCGCGCGCTAACAATTTTAACACAACAAACCCCCCTTGTTAAGACAAATGCGATTATCATCTCGGATAATAATCTCTCCGTCGCATAACGTAACGCATAATTTGGAGCGCATCGACTTGTACCGATATTTTAAACAGCCTCGCGGTGACCTTTCATGGACGGAGAGAGAGAAAAGGGACCACACGCGCCAGGATGCATCTCCACGGATGATAATTGACGAATACGTAATGCGTGACGCAATGGCATGTGGGCGGTGATTGGAAACGTTACCCTCGGAATATAATATATATGACGATGACGATATGCGAAAGATTACGCGTTATCCTGTCATAGTTAATGCCCATTAAGGACGTAGAATGAAGGTAATCATCGTTTGTCATTCGTTACGAGTGGCATTTTATTTTAATTTTGAAAAGGTGGTGTATGTCATAAATTTGTTCCGCACCTACGGAATACCAGCGAAATGAGAAATTCAAACTCGGCTGAGCTATCGAGACTGTCAATAAGCAATCGGGTATAATAAATTAGTCATGAATATCGGCGTCCTTTAATTGATTTTCTTATTTAACATGATTTGCAAACCTGTAAATTAAATTTTTTTCCGTGTACTTTTTTTTCAGAAAGAAATTCTATCTTTCTTCCTTTTTCTTTCATTCTCTAGTTAACTTGGAAGCATGATTAATCTTGTACTCGGGATTGCCGGAACATTTCTGGCGAAAGATAGGGACTTTAGTTACGGTTACGGTTATGATTCGATGCTCTGCTTATAGAAGGAATCGGTTCTCGAAGTCACGCGAAGAAAGTTTAGAGCCAGGAACGGCGTGATCGAACGAACTTCCGAGGCCGTGGGCGCTAAAAAATCCACGAAATCGATACACTCGGTGGGAATAAATTTCTTCATCATTTATCACGCCTTCTCGTTTAAATCCTTGAATTAGCCAGCGACCTTACGTAATATTTCGATTGCAACGGACATTCGTCGTGAATACCAAACGATATTTGATTCGCGGTTGCTTTGAGTCTCTTTAACATTTAAAAATCAATTAAAATATATGAAATAAAACATCACAGTGTATTCTTTAATCCGCATTTCTCAATAACTTTTACCTATTTTATTGTAATTCCCGGAGGAATTCTCGAAGCTCGTTTCAGTAAGGAAGAAAAATGTTTCATTTTACGTTTAATTTTATATTTTACGATCCATTAACTCCATTATCCTAATTGATACTCATAATCATCGTCACTGCCGTGCCGTAAATACTTCGTGGAGCTAATCCTTATAGGAATTCTACTAGCGAAATGCGCGTTTCTTGTTATCCGAGGTATGCCGTTTTTGCAAAAGGTATATCGAGACGCTTATACCATGCATAACTGCCAACAATCTCATTAATCGCATGCGCAAAAAAAGGGAGCGAGGCAAATTGTGGTGCCGCAGGTATTTTCATGGAACTGCGAAAGCATGCAATTGTCGGTCCAATGATTTGACAAGGAGGAGTCTGTAAATAGACACGAGAATGAGAGAGACAGAAATCCGAGAAAAATACTCAGGCGGGCTTAATTAACGCTTGACTTTCGCCGCTCATTATGCAAGCGTCGATTTTATCCGACTTTTCAAGGTCCCGATTACGAGTCGCGCCGGGAGAGATTTTGCCAGGACCGGGCGGATCAATTTCGATCGCCTACTTTTACCGCTTGTAATGGGACGCGTGACCGGACTCCGGAGTGAACCGAATATCTCCTTTACAATCGACCGCCCCGCCCGAATTAGGTAAACGGGCAATCAAGTCGTTCCGGCGCGGGTTTTGCGACAGCGAATGGGGGTCTTAAAACCGCGGTGCGCGCACGTGCGTACAACGATGAAAACGCAACTGAGAGATCACATAATTCCACCGCGGTGCGATAATGAGCGCTTTTCAGGTCTCGCAGGCCTGAGGATCGTTGAATATCGCGTTGAACGGTGAACGACAGCGCGACGGAATGGGTGGCTAACGCGGGGTCTGCTTCTTGCCGAGTTGTCCCTCTCTGCAAACGATCCACGAGTTCTTCGTCACGTGCGCCCGTTAATCTCTCCTTCCGAGTCCCACGTGATACCGAGCATGTGTACTGCCACCGTTAATGGAGATCGAGCGTTGCCCATGTTTGCTCGCTCTAATCGTTGATTTGCCGTAGATAGACGGGGTCGTTTTTTCTTCTCCTTACCGCCGATCCGAGCAACTGCGAAGTGACGACTATATAATAGAATAAAGAGTCAAGTCGCTCGCCAACTAATGCTTTTTTTTTCCTTTCCTAAACGTTGCCTAATTCTTTTTTATAATAAACAAATAGGCAAGAGAAAAAAATACGACTGATACGTAAAAAGTTTTACAACTATATAATAAAGCATGAGAGAGGGCACTAAAAGGTAATTGCTCTGATAAAAGAAATGACAGCGTTGGTTACTTTATAATGTGACAAATTGAATTTATATAGCTATATTGAACGCAAGCACTGCGTTTCTTGTATCAACGCGGGGAATAAAACACAGCCGCGCGAGTTCTTTACCATGGAGAGTCTCCCCCTCCCCCGTGACTTCGACGCGAGAGCTCGTCTCGCGAAACCGCGAAAGTCTGCGAATATTGTTTTTCCCCCCCCGACGTAATTACGAATTATCGTCGCGCCTTTACGTACACAATGATTTATCGATTTGCGCGGAATATATACGTGTATATACGCGACGCCGTGGTGGGCGCCCGTGCAACACGGAACGCCTTAAACTGTATAAACTGTCCGATATTATGCAAGCGGCGCTCCAGTTTCAGAGCACCGCTTTGGTATTCCAGCTCACTTTCACTCATTCACTCGCCGACTCTTTTATCCTATGTCGGGAGTCCCCTTCTCTCTCTCTCTCTCTCTCTCTCTCTCTCTCTCTCTCTCTCTCTCTCTCTTTCTCTCTCTCTCTCCGTTCGCATGACTTTCACTTCTCTCGCTTCGCGAAGTCCTTCTTTTCCTCGCGCGTCTCGCTTCTGTCGCTGTGCGGACTTCCACCGCGCGGGACCCGCGCCTTAAGAAAATCTATGGAAAAAGCCGTGTTTACATTCATACAGGTCGTACGTATAACGTACGTGGTATAATCGCGTGCATAGATCGATTACGAGGCGGCGATTTTATAGAGGGGTACGAGGAGAGCGGGTCCCCCGAGAGACCAGAATGATTTCCTAGTGACGCCGTTTCGATCGCGGTGGTTCCGGCCACGGTGATTTTGCTCCCTTCCCCCCTCCCCGCCGTACGTTGCGTAAACGCACGTCGAATATTGGACGCTAATAAATTACGACCTGCCCCGGAGTTCCGGATTTAAAGACCATTGCGGGAAAATAATCGCTCGCGCAGGTGCACGAAGTTCCCGCGATGCCTTTCCAGCACGGCTGAGATGTTATCATCTTACGGGTTCCCCGCAGAAAAAAGAAAATTATTCAAATAATATTTCATTTACTTACAATTGCGATTTGCATAAGAATCTTTACGAGTGAGATTTGGATCATTAGCGAAATAATTATTTGTCATTTTTTTATTACAAATGCGCGACGTCCTACCTATGTACATTCTACTTTACTGCCATATCCGGTATTCCTTATTTATATTTTTTTTACAGAGATGTAACGTGCTTGTGAAATGTCCGCTTTGCTTACAGTGAAAACGAGCCTTGAATTAAACGCTTTCAAGAAATTCGATAAAAAATACAAAAGTATAGAAAAAAAAAAACGCAAAGTTGATGAATAGAGAAGATATGTCTCGATAAATTGAAACATTGAAAATTTGATAATAACGTATACTTGCAATTTAAATTACGCTTTGATTTTGTAACGTTGATTAGATGTAGCGGAAAATCGTGTTTTGTATACAATATAAGACGTGGCGTGTGGTCATACAATTAGCAATCAACGCAACGAAATGTGAGACGGTCGTGCAATTAGCGATCGCAGATTTCAGTGAAACGCGGATCAAGGCTACCGTTGAATATAGATGTTTAACAGCCGTAAAAGGCTCGCAACGCACTTCGTGCCACTTTAGCAATCGCGCGACGCATCATTTGAGAATTTCTAGGCCGGCACGGCGTCTACGCCAGGCGTGTTCTGCTTGACATTTAGACCTCCTCTTGTGTGTGCGCCGGGTGCAACGTTCCCGCAGCCATTCGTCCCGGTGCGTTATTCGCCCCAGGATCCTAGAACGTATTATTTGCTGATGATACGTCGCGCTGCAACGCACTAGAATGTCGCTAGGCCGCAGATACGCAGTTGCATTACATCTCGCCGGTAATTCTACTTCCACCGTCAAATGTCATGTGACGCGCGTTGGAAAATTGCGTTACTGTGCGAATTCTTTACGTAACGCGTTACACCGCGCTTCTCGATCGCGTAAAAAAAAGGAAAAAAAGAAGAGAAAGAGAGAGAACTCTCTCTAGCGCAAGCCCAGATTTTATCCGGAATTTTACCACTGATTTTACCATCATTAAATTAGATGATTGTCAAATATAACATAAAAACTTTTACGTCACAAATATCTAGGACGTATCATCGACACAAAAAAATATTAATCGATGAAAAAGTATTTCACGTTATCCATGACTTCCCATTGCCTTTCCCAAAACGGCCTAATCAGAGATCGGTGGAAAGTAAAAGATTTGGCCCACCCCGCGGGCAAGGACGGCAAACTGGCGGCCACTTTCAAGGTCGCGGGTGAAGGATTTCGAGGTCAATCGCCGCGTCGACGACAGCCGGAGAGAATTGGAGAGAGAAAGAGAGAGAGAGAGAGACCGGGGAGAGATCGGGACATCCGCTTTGAAATCGCTTTGAACTCCTCCCTGACGTCGCTCGCCGCGTCCTTCTGCATCCGTGCGGTCGAGGACGTTCGCGTGTATATCCCGTTCAAATCCCACCTCCTTCTTTCCACCGTTCCGGCATTTCCCGGCGACCTTCGTCGTCCGCGCGACCGAATACTTCGGCTGTTGCCGATGCCTTCAATGTCGCCAGGAAGACAACCGATGCCGGGTGCCTTGCTCCGCTTAATTCGCAATTACACGCGCGCGTATATACAAATTGTATGCGCCCGTGCCTCTCGTCATGCAATTTCATTCGTATACGCGACTAGCGGTTCTAAATAATGAACGTCCTCCGCTCATGTGCAAGAGGTCCCCCTCGTGCACATACGTGTGTATTAGGAGATTACGTGTACAGAGGGATTTAGTGAACGGGGACGTACTTTTCCCGCGAGAAGAAACTAAATTGCATTGGAGAGTTTAAGCGAGCAGTTATCGTGCATTTTTAGTCTCGTAAAAACTCGTAAGTGCATTAGCTCACGCTATGCGCGCCACATAAAACTCGTCGCCATTATCCCGACCATCGTGAATTTAACGGCCGGACGGGGAGCAAGAAAGGGGAGGAGAGGGAGGGCAATTAATTCTTTCGTATATCCCGCTCATTTCGCGCGGCTGCTCGCGCGCACTTAATTAGTCGCATTCTCTGGAAATCAATCTCGCATTCTCGATCTCTCCTTCCCAGCGATCTCCTCTTCTCCGATTTTTCCCACTCCGGTTACCTAATTTTAATCGCCGTTACGGTAATACCAAGCGCGCCTAGTAGCGGCCGGATGAATTCGTTATTGCCCGTCGTTATAGGCCCCCGGCGATGATTGCACAACGATCAGCCCGGTGTGCCTCACGTGCACTTATGGGAAGGCAGACGCGCACATTCGAAACGCTACTCGGCCGCGCCGCGCCGGGACATGCCTCGGCGCCCACGCGCTCGGTGGCTTCACGGGAAAGCGAAAAAAAAAATGTTCTCCGCCCGAGCGATGTGACAGGTGATGGCGCTTTTGTCCCGCGCGTCGTTTCGTTTTCGCGTCGCGTGACTGAAAAATCCAGCCGTCCCGCTACGGGGACATTGGAAAACGCACGCGCACATCTCGACGGAGCGCCGCCGCCCGAGTGTTTCACCGAGCGCTTTCACGACGCTCCGCGTCCTCGCGATTCGTAATTCCCGGCTTCTTGTTGCCTCCCTTTTTTTTTTTATCTCCCTTCGTTTCGTTCCCCGCCGATATGATTGAAGGTTGGAAAATACGCGAGCGCGCTTCCGACAACAGCAGCCGATACCACCCATTCTTCGGCATTCCACGTTCGGCCGCACGTTTTCTCATTAAGTCGCAATTATCTCGGTTTCCAGGGGCGCTTATTAATCAACCGCGGGCTCTATAATCAGAGGGAAAAAGACCTCACCGTGGAAGAGAGAGAGAGAGAGAGAGAGAGAGAGAGAGAGAGAGAGAGAGAGAGAGAGAGAGAGAGAGAGAGAGAGAGAACCCCTCCCTCCCGGCTCTCGAACTTCCTCTTGCGAGAGAGAGACTCGGCGTTGCGAAATGCACCGCGAGATGCTCGCGCATCGTTCTTCTTTTTCCTCCTCGCGCGCGCGCGCGCATCTTTTTGCGTGCCCACGTACTCTGCGTTCGGGAAAATAATTTAACATGCCTCCGCATTGTTGGCGGTGCTTTTCCACGCGCGACGACGCATTTTCTATTCTCCGCACACGGCTCTTCGATATATCCTCGGCCGTGAGAGCCGTCGTTTCTCCAGTTAAGGTCCTTTCGAACCGGGACAAAGTCCGCTTGTAAAAGCCCGCTCGGCACGTTAATTCGATCGCGCGTGTGCGTGTGTGCGTGAGCGAGCAAGGTCAACCAAAAATCCGGCTACTTTTTTAGCCGTTGCACAATCCGGCCGGTGCATTTATCGCGCTCTCGTGTTTCAACATGCGCGCAACGTACGAGCGGCGCGCGATGATATACGGCAGGCAATCATGTCGTTCGAAGTTGAAAATGTTTACGACATTTCGCGGCGGCCCGACCCTCGCCCCCTTTCTGAGATACGCTACGTCGGGATCAAATGGATTGTAATCATAATTCACGCCGGCGTTGACGGCGCACGCTCCGCTCGTGTAATTAATGAACGCGCATTCATTCTCAAGTGAAATGATTCGGCGTAACGCGAAGTTTAATGCTTAAAGGGGGATGAAATTTTTTTGAACTGAAATAAAAGTAAAGAGAAATAAAAATTAAATCGAGTTTAAACGAGATAAGCTTCGAAAGATTTATTTTACGGTATTGTCACGAGGCCATAAAGTGTAGAGAAAGCTTGATGTTACAAAAAAACATCTTTTATACACACTCTAAATCTCGTGCGAAATTACAAAGGGGTATCTCGCGCGGTAATCCGATCGCAAGGGGCAACACTACTCCTTGCCAGTCTTATCACGGCCCGCTGTCGGTCTTACATATCCGTACGAGGCCCGAGGCCTATTAATCCGCGCTGTTCCTATGACTTTCTTTGTTCTACCGTTTCGCAATGTGGGCCGCATAAAAATTTTATTTCGCAATTCCGCGGAGATCTACGATCGGATAGACTATATGCAGGAGAGGCCGTATAAAAGCCCCGATAGGATCAGACGCATGTCCGATTCGGATATTGTATAATCCGCGGATAGAAATCCCCGCCCGCGGGGATGTAAAACGCGAAATTTTGATCCGCAGATAAATTCAACGGCGATTCGGGGGGGAAGGGAGGAGAGAGAGAGAGCTCGCCGAGACGATTATTAGTAACGTTAATTAAGTACGTGCTGACCGGGGGGGGGTTAAATAACACGTAGACGGATCTTAGATCTTATTGTTAGATTGAAACCTGTTGTCTTTCTCGCTCCAGGATGCCAGCGGAATACCCCGAGGAGCGCGAGGGCTAGCAGAAACGAGGCGGTTCTGGAGTTCGAGTGCCCCGAGGAATTCGGATACTATCCCCATCCGCGCGACTGCACGCAGTATTACGTGTGCGTGTTCGGCGGCGCCCTGCTGGAATCCTGCACGGGAGGCCTTATGTACAGGTAAAACTAATAAATCTTTGCAAAAAAGGGAAAATCAGGATACTTCCGGGAAACGCTCCGGCTCGACTTTCCGAAATTAACGCCTCGCGCGGAGAAATCGATCGCGCGCGTTTGTTCCGCTCCGGTTTTCCCGAAAGGAAATCTCTTCGCGTTTTACGATTCGTGGAAGAAAACGTTGCTCTCCGATATCTCGCGGCGAGATTGACTCACGTTAACGTTTAGCGTACGAGGGATATTGAAAATGTCGCGTGTAAGCGCGCTCGTGAGTTGTCAAGATTACGTGCGAGATATAGTGGAAGATGGACGCGAGGAATTCTTCTGCTCGTTACCGGCGTTTCTGTCGGCAGACGCGTAATCGCGTGCGCGCGCGCCGGGGTCGACGACCGCGTTTCGCGATTGCACCGTTGCGCGGTGGGCTCTCTCGGGAAAGAAAAAAAAAAAGAGCGTATGGAAAGAACGTCGTGGAAACGAATTCCGCGACGGCCGATCGGTCTAATATGGTCGCGGATTCAAGCGGGCGAGATGAACGGGCGTACGCGATAATGGACGCGCCGAATCGGGCGCAATTGATGCCGAGAGCGAGCATTAATGATGGGGCCGGATGCGCGCGACCCGTTCCGCGCGCGCTCCCACCGTTGCATTACATAGATTCGTGTGGGAGATCTCGCGTTGCCGCGCAAACGAAATCGCGCACTTTCCCGCGAACGCGCGACCGCGGATCGAAAAATTTCGACGGAAAACGTGTTTCGCCTCTAAAGATGGAGTTTAAACGGCAGAGCGAAGCGTTTACGAGAGCCCGCGGACGCGCGACGCGATATGTACGAAGAACTAAAGTAATAATGTAAAAATTTTATACCTGGCCTAAACGTCATTTTGTTGAACCACTAAAATAATTGTGAAGAATGATCAGGAACTCTAGTAATTAATTTGAGCGGCCTGTGTAATTATTTTGATGATCTAACAAAGTTGTCAGAAATAATGTATCGTAAATGTTCAAGCTAAAATAATATTTACTCGTAGTTTTAAAACTGGCAAGTCAGAAAATAATTAAAATTACCTATATTAAAAGTAAAATATTTAATAAACAATTTTGTACAAAATGACTGTGACATCATAAACTATAATACTGACAAATTTTTAAAATTTTTTTTTGTATTTTAAAATAAATAAAATAATGTTCGGCACGACAGACCCATGACACAGTCCGACTTTTGGAGGAAAACAAGATGGGGAAAAAAGGAAAAAAGGGAAAAACTTCGATAGAAAATTAAACATTGAAGATCCGCGACCAAAAAAGGCAGTTTCTTTCAATTTTCACATTTAAAAATTACAAAAAATTTTTAGATACTTTAGCGAAATCGTTTTCATGTAACGCGCAAACGTCATTTTGTCCGACTCTTAAAAAGTTGATCTCGCAAATGAACCAAAACTCGCGTTGGCGCGACGGATTACTTTCAATCTACCGTCTGGATTTGCACGGTAAAAGGGGGTCGTACGCGTAACCCTGGAGAAAAGGAAAAAAATCAGTCGGCCACACCTCGCCCGATGCGAGCGTGAACGAGTTCGTAACCGCGCCGAAGCCGGTTGATACAGGCCCGAGGTATCTAATTAATGGTAACGCGATATCCAAGTACGGGCGAGATCGAGGCTGGTGGTTCCAGTGGTGCGACGCGCCAAACGCGGCCCTCGATGGCAGACGGGTCTTGCCCGGAATTCTCGGGGAAACGTGCGTTCTCGAGACTCGCTCGGACATTTTACCACTTAATTACGATTCGAGCTGCACGCGCTTCGATGGGAAAAGTCCCCAGCGGGAGGGCGGGAAGGGATGATCGGAGATCGGAGAGTTAGATTCTTAGGAGTGCCTCGTTAATTCTTAGGTGTTATAATGTTAGTTAAATATCACTTATATTGCAGTCGACTCCATGAATATTCTCGTTAATTTGAAAATAAAATGCTTTGCACTTTACGTCGTGCGTAAGTCGTACCTGTAATGCACGTTTACTTTATGGAGGATAAATGAGTCTTAATTACCGTGACGCGGTAAGCAAGCGGAAGAGAGCCGCGCGTAGGATAATTTTCGCGTAACCGAGGAAAAAAATATGGCCGAGCGGTTGTGTGTAAAGGAGCGTAATGTAAGCGAAATAGGAAATGATACGGCTCGCGCCGGTGCAAATGTAATTTTAATGACACGACGGGCGCGCGAGAGGGAACTCGCGTGATCGCCCCGGTGAGGCCGGTGCTCGTAAGTGGTAGCTAATGAACGTTAACGACCCGATATAATACTGAGAAATCCAAATCGCTCTGCCTTCCTTCCCCAGCCACGACCTGCAGACGTGCGATTGGCCGCGAAACGTGGGCTGCCCGGAAGGACATTCGCCTAACAAGGAGGCCGAGGAGGATCCCTTGCTAGAGAGGTGAGTTACGGTCTCTGTCATTTCGATATTTTCCTTTTCCAAGGTCCGACGGAATGTATCTATCTTGAAAAAACAAAACAAAAAAAAAATATTTCCGCGGTAATTTCCAAGTGTAATCTTCAATCGCGCGTATGTCAATGTAATAAATTAATCTATGTTATTGTAAGAATTATCTTTCGACTCTACTGGCGTCATTTTTGCATTTCCTCGTTGCACGTCGCAATAAATCGCAATAGGTACATGGAAACGTAAGAGCGTCACGTGCACAAAGTGCATTTTTTTTCTTTTTGCAAAGCGTGCTTCGCTATAAAAACGACACGGCGTTGCATTCCACGCACGTGAGATATTTACTTTTCGATTGCAAAACAATGGTGCGTCCGCTACGCGCACGTATACGCACGAGCGTTCACCCACGCTCGCGACAGCCGATGGGAGAAAAAGAGGCGAGAGTGAGAGTGAAAAGAAAGAGAAACAGCGCGCGCTCGATTAAGGCGACTTGAATTGAAAGGCACGCGCGGGGAGAGCTATTAGTCTCGATAGAACAACCTCGCGATGATCGCGTTTTCTCGGCCGCGAACGAGGCTGCGTTGCGAAGCGAGCATCTCGCGCGCGATCCTCGAACGCGCGCGGCGCTCTCGACTTCGACGTGCGAAGAGCAGGGAGATATCGACGTTTTGTACATTGCCCGCTGATAAAGAAAGAAAACGAATAACGTACGTCCGAACGACAGGCTCGTTGTTACAGGCCACTTCGTTCCGCCTGTAAACCCTCGCGGACTCGCTTTCGTTTCGTATTATTATTATTATTGCTCTCCAACATAAATTACTCTAATTTAAAATTTAATTGTTGCCTCACGGTCCATTATAAGAATGAACGCCGCGAGTCCGTCCGAACGACCGATCGCGGTTAAAGGTGTTTTAGAAAATAATACCGCGAATAGTCGTTGTTTCTTTTTTTTTTCCTCGTAACTCATCGGTCTTGTTGGAACGCGTGCAAAGATTGGAAAAAGCGTCCGACGAAGAGGCAGGCGATACGATACTCTCGCTCGCGCGCGGGTAAAAGCGAAAAACGGGCCAACCGAGTTTGCGTAGGTATACGTGTTAGAATTAATTAATTTGTCCCGTTTGTACACGTGTGTAGATAAAAATACGTGGTACGTATTTGTATGCGAGATCGGATCGTTTTGAGCAAGAACGACAGCCGGGTCTCTCTCTCTCTCTCTCGTTACATAAAACCGAAGTTGGGCAACGCGCAGGCCGGGTTACTTGTTAATTAATTGTATTGTGCACGAGCAATCGGGGGAAAGAGTTTCTCAACTCGACGAGTCTTGAATTCCGGGTGTCCTTGCCATTAATAATAGAAAAAAAAGAAAGAAACTCCCCCCTCGAAAAGACATCTGTACGCGATTGCGTCGCCGACGTGCAACACGTTTCCGCGAGAATTTTTAGCGAGAGAACCGTTCTTTCATTCGTTTCGCATAGAAACGAAAGCAGATACTTGAAATTCTGATCGTTTCTCACTCGGCTATATTTATTATCTTCTCTCGTGTTATTTCTATGCAACTCTTGTACGGAAATGTAGTTCCGCTCGCTCACCACGCATTTATATGCGCTTGCCGACATTAGCGTGCCATTTTCTATGTTGCATTAATAATTGTCAAACGTTCAAAAAGGGAGAAATCTTTACCGGACGTTTACTTTAGTGCTTCCCCCCGAACCTTCGGTCTTCTGTAAGAAGTAAATTTTATTCACGCGATCGTAGATCCGCGAAACTCGAGGCACTGCAGGAACAGCAACAGCAACGGCAGCAGCAGCAACAATTACGAGACCAGCAGCAACAGCAGCAACAGCAACGGCCGATTCAGAGGCAGCCGATCACGGTTACGACTGCGTCGCCGCCGGTCTCGCAGATCACCGAGAGGCAACTGAGACAGCGGCAACATTCGAGGACGAATTACCATGAGGACGAGTACGGTCCCGCTTCGGAAATTGAGAACGATCGGCAGCAACGAGTGTACCGGGGACAGCCTTCGACGATCGGCCAGGTGCAGCGTGACCGCGACGGTCTACGACGGAACATAATATCGGTAAGTCGCGAGAGTACCGTCGTCGAAATCTACATGGAAAAAGGAGATTGTTTGCAGCAGCAATAATTTATGTATGCGGTAACTAAATTAAGTTGTATACAGCTAAAATTTAGCACTCGGATTTTTGCTGCTGTAATTAATTGCAACCAATTTTTTCCGCACGTTGATTGATATTCGTTAAAATGGTTCAATTAATCTTTGATTTGTAAAATTGTTTTAATTTAATTAATGATAGTATATCAGTCCAAAAATTGTATATATTTTAATAAATAATTATCTCGTTAACAAAACACATTTTCTAATTGATCGGAATCTGTTATTTGAAATTATTATAAACAATCAAACATGTAGATAAACGGTTTTATGATTAAGGAACATGTCGCAATGCCATTCAAAGCTGCAGTTTGCGGTTTAATAGAATAAATGATTACAAGGATACTGACAGTTGCTTTTTTAGAGAAAACACAAATAGAAAGTTTTCATTGAATAGACGACTTGACGCGTCCATTTAATGTCGAAGTGAATTTGATCAATTAGCAATGAATACAGCAATTCAAGGATACCTGATGAACTGACTGGCCATTGAGTTTATGGTGTGCCGCGTGTGTTCTAGGAGAGGGAGAAGGATAGCCTGGTAAGCGCGCGTGCCCAAGCCGAGTCTCATTACAGGTTGGTAATGAAGTTACAAATCACTTATGGGAAAGGAAAATGCTTTTCGTCACGATGAAGTAACATTTCTTAATTTGGCCGTGATTTCTCTCTTTACCCGCTAAACTACCTGCGAAACTATAATACCCCACGCTAACACAGCAATCGGCCGTATCTCTCCGATGATATCTCTCTCTTGATTGAAATTTTACGTAATAAAATGGTAATCCTAAATACGCTACACGCATTTCATCGTGAAAGCACCGCGATGGAAGGCGGAGCTCTGTTGCATTACTCTTTCGCTAATTTCTTTCCACACTTTGTAGAACGCCAGTTCCAACCACTGAGTCGCCGAGACTCGCTAAAACGTTGGCCTCGACCGTGGCACCGGTCTTGTCCAAGGCTTACTATAGCGATCCTGACCAGAGTTATCCGTATTACACGATTTATGACGATGACGTTTCTATTTATAAAGACGATGGTAGGCACCTTCTGAATTATTTTTAAGCTTATACACCTACAACAATGATTAGATAGAGATTAACCTTGTATCATATATTGTTCTCAGAAGTTGTTATTTCAAGAACTATATGCTTTTTTTGAAACGCAAAAATTGAAAACTTGGAAAACCGTTTTAATCGGCATTTTATTATTTTTAATCTAAAAACATTAATTTTTACTAGTAAAAATATATTATTAATTTTACTGATAAAAGTTAAATATGTCGAATGGAGCTGATGCTGGAAGATGATAATAAATGAAGGCTATATTAATTTTTTACAAACACAATGATGGTCCTCAATAATCTTATGTCGTTTTTTTATATAGATTACAATCAGTATACCAGCATCAACCAGTCAGTGCCAGTGCAACAGCCAAACGTGAAAATTAGCGAGGTGAACACGAAGCAGTATCAAAAGCCGAAGAAGGTCGCCGTGAACGAGGCGGACAAATACAATCTGAATCAAGACTACGATATTTACGAGAACCAAGTGAATATTCCAACAAGATTGTTAAAACTACCTTGTCCCTGCTAAAAAAAGATGTTTCTCTTGTCTAAAAACAATTTCTCTTTTTCAACGTTTCAGGCTCAGCTGAACAAGAACAAGTTCCGCATTTCTGACGGTCAACAGTTCAGGTAAGACAATTATTTTTTCTTCTTCATTAATTGTTAATATCGCGCATTTTGCTTCCTTGCAATTCAAAAGATTCGAAAGTGATTTTATCTCGTAATTAATATTTATATAATAATTATATGTTAGAGCTGCGTTTAAATGTGGTAATTATCGTTGGATTTTATCATTAGATAATTATCTCGTCACGATCATTCATTTCTCTCCAAGACCGAATTGAATCTTACTTTTTTTTTATTGTGATGTAACAATACACTTATTTGATAATATATACAGTCCGGTTCACAAGTTCCCGGACTATAAAGACCATAATAAAGAAATTAAAGTACATTTTTACTGGTTATTCACTCAAAATAGGCTCCCTCTGAAGCATTACATTGGTGAGTAAAAGTCTTTTGTGGAAATCTTCTTCGCCTTTTGTCACCTCCTATTTTCTGTTTCCCAAAGATAAGTTACAGTTGAAAGGTTCGAGGTTCGACACATTCAAAAGACAGTGACTGACCAGCTAAAGAAGCTTAAAAAAGATACGTGCTCACCAACGTATTGCTTCAGAGAAAGCCTAGTTTGAATAAATAATCAGTGAAATTGTACCTGCTGTTATTTATTTCTTTCTTATGGCCTTAGTCCCGGGAACTTATGGACCGGAATGTGTATGCATTGTCCTTTCTCTGAAACTGTTATTTTAAGAAATTATTTCTCTCATGTTCCTATCGTATCCTCGTTGATAAATGCACTTTTCTCGCGCGCCATTTATTATATGAAAGTGTCGATGTAAACGCGAGCGCGCAAGGTTGTCGCATCTAATCACCATTTAAAAATAGTCATCGTGCGCAAGAGCATCAAGACCCGTTCTGCCGGTTTTTTTTTAAATCGGAACGGATCTAGACGGGCGTCGAAGCACGGTGGAGATCCGCAATTACGCGACATTCCATTAATTCACTTGCAAATGCAGGACGAACGTGATTAGCCATCCCGTGGTCCACGTGACGACGCCGAACGTTATTGTAGACACCTTTATACCGCTGACTACGAGCACGCAGACTCCCAGCACGACCGGCAGACCTTACACCATCAATGTACCGAGGTATGTACCATGCCATTCCTATTACAGTCGACTAATAAATTGAAGGAAACCTAAAATTAACTTTCCAGGATATTTCCTTTACAATATGCCCGTCAATATACGTGTATGTGTACATAATAAAAAAAATCTCAACAGATGATTATAAATCACAGAAATATTTTCTCGAATCTATTCGAGCCAATCTATTTCAAGACAATAGATTATATGATGAATTCACATAAAATATTTTTAATTCTTTTTTTAAATTTGTTTTCTCTATAATGATTGTAGAAGTGAACATTATAACTCAAATATTTCAAAACTTAAAATAATACAGAATATTGCTATACAAATATTTATCATTTTGAATTTAGATGTAAATACTAATAATTAAAAATTCATTATTCGTTCTTTTTTAACAATTTCATTTCCATATATTTCCATATATTTTATCCATATATTTTACATTCATAATTTTCACAAATCTATTGCCTCAAAATAAAAATTAAAAAAGAAAATCTCACCAGTCGATGCGCAGCAGCGGAGTTGTAATACTGTTAATCTGTAACGTACAAATTTACTTGCATTAAAACAGTGATAAAATAAAGCAGTGGTAAAATTCCAAAATATTATCAATATTATAAAAAAAAAAATTATTGAGACCGTTAAACTTTTTCCTCGTTTTCCTGCCGGATACCCGACTTAAAAAAATGCTAATGCAAGAAAAATCGCGACCGTTGGCGCTAACTGGCGGGCGGCCGCATCATTTTTATTAACTTGCTCGCATAATTAAGCCGCGAAAAATCGCGGGCAAGAGCAATATATATTACGACCGTGCGACTCGGAAAAAAAAATAGCAAGGCGCGACGAGATAATATCTCCTCCTCGTGTCCACTTTTCGGAAATCGAACTTCGGGAAATTACGCCGTCGGAGTTAGATCACCGAGATGGCATTGTACGAGCGTGTAATATCATGTAACGTGAGCAAGAATCGAGTCGTGCTCGAAAGAAATAGCAAAGTTCGCCACGGAATGGCAAATAACAAACGAATAACAATTACTCACCCCACGGTTGCTCCGCCGTCGCCCGATGTCTCCCAGGCCTCCCCTCGTTTTCCTTCTCCTCCTCCTCCTCCTCCTCGTCGTCGTTGTTGTTGTATCCGTTTCTTTTTCGACGCACTCACTCGCGTGAACATCGCGCGATACTCGACACTTTGCACGGCACTAATGGTGTTAACGAGACTACTGGAGTTTGCTCGATAATTTCCCGATTCGACAATTTCGGACAATCGCGAGCGACGCGGCGAGCCGGTTACGATTACAGGTTATAGTTCAGCCTGTCCCTCGTCGTTCGTCAACCGACCGAGCTGGTAGGGCACGAAGGGCTTCGATCTCCGCGACGCGATTCCCGGGCACTTGGTTCACCGGCACGACGGCGCGGCGGAAGAGTAACAAGCTGATGAGATATGAAAGCGAGGGCTACGGTCGACCCTGACTCGACCGGCAGCGTAAACACTTCGCTTTCCGCGACCGCGACCGTTACCCGTGACGTCTTGCGGGCGGATGTGTGACGAATGAATATGGCGGAAGGAAATTGCGCGGCCAACTTCACTCGCTAGCGAGGACGCGACACACTCCACGCAGCGGGATTCCGCGACAACGACATAGGTATCGGTGTACCGTCGTTCCCAGTGAGAGATAACTGGGTTGAAACAACATTGATCAATGTCAGTTTGATGTCTTTTCAATCATCTCCCACTAGGTAAGAGCCGCAGAATCCTGGCGCTGCTACTTTCGCACGCTTTTCACGAGTTGAACAACGAATACCGAGATCACTCTTGCGCATTGCAATATGCATAAATTTAGGTTAAGTACATAAATCTCGCGTTAATTAATGAATCCTCGATTTACGTACGTCGAATCCACCCTCCACGATTGTCGGGTATCAAGATATGATTAGATACGAGGATCAATGACGTTAGAATAGCGATCGTACTTGCTGGTCAAACGCGTCGCGATGTCGCTCGATGTAGGATGTCCGCCCGTCCTTCCGCATTCCACAATCGGCGGCAACTTCAGCCCGACGCGATGCGATGCGAGTCAAGCTAATGATTGAAAAATATATGACCGATTCATCCGAAAGAACATACATCGAAATTCTATATCGTTAAATGCGCTATACATTTGATATTTGTATAAATTCCACGACAAACGTATATGAAATAAATATTCGACGTATACACGACTTTCATCTGAATCGGTCGATCAAACGACTCGCGTATTATTCCACGCTCTAAGCCGCGAGCGGGAAAATTACGTTTGAATCGGTGGTAACACACAAAGCGTGGTGGACTCTCGAATTCAAGCACGACTAAGGAAATCATTATCGCCCGTGTGCGCGATGAAACAATAGTTCATAACGTTTATTCATTGCTTGTTCGATCCAAAGGGCCCGCTTGAAGATTATATTTCTTTTATCTAAAATAAAAATTAAGATAATATAAATCCTAATAATCTAGATAGAAATAATATAAAGCTATTTTTTATCTGGCTAATTAGCTAGATAATTTTACATGGATAAGTAATGCGATACATAATTCTTTTTCTTCTTAATCCAAGAGTAGTTACTGAGTATTTTTTACACTCCAGCAGCAAGAAAATAAAGCTCAGTAGAATAGTTTTTACTGACTGAGAAATCATGTCTACTTTTTTTACATCTCTTTAATATTTATAAAAAGTGTTAAGTATAAATTTATATACATAATAATTTTAAATAAATAGAATTGTTATTTATGCGAGAAAAATCAGGTGATTATTATCGAATTAAATTACAATCCCGATTCCCAAATTTGAGTTTAAACCGGCTGAAATAATCAATACTTGAGTGTTGAACATTAATTAACCGGACTTAATTAACTCTTCTCAGCAATAAGTATACGATTTTGAATCGTGCGCGAAACGTGCTTTAATTTATCACGTCTGTATCTGTATAAGGATGAACAAATCGGACAGCTCGTAAATATTGTTATCCGACTTTTAATATGAAATCGTAAGAGATTTATTTCTAAACCAAACCTATCCCGTGTCATGTGCTGCTTTACAAATCAATTCTTTGTCGTGTTTCGAATAACTTCTGGGGTTATATCACGCGATGTTGAGGACACCGGAGTTACGTCAGATTTAAGTATCCTCCGTAGGATAGAATAGCGCGATGCACGACGAACGATTTTCTTTTAATCGTCGTCATTACCGTCGGGTTTGCGCATGGCGCGAGGCACGAAAAGGACGGCCCTGTGCCGATTTCCGTCGGCCGAGACCCGATTTCGCCAAGCTCTCGGCAAAACGATAGTCCCTCGCTTTCTCCGCGACGCGGCAAAACGAGCATTTTCCTTATTCATTCCGCCGCCGGAAATCCTCGGATCTTATCTCGAGCGACGCTCCAATTTTCTTCCTCTCTTCTTTTTTCAGCCGAGGTCGGCCGCAGCAGATCCACCGGGGCACAGCACCGCCGTAAGTTCATTGTCAATTCACTTTCTTCAACGAGGCGCAATTTAGCTGATGCATACATTAACTCGCGCCACTCACAAATCCGCGAACGTCCCACGATGATATCATGTATAATGATATATGACGATACATTATATGCGATAATATCCTTTCAACGCGGTTTAATTATCTCAATTAATCGCTTCCAGACGGTCTCGGCCTACCCTGAAGCCGTCCACCGAGATAGTTTCAAAGGCGCAGGAGTTCATTGACATCTACAGGTATCCTCCGACGAGACCGGCGCCGATCTACCCGACGCCTCAGGTAGACAAACCGGCGGCGAAGTGTCGCAGGGATGTCTGTTTGCTTCCGGACTGCAGCTGCGGTGGCTCCGATATACCAGGTATTTTAGCGACACACCGATAATAAGCCTTGCCGTGAAAATCATGCTGGTAGTTTGTTAAACCTTCGCCTCGGAATCATCGACCTGACCTTGATCGCAATTTCAGGTATCCAGAAATAAACGCAAAATTATATATACGCGGTTTAAAGTAAACCAGTGACTCGTGAAACTTGCAAAAGCATCCCCGCTCCTACAACGGGGAAGCTACGTACGAACTGGTTTAACTTCTCGTTTTCGATACCGTCAGTTCGATCGTTCCGATTACTTAAGTAGACCGGAAATGATCCTCCGCGAGCAGTTGGAGAAACACGAGGCGGAAAAGTTTGCGTTTCGCGTGCCGGAAGTCTGGGCGGCCCGCCGACTGAATGTAAACGAGGAAGTGGGACGTACGTCTTGGAAAGCAGATCTCGTTCGAAGGTCGCCGAATTCCGTCTGCCTTACGACACGTCGTCGGACAATCGGTCGAGATGGCCGATCGCGGACAATCGAAGTGTCACAGGCGAAAACAAAAATCTGCGCGCGTTACGCAAGCGGTCGCGCGCCGCGAATGTTAAGTTTGACGAACGGCATAGACGGCCTCGCCGTCTTCTGACTTTCTCCGATTCTCTAATGTTACATACACACCGACCGTTACATAGTACGCTCGAAAGTGAAACAGATCTACGTCCGATACGCTCGCGGCGGCGTGCGTCGCCCTTCGAAATTGAAAGCAATTTGCATTACACCGGAAGCCGTTCGTCGGATGGCCGATCCGGCGCGTAATGCTCGATTACTTTATTTACCGGCGTAAAATGCGACCGTAAAATTTCGATATCGTTACGCGGATCATTGAATGTCGCATTACTTTCGCCCGACGAGATAACTTCTGGAGAACGCGTTTCTCGCGTATTAGCGATTCGAGAAAATAAAGGGAGCGCGTGTTACGATCGCTGCTGGAATTTTTATTTCGGATTTCTTTGAAATTCTTAATGGGAAATGTTCCTGAGAATCGATTGGATTTATGAAGTTTTTATAAGTGAATTATTGCCTGAGAAAGACTGCTAGCTGAACTTCAAACTTTCATGCGATATCATTTTATGCGCGGAACAACAGTTTTGCTGAAGTATCTCAAATTTAGCTGGATACAGATTTGAAAATAATTTTGTCAAGTTATTAAAATAATGATGCAAGACGCTCAGGCTGGTTGTTAGAATGTCAAACTCGTTTTCGCTACCTGTGCACCGAAAGTGGTCCTCTTCTCACCTGTCAATTCACACTCAGGGGCCAACATTTCAATGCACAGGTAACAAGAAATATTATGTGCGACACGTGCGGGTGAATGCACTCGGCTTCGGCTCGTGCGTCGACTTCCTGCACTTATGGGCAATTAGCCGACTCACCACACTTGTTGCACAAATAACTATTGTCAAATCATTAAAATAATGATGTAAGATGCTCAAACTGTGTGCTGAAACGTCAAAATTGTTTTTTAGCACTTTTCATCGCACTTGAACATCTTTCATAGTTATTTTGAAGACGCAACAAAATTATCCTATGAGTAAATAGTACATTTAAAAATAATATAACGACAAAAAGATATTAAAATACTGACAAAATTATGCATTAGCGAATGCCTGCATATTTCTAGTAATTTTTTTTTTTTTATTTGTCAATTTGTATATCTTGGAAAGTATATCTCCATTTTTCGAAAGGTGTAATTAAATATTATAGAAATAATATTTCTCGATCTCGCTGAAAGATTGACACAGCTTCGGTGATCGTATCGCGCATTATATACATAATGCAACTGTGACGCACAGGTGGTATTCCGATCGAGCAGACGCCGCAAATCGTTCTGCTCACTTTCGACGACGCTGTAAACGACCTTAACAAACCCTTATACAGCGAGCTGTTCGAAAACGGCCGTAAGAATCCGAACGGCTGCCCGATCGCGGCGACTTTTTACATCTCGCACGAGTGGACCGACTATAGCCAGGTGCAAAATCTGTATGCAGATGGCCACGAAATGGCGTCTCACACGGTCTCGTAAGTCGTTGATGAAAACGTATCACGAAAGCAAGCGCAGTTTCATTAACCTCGGTGGGATATCGCATATACCATCGCGCTATTTTAACCATTCGGAGCGAAGCTATCGAACGTCATCATCGTCTGTTTCTTCGTTCGCCACGTGTGTACGATTAACATACTGTTTTTCACTTGTCGCCCGGTTCACTCGACCGCCTTCCTGAAGAACGCTGCTTCGCGCGGACGTTGAATCGGGAAAGGACTCGTTCTCGAAGGATCCTCTAATTCGGCACGATTCGATCATGCGAGCCCCGTCGGTCTCGCTGGTCCCCCTTAAATTTTTACATTCTGAAAATCCACGAGTTCTTCAGATATTTAACATTGAAACTACTGTTAGAGAGAAAGGTGAGATTTTCGGTTTCTTTGACCTTAGAGTGTTCAGTTCAATGAATCTTTGTGTGTTTCTTTTCTCGAGTGCTTTCGGATTCTCAAGTTTAAATACGCTCTCAAACTTCTGCTTGTTATTTTAAGAACACTACGTGCACCATCGAAAGTGGCGTCGCGCAATTAGAGGATCCTCCGTGGGGACGATGAAAACGCACATTGCTGCGTACAACCGGTGAAACCGCAAGTGTACCTTCGTCAAATAGGAGATCGGCGATCTCTCGAACGAAGGATCGCGGGGTCCGATAATGAAACCGCGGTTTCACCGGGCGCGTACGACACACCTGTGTCGTGTATACTAATGACACGGATACTAACGCCTTCTCTTGTGTTCTTTCTCTTTTGCTCTCTCTCTCTCTCTCTCTCTCTCTCTCTCTATCTCTTTCTCATTTCACGTCTCGCCATGCTCCTCATTCCCATCACGCGCCACTCTAACCGACACATCTTCACACGTACGTCATTAAAAAAAAAAAAAAAACACTCAAAAAAACTGTCACATCGATACCAATGTAAAAAAAAAAAAAAACATTTACGACATACATCTCGACACGAACTCAATCGCGCGTCCCAAATCTTTCATGTCCTCCTCCCTCTCCTTTCGTGTCCTGAATCCTGAAACAAACAGGTGACTACTTACCGGAGGAAATACCGCAAATCGTCCTCCTGACTTTCGACGATTCCGTGAACGATTTGAATAAGGGTCTCTACGCCGACCTGTTCGAGAAGGGACGGAAGAACCCCAACGGCTGTCCCATCTCGGCTACCTTCTACGTGTCCCACGAGTGGACCGATTACAGCCAGGTTCAAAATCTATATGCCTCAGGCCACGAGATTGCCTCCCACACGGTCTCGTAAGTAATCGAATTAGTCATTAAAGACTCGCGCCGATTCGCGGACACCTCGCCGCCGGGCAGGGGAAGTAGCACACGGTTTTCATTTCCATTTAATTACAAACGAGCTACGCGCGCGATAAATTATGAAATCTCGCGGTTGTTGATACTCGCTCGACGATTTGCTTCGTATTCCCCGCACTGACGAGAGAAAGATTTCTTATATCTCTCGCGGTTAACGCTTACTTATCGTAATTGAGTTTTCATGCAATTGAATTCGAGTTAAAAAAAGTGCGTGTAAATTAGTATTAATCTTTTTGATTATACATACATTAATTGCGCAATTAAATACCAATGATTTCTTCCGTTATAATTATTCGCCATCTATAATCTAACTAAATTAACGATAATAATTATAAGTAAAGGTTAGTAGTTTATTATTAATATTTTTAATTATTTTTTTACATTAATTTATTTTTATTGTTTTTGTTTATAAAATAGCGCGTAATTCGACTTTAATCATTCTTTTTATTTAATCATTCGTATCATCAACGCACTAACACTGCGCGGTAAATTAATTATGATCATTAAAAGTATGAAGTAATTATCGCCTTTCCTTTTTACACGTTAGAAGCTAATGCCAGCTTGTTTTGCTAATAAAGAATTTAATAAGTCATCCTTTCACGCTTATTGATTCAACGAAACAAATCGCTTCCGCTTTGAATGTTGGACTGAACTGAACTGAAGTGATGCTCGACACACGTTCGGAAATTCTTAACAAATTCAATTTTGTTACCCTTTTCTTGCTCTTACACGAAGTTTATAAACGGTACGTAAATATAAAAGTCACATAATGCACGTAACGTAATGACATAACAACCTCGTTTGGCTTTTGCGAAATCATCATCTTTTGTACGCCAGCTGTCGATATTGTCGTTTTGTAAAGGCCGAATGTCCAAATGAGAGGCTTGCTTATGCAATCAAAAATGAAAAGAAAAAATGAAAGGAAAGAAAAGCATTTCCGACGCGTGTCGTCAGCTACGTTATGATCGGTGCGCCGTGAGAGAGTTAAACTCCTCGTAATCCAAGTGATCGACACGACGATAAATCCTCACAACAGGCACAGTTTCGGCGAACAATTTTCGGCGCGAAAGTGGGCGCGAGAGGTTGCTGGGCAGCGTGAAATTTTGGCTGCGTACGGAGGCGTCAAGCTGGAGGATGTCAGAGGAATGAGGGCGCCCTTCTTATCGGTAATTATCCTTTAATTCTCTTTAAACTTTTTTTCCTTATTTTCATAATATTACATGAGAAATACGCGAGAACGCTCCTAGAATTATTCCCCTCGACAAAAACATCTCTGTAAGATCGAGGATAATTTCGTCACCGTTCAAGAGAGCAAGTGTAACGCTGTTTTTTTTTTTATGGTACTTGTGGCGCAGGTCGGGGGGAACAATATGTTCAAAATGCTCTGGGACACAAATTTCACGTACGACTCCTCCATGCCCATCTATGAGAACCGACCGCCTAGTTGGCCGTACACGCTGGATTACAAGCTCTTCCACGACTGCATGATACCGCCTTGTCCCACGAGATCCTATCCAGGATTGTGGGAAGTTCCTATGGTAATGTGGCAAGATCTCAATGGAGGTAGATGCTCCATGGGAGACGCCTGCAGTAACCCACCGACTCCGGACGGCGTATACAAGATGCTCATTAAGAACTTCGAGAGGCATTATACGACTAATAGGTCAGTAAAGTGCTCCTCGCTACGCGTGTGTATACGATTATTAAGCAAACAATTGAAGAAAACTATGAAATAAGTTTCTCCTTCTAACATCCGTATTTTTAAGACGTTCCTCTCACACAAACTGTTCAACTTCTTTTCGTTAAATATAAGATACATTCTTATACGTTGCAGAAAATAATTATTTAAATAAAAAAAAAATCTTTTATATCAAAATCGAGAATTAGATAGTTTGCAAAATTTTCTTTTATTTTTTTGCAATTATTTTGCGCAAATGCTAATATTCTTGAAATTTGACGCGTTACCGCAGGGCTCCTTTCGGCCTGTTTTATCATGCCGCATGGTTTACTCAGCCGCATCATAAAGAAGGCTTTATATCATTCCTCGACACTATCGTAGCGATGGACGACGTATGGATAATTACCAATTGGCAGGCCTTACAATGGATCAGGAATCCAACGCCTCTGGCGCTTCTGCACACGTTCGAACCCTTTGGTTGCCATTATCCGGTAAGACTTGCAACTCTTTAATTTTCAGCCTTTCGTGAACTTAACTTTTTACAGACAATTTGTTCGAGAAAGTTAAATTATTATTTTCCAATTATCTTTTATGTTGAAATACTAAAGTTTATTCCGATGCAGTCAGAACATAGGTAATTATTACTTCACAGTATGGTAAATTAGTTCAAAATTATTTAATCTAAAAATTTCCACAAATACTATTGATCTTACAACCAATATTATTTTTTAAACACTTTTTTAAATAATAAAAGCAACAGCGATCTTTTAACTTTATTGTATGTGTAATTTTAAAAGAAGGAACTTTATTATGATCTGAAAAACTCCTTTACATTATGGCGAATGCAAATACAGGATCGACCCAAGAAATGCAACAATGCGAAGGTCTGCAATCTTTGGCACAAGAGTGGGGTGAGATACATGAAGACCTGTCAAGCATGCCCGGACATTTATCCTTGGACGGGCAAGACCGGTATACGCAGTAGCCGCATCGACAACGAAGTCGACGCCCACGAATGAGTTACACGGAGGAAATCTTTAAAACTTCGTTACGATCGGGGAGAGAGTCCCGTCGAACGAGCAGCGGACCCGGACAACGCGAATATCTAAAAGACGCGATTGAGATGTTTAAACGGGGTCTTAATCTTCCAGACGTGGGAGTCTCTTGGACGTGCGGGAGAAGTTCTCAATTCTCCCAAACGTCCGAGGAACATCCGAATCTTTCGAACGCGCTCTAGACGCGCGCATTTAATTGTATTTTAAACGTATATTTAGACGTAGTCATCTTTTGGTCTTTCGCATTGTTTGGGAAGCGTTGGTAGCGCGCGAGGGGAGATACTCTTCTGCTCGGCTAGGTAACTTCAAGTATTACACGCGCGTGTCCGAGCGGACACAATCGGGCCGAGTACGCCGATGCAAGTTTTTACGCTAAGCAGGATCTCATAAAGTTCCCGTTTCGCGCCGGATCGGAAACACGCGCTCGTAGTATCGTTGTACCGGACCTCTAAAGAACGAATCGAGTTGTCGTCAACTGGCATTTGTAGTAATTCGGGATTTGTTTGGAGAAAAAAAATTTAGTACGTATAAGTCTACAGATTATTTTATCGGCTAATCCTTTTTTCTATAAATGATTGTAATCTGGGGAGTTGATATTGAAAATGAAATGATTAGATTATGATACATAAGATGTCGAATTAGGTAAAATTTCTTTTCTCCACCTTTGTAGAATTAAGCAAAAAAGAGGTCAGTCGAAAAAAATCGAAACGTATTTTTCTCTCGTTTTTATTTTATTTATCTCTTTCTTTTAAGTTAGTTCTTTTTTTCTTTGTCGTCTTTCCTTTTATTCTTTTTTTCTTTCTTCTTTTTTACGTCCTTATAGAATTCGCAAACATCCTTGGCGTACTCGGCCAAATTCGGCCAAATAGAGCAATTAATTAAATCGCAATACGTAATAATTAATCGTTGAGATGTAAGTGTAAACGTCGGTCGTCGAAAACATTCGTATTTAAGCGTAATTCGCGGGGTCGAGATTCGTCATGCGCGGAAGTCTTTGTGAAAAACAAAAAAGAATCGAGAAAATTTTACCTCGATGAAATATTGTGCGCACGAGGGGATCGTCATGTTTATTTTTTAAAAACGTAAAAATGTAATATGCCTTTAATAAATAAATATTTCGCTAGAATATCTCTTTTCCGTTTTTAATCAATATTTAAATAGATAATCGTACAGATAATTGGATTGTTA
This sequence comes from Monomorium pharaonis, assembly GCF_013373865.1. Lineage (NCBI taxonomy): Eukaryota > Metazoa > Arthropoda > Insecta > Hymenoptera > Formicidae > Monomorium > Monomorium pharaonis. Next base: position 3,266,011 of record NC_050471.1, on the reverse strand, counting down.
AAAATTAATATGATACGATAATACATAATATGCTAGATAGGAGATTGTACCTTTTATTTTATTTATTATAAACGTGCATCAGGCGTCGGTAAAGGATAAAGAATAGTGGACCAGATATCGATGTTAAAGTTACGAATATACTGCCAAGCCACGATATCTGCTGACCCAACGTACTCCACCCAGTATCGCGCCATATTATTATATACCTTCTGCCTCCATGTCTGCAATAAAAAATTTTATCAGACCGATTAAAACACTTATTTAGCCACCAATCATTATTTGTCCGCCAATATTGCTATTAAAAGTTAATTGAAAAAAAATTTAAGATTTAATTTATTTTATTTACTAACTAATAAAAACAAGCTAATTATCTTTCATTAAATTTATTACTCTTCTGTTTTGTATGATCCATGCCATCATCAATTGGTTTTCTTGTAAAATTGCGATTTTCTGTGCTTTGTACAACTTGATACGCATGCTCGATTTGTGGCCCGAAAGAACATTCAAGTATGCCATCAATAAATATAAACGAGGTTTTATGACTTTAGCGTGTTTGGAAATGTTCTTGAGGCATCTGATAATTTTAGAGATATCTTGAGTTAGATTCGATGGCTCGTTAAAGCGTTTTGTATTGATGCAGCGCAATAATATCAACAGGTAACACTCGAGCCCCTAAGAAAACGCATTAAAACGCTGCATTAAAATAAAATTAATTTTTTCCTATTCTTTCCCTCCCCTTAGACAAGGAAAGCATATTATTTATTATACATTATAATAAGTAATAAGTAATACATATGTAAGATACAATTTATTTTTATTTTTGCATGTATTAGCTGCAATTTTGTTCTCTATTTGCAATTGCTCCACTCATTTTCTTTATTTCTCGGATATTGCACTCAGTAAAATTATTATTATTATTACATTTGATCACTAGTATGAAATATAATAGACAAGTAGATATATAAATTTTTTTGTATAATACATTATATAGTAGAATAAATTTTCAAAAATTATTAAATTTGTTTGAAGAAGAAATTATTGATTAGATTTTTTAATTTTAATTTGCATAAAATAAGTAATAAGAAATATAAATGTTTGAAAAATTGATGAATTTATACCTTACTGCAAGTGAGAATTCGAGAAAAATCATTCCAGATGAGGTCTTTTGTGTATTTTTCCGCACTGTACGTAAACGTATTAATAATCATATGTCCCCTGTAGTAGATATTACAACGGTTTATTTTTTTATTTGCAACAATTATGTTATTAAATGATATTTGTTCAAGATCGACTTTGAATCACAAGATTAAAAAGTGGAATCAATCATACTTATATTATATATAAGATACAATTTATTATGTAGGAAATAGTTTAATAAATTTTTAAAAAGCGTAACATAATCATTTATTATCTTGAAAAGTTGTGCAAATAGCTGCTGATTCGTTAGCAGGAAATTGCAAGCAAGAGTAAATGAAAACTTACATTCTAAGCTGGTACATCCACAGGTTTGTTATTAAGCGATACAGGCTTTGTGGATCACGCCATACGCAAGATTTCGATCTGTGAGCTGCACAGTCGTTCTTTCGAGTTAAATGCGCTGTTTTAAGACTAGCTTATATCTACAAGCTTCGTTCTACAATCACAATACAATAGTTTAACAATTTGTTAGAAACAAAAATTTTAATGTGAATATCGCAAATATGCCATATGAAAGATCGATGTATAAATGGAAGTATAGCTGGAACATGTAAATGTTGCGATATTATTAATTTTGATTGTAATTTGAAAATTGTTACATTTTTATAATTCACTTTTGAAATATTGAAATATTGTATGGTGATTGCGAAACATTCTGTATAAGAAAAAAAAATTATAAATAATTATAATTTTAATGCATCTATGCAAACTGCGTCACAATTCTTACCAATAAACTTCTCATAATAGTTATAAGATGTCTCATACGATTCCAAAACTATTCCTGCATCCAGCATAAGATCTAAGGAAAGCGCATAATACCATGTCTTAGCTGACAAATCCACATCCTCATCTGCCAAAAAGTACAGCTCTTGTATTAAGTCGACAGCTTCATTAACACGCTTGGTCCACAGCTAATCGAATTATCGAATAAAAATGATTACGCGTGCAATAAATGATAACATACATTCTAAATAACATAAAAAGATCCATAAAATATTAAAACACATAAAACGCGAAAGATTAAATTGTTCTTTTTAATTTTTGGATCATTATGTTGTTTAGAAAATTTATATTTACACATAAAAACACAAGAGAGTGAATAAATTTCAAATAATACCATTATTTGAATTAATGACGGCATAGTGATTAGCATCAGCTTATTAAGATGTAGTGTGCCAGATATTTTCAAGACTTTTATACCTATTTCTATAGCTTCTTCCAATTCACCTCTTAATATACTATTTTCACGTATGCAAATAAATTAGTTCAAGACATAAGTTAATTCCTGTATAAAATTTAAAATACGTTGTACCTAATTTGATACATTGTTAGATAGACATTTGCCACCCTAGCTATTTCCTCGACATCATTCCACATAGCGTTTCTCCTTATTGTGGTTAGCATTAGTCTTTCAATACGTCGTATCAACTTAATGTTTCTTGTGCAATGCAAAACTCGTACTGTCGCAAGATATATTTCGCCTTTCTCTAGAAAACTGTTAATGCTTAGAAACGCAAGCTTAAAACTTCTCAAGGCAAACGACTGCGCCGTTTTCAATTTGTTTTCGATCTAAAAAATTACGCGAATTATTACACTCGCCGCTCTATTTACAATAAAAATCATCAGAACAATTTTAAAAAGTCTTTAAAATTATATAGCGTATATTTTAATTTTGTTTTCTCTTTTCAGTTTCGTCTTAAACAAATCTCTTGCACTGGTTTAATAAATAGCCATGTACCATGAATATGATGCAAAGACGTCGCAAGTATAACGCCAATTCCAATCTCTTTACACTGATTGTGAGTTGTCCTGAATCTTCAACAACATAGCGAGGAGGCTCTTGCAGTTTACAAAACATTTTTGACATTATGTTGTAACAGGCGCCTTTCTCTTTGGGTGGGGTACCTCGAAGTTTCACCGCCGAGAGGTAGTATTTTTTAGCTTGATCGTAATTTCCCAGTGCGCTGTAAGCATCACCTAGATATAATTAATAAAACAATACACACGATAAATAAGAATACACTCGCTTCAAAAGATGTTTTTTTCCGCGGTTACTCTGTTAAAATAAAGAGACATTTTATTTTATCGCGGAATATTTTGTGAAATATTTGCAAACCCATTAAAGCTAAAATGATTCCTTTGTTCATGATATTATCCTCTGCGTTCTCGTCAATCCACTCGTCCACATCGGCGGCCCTACTTTTTTCGGCGGCGATCGAGAGCAGTTTAATGGCATAAAGAGGTTGTGCAATCTGGATCAATCCGGCACCGTATTCTATAAAAAACTCAAGTACTTTCTGCTCATTTTCACCTAAAAATAAAGAAATTTTTTAAAATTTAATGAAGTAATATAACAATTGCAATTTTTTAGGGTTTTACGTGTCAATAAAAATAATAAAAGATATTTTTATTAATTAACTGCTTTTCTCAATATGTTGATGCAATTTCCAAAACAGATGAGCGACGACATTGTCGCATTGACAATTACGATAATCGATATGAGTAAAATTCTCCAAGTAACTGTGATGAGAAGGATCTTCCGTCATTTCTGGAAAAATACTCGTAGATCGCTTTCCAAATCTTACCGATTTGTTTATTTCTTCTTCAGTTTCTTCTTCTATCAGGATTATTGTAGAAATATATGACGTTTGAATTTCAAATTTTGATATAAATATATATGTGATGAGTATATTTGTTAGCTTTACCTTCATCTTTCTCGTCATCAATACTTGGCATAATAGACACTCTACAAACGTCCACAAACTCTTGTTTTCTCGTTCCGATTTTTGTCAAAGACTTACGTGATTTTGGTCGAAAGTATATTTTGGGCTTTACTTTCCATTTATCTTCAATTAGTGTTCGACGACGGTTTAATTGCGTCAGGTTTTGCACATCTTTCTTCTGAAAATATTAAACAAATTAGGTCTTTTCAACGAAGAAATAATGTCCTCCTCAAGCACTGCCCAATGTGGCAGCGCATTTGATAAAATAAGTTATAAAATATGTTAATAAAATATGGATTACAAATTAATTTTACAAAATTATGAATTTTTTAATCTTTGAAATGTGAGAAATGTCTTAAAATTATTGAGCTTATGAATATTTTTGTACAATTATATTTATAAATCTATATAATTCTGTAGATAATTAATTTTAATTCTTTTTTTATTATATATTTTCTGTACTAAACAGCGAAATAATGTATTTAGCCAGGATTTTTATTTAAAAAAGTAAAAATTAAAAATTTATATAAATTACGTAAATAATTTAATTTATTTTTTTTTAAATCAAAAGAAATTACTTAATTTAATTATATCTTGAAAAGTTATATATGTTTTTCAGAGCTAATTGTTATTTATAATTCTAAGTGACCTTCAACAATTCTTTGAGCGCATCTTCGCTGGGAACTCTCAGAAAACGGCTATTACCGCAAGAATGGCATTTTCGAGCGTCTACTTCATATATTCTAACCGCTTTCGTATGATGTTTCTGTTTTTCTTCATTCGTTTGTATGTTGTACATCATCTTGTAAAATGAATCGATTCTGAACTCTAGCAGTTTACAATAAGCATAAAAAGGCGGCGTATAACGGCTAAAAACAGCTCCTATAAAGGAAGAATATTTTGTTTTGTGAATAAATCTCACGGAACCAATAAAATAGTATGTTTTACGGAATAATGCTATGTTATTTTTTATCTTCAGCTAATTTAATTTTTTTCTTATTAACAATTTTATAAAAAGACACGCGTTATTATTCTTTTAACTAATATTAAATGTACATACATATTAAATATATTTTTAATATTAATTAATATTGATTACAATTATAATTATTACTATTAAATGTTTTAAAAATTTAAAACTAACGCGAATGATAACAATTGCAGAATAATAAGTGATGCATATCGGAGAACGTTTTCCGCTTCTTATCTATACAAAAAAGAAGATCCTTGGTGTGAAAATCTCTTCGTTGGAGAGAAGCGCATTCTAATATTCGCATTCGGATCATCTCGGAAACGGCTGTGGGATTACGTGAGGTTCATTTAAGCCAGCGTATAATTCGGTTATAATGAGATATCCAAGAATTGTAATTAATGGCACTCACTTCTAGCTGTAAGCAGCGGGATTGAATTCACCATTATGTTTTCTATTATGTTTCGTTTAAACACTCTGCCCAATGTGGCAGCGCACTTGATGAAATCTTGCTCGTAAGGATTCATTTTATCATAGATCTCGCTCGTCAGTTCTACTAAGATAATTTCCAATAAGAAATTTAGAATAAAATTCAATTATAATTTTGTACAAATACAAAAATATTTTGTATTTTAAAATATCGTCACTCGAACATTATGAACAATATGAACATTTTGCATTTGGATTGCTTGTTTTTTTTGTTTTACACATGTATTTAATATTAAGCTAATTCTTTGATTGTGTTGTGAAAAATTAAGCAAAAATAATTATGATGCTGGAATGTTTTGATTGATTAATACAAAAAGACTAAATGAAACGTTAGATTTGCCTGTCATGTTGCGATCTCCATCAGTAATCTTGAAGTTATTTTCGTTTATGACGCAGACGTCCAAAAGTTTCATTTGCGACCAAGGTAAAGGCGGCGCCAATTCCTCCGGTGTCAGAGTAACCGGCAGCTTTGTCACTAAAGTACCCCTCGGAAAAACGAGATTGCGTTTTATCGCTTCGCTGGGCGATATCTTGATGATATCCAGACCGTTTTTTTGAAGAATCGACGTTAGAAACACCTCGCACCATCCGATATGGCCATCTTTGTGTTTTTGCAAAATCCTAATAAGAATCAAGTCTCATTGCTTAACAAATTTATGTTATTCCAAAGCAAACAACGGCGATACCTGCTTAATTTTTGGGATATTGCAAGGACATTCAGAAATTGACACGCAAATACTGGGAGCAGATCTATATCTAAACCGTGCAACATATGTTTTATTAGCCTTTTATCCTTGTAGATTTCCGCTTCTACATGAGTTAAGT